>NC_050457.1:2280496-2639246 GCF_903995425.1 Onychomys torridus | reverse complement strand
CAACCTGCCTCTCTATTGTAAGAAATGATCATAGCAATAACCAGAGAAAGGCAAATATCATGGGGAATATTTTCAAATGAAAATATATAAAGTGAAAAGAGACACAAGGCATAAAAGTTCTGGGGGGTGGAGAGAGGGCGTATAAAATGCGAAAGAAAGCTCTGAAAATAGAAGCTAAGGGAAGCCATAAAATAAAATGATCCTCAACAAAGCAGAAGAATTCAATAATTACCTTTAGCGGGTTGCAGCTTGACGGAAATAATATAAACATTCAAGACTAAATTGCAGAAGGAGGTAGAAATCTAAATTCGGAGATCTTATCTTTAACCCTGAGCTGAATGGCTCCGTAGTTAAGAAATCTTTTATTACATTTTGGATGAGTGTACTAGTACTCTCTTGATTTACTGAGTTTCTTTGTGCTTGTGATTCCAAAGCGCTCTGAAAATACCTTGTGACAAGTGTGATGTCTTCTTATGGGATGGATAAATTGAGTTCTGTGGAGCCTAAGTGATCAGTTCACTGTCTCAATTGATCAGTGGTAATACCAGAAATACAACTGAAGACTTCTCTGTTATCCAATGTGGGGCTATTTTATTCTGTCCCATGCTAAATGATCTGTAATTAACTTGCCACAGAAATAAAGTAGATTTCTTAGGAATAATCATCAATATAAAAACCTTGCTAGAAGTAATGTTCATATTATAGTACTAATAAGATTATTAATACTAGATTTTTTAAATTGTCAGAAAAATAATTCGTTTTTTTAAACTGATGTAGATATGGTAGATTTCACAGTGATAAGACAGTTAAGATATAAGGTTTATCTTAAATTTGTGTGTGGTTGGAGACAGTGAGCCAGGGCTCAGGTAGCTGCAGACTGCCGTTGACCTTGCTGTGAAGTGGAGACTGAATTCTTGATTCCACATCCCCTACCTCCCCAGTGCTTGGATTGTAGGCAGGAACCACCATGCCTGACTTTTTACATTTTATTTGTGGTTCCCTATTAATTTATATAACTTTCTCCTTAGTCCACTATTAATAATTCTAATTATTGTTTTAAAAGCAATTGCTTCCTAATGTAAAAAAAAGTTTTAGATGTATGACTTTTCAAGCTCAACACATTTTTTTTGTAATGTATAATTACTTAGCTGATGAGAATGGTTACTAATTAAACACAAACTCCTGAATGCCTAAACTGACAACCACAGGCATATTTTTACAGATCTTGTAAGCATCAATGGATCTGATGTTGATATGTTTCAAAACAAGGAACCCAGCCAGTTTCACTGACCACATGCAGGTGATCACTCCTTGATTCCAAGACAAGAAGGCACGATTGCTCATTTGGGTCTGACTCGCTATCAACACTGTGACATTTAAAACTGCCCTCCCACATCAACTGGGGCCGAGACATTTTATACAAAAATTATGTATTTGGACTGATTGCCTATCCACAACGAATTAAAGTAACATGAATAACCAGTCAGTTTCTCACTTGATGGTTTTCACATGTTTTTACAGTGTCTAGCTTCCCAGTATCTAGCTGCCCATGCTTTAGAGGCACCACTTTGACAGGATTGAGTTTGGAAACTGCAGGTAAAGGCTGGTATTTTTGAGAATGTCTACAAGAACTGTTGCTGATGTGGCCCCATTATGCATTGGGATCAATTGTGTGGCAGCCCGTTTTCGGGTTCCTCTTGGCTTTACCCAGCAGGTCTGCATAGAGGATGATTAGGGCCACGGGCCTGAGTGCAGGTGTCTGAAATGGTCTGCACTTGGCTGTGTTGGGGGAGGAGGTCTTTTGCTCCACCCCCTTGGCATCTCTATAAATACCCTGGGGCTGAGACAGTCAGGGCCCCTTGGAAAAGGTTCCAGGCCTTCTCAAGGCTATCCTTTATTTTCTATCTGTTTCTCTCTGCACTATAAATCCTTCTATTTAATATTTCCTGCTGCTCACACTCAAGAAAACTCTGGGGAGCTGTGGGGTTGGTGGGTAAACGCCCCCACACAATTATATCTTAAGCTGTTATGCAATAAGCTGCCACTAAATGGGTCTTTCCCATTCTAACCACCACAGCATGGTTCCTAGCTGACATCAACCATCTTGTAGTCAGGATTCTGGTTTATTCTTCTAGACATGACATAGTTCATGCTGCTTCTATGCCAAAAATTCATCAGGAACTTCTCTCCTCTCACTTCCATTGAATGAGTATCAACTTGGAACACAACATTACATTCTCTCCACAATCTGGATTTACAGTTGCCAAAACTATTACATACCAATCCATTTGTACTATTTTGTTGTTCTTAAATATCTCTGGTCCTTTTCCCCCTTGACCATTTCTTTCAAGACTCTGTGCCAAGGATGGCTCTAGTGAAAACAGTCCCTTAAATATATCCCTTCCTGTGTTTCATAAGACTAGGCACCTCTCCACATTCTCCAGCTTCCCCTGACCAGTTCTCTCTTGGTCATGTAAAAAATGTTGTATTGCTTCCACTGAAGATATTAAATAATATCTCTATGTGGTCATTTTTGTGCAAGTCTCAATTTCTTATTTGGACTAGGCTCACTGAGGGCAACTCTCTAGTCTGTGCAGAGACTAATGTTATCCTCAATCTCCAGCACATATTTGTTAAATGGGAAAACAGGTGCGAGGGAAGAAAAGCAATTACAGGTCTAAGATTGCCAAACTGGTGAAATAAATAAAACCAAAGGCTGCTGTGTAATTTATACAAACTTACAGTTTATTGAAATAATTGTTTCTTTCTCCCCAAAGAAGATAATTTTAGAACACACATAGATTAACAGCAAGAAATGGTGACTGTTTTGTTCACTGATGTTACTCCAAGTACCAAAGGCAATGCCAGGCATGTGATAAATGTTAATAGATATTTGTTTAATTAGCAAATGAATACTTCAGAAGACAGTTATTCTTAAAGGTACTCTGGTGTTTTATATATTCTTTCAATTTTTATTTGACCCTCAATTTCTCAACTAGATTGTACTGAATAGAAGACATTTAGACTAACCTCATTTTACTGAATACACTTTAAAATGTATCTAAACAGATATTCAGGATAACATAAACTGTCCTTGAGTATGAATATTGCATACCAAAATGCTTTGTTAAGAAGAGAAAGAACTGAACCTTCTTGAAAAGCTAATATGATTTTTGATTTTCAGATGAAGGGAGTTATTTCAGATATGTCGAATATGTAAAAGAATTTAAGGGAAAATCAAGATTTAGCCTTTGGGACTGTTGCTCAGGTTGGTGGGGCTGAGGAAGTTGAGGAGAGTGAAAAGCGCACTGGGTAATTCCTGGGTCACCAGAGCTGGTGGCATCACTTCGCCCCACTGTTCACAGCCCTATGACCACAGGCTTAACCTTAAACAGCACTCACAGCTATGCCTAGCAAGAATGTATCAGAAGCTAAGGCTGAGCTGAGAGTCAGTCCACCCATTGCTTCTTGAGAAACTTTTTCTAAATCAAAACCTGCAAAGGTCGCATCCCAGATAATGCCAGAGAGAACCACAGCAATTCAGAAGGCAGTGGTGAAAACTGTAATCAAGTTCTGCCGCCTAAGTGGCACGTCGTCGCCTGATTCACTGATGACAAAACAGAAACCCCTAATCTGGACGTCAGCATGTTGTTAAGGGCAGGGTTAGAGCAGGAGTGATGGCGGCATGGTGACAAAGTCACGGCCAGGCAAAGCAGCGAGTTCTCAAAACATCACTGTTTCACTACATCGATGAAACTAGCCAACAGCTTACATTCTTGAAGCCTTGGTATCCTCATGTATTGAATGGGAATAATAATACCCATCCATGAATGGCCAAATGAAGAAAAAAATGAGTTAACAGGGAAATCAGATGCCACTAGTGCTAGGTAAATAAATGGTCCCTATAATTAAACTGTGTCCCTTAACATTACCTCCAGCGGCACATGTAATATGCACTAGTTTTTAAGACAGTAATAACTTATAGCTAGAAAATTAGCACATACTAGCCTTTCCAGGCACATGCAAAGAAAGACTGAGGAATATGAGAACAATCAGTACTTCACCGAATATTTAAAAGTGAGCAAGTGTCCTTTCTAAACCCTCTCTTGCCATGTCTTATAGTTCACTAATTACCATTTTATAAACAAAAATAGGTGAGTAATTCAGCCGCTGTGTCTTCCTTATCTTTAGAAAACAAGCATAATTACTCTGAGACAATGAGAACTCCTACTTATCAAAGCAGGACTTTTAAGAAAATGACTGTGCTCATACAAGAGTTCTCTATAGTGCTCTTGTTAACGTTTGAAGTGCCTGAGAAATGATGGACTATAAAAGTCTTTTCCTTTATTTAGAATCTGAAGAAAATTATTGTATTGAAGACAACTTCCTTCTGAACAGCTTAAAATGATTTGGGAAATGTCAGTTTCCCATTTACTAAACTTCTAGAAATAGATGCTAAATTTAAACATTTAATACTCATCACTAAATAGTGAGCTTAAAAACTAGCCTCAATTTTTCAGTGCTAGCATACTGCATCATGAGGCCAAATGGTTCCTCACCCTGTTACAGGGCCCAAGTGGCCACTCCTCCAAAAGTCCGTCTGACGACCTTGAGAAACTCTTGAGGGTCAGGCCCTGGAGCAGCCCAGAACCTCCCAAAGAGGATCCGGGAGACCCAGAAGTTCATTCTCACTCACTGCAGCCAGTGAGAGGAGAAAGCCAGAGATAGCACAGTGCCTATTGCTTCTGCCCCTGGAAAGGTTTTCTTGTGGGGATCACAGATCAAGGCCTGTGTGTTACCATATCCCACTTTCACTCAGTTTGTGGGAAGGAATACTTGGGATGGAAACTGAGGGAATTCCAGACAGAAGAGGACATGGAAGCAGTGACTCTGTAGGTGGGTGTTTCAGCTTAGGGCAGTCTACAGTGTTCCTCCAAACTCTCTAAATGTAGATGTTAATGCACAGATATGAAATAATACAGATTTTTTTTTTACCCATCTCTGATGTGTATTAGTTTTCCAGCTAAAGGCTGGTGTTACAAATAACATAAGGGCTATCTGAAGGACAAGGTTACAAAATTAAAATAAAAGTATAAACAGGTTGAATTTCAAACAAGAGTTCCAGGGACTGAGGAGGCATAGCAGTAAAGAGACCGAGTTCAGCAGGAGGTGCTAGAGGAAAACATTAGAGCAGACAGATTTAGCTACAGCTCAAACTGCAAGTCTTCAGGATAGAAATTCAGCACCCATTACAGTAAAATATTAGCACAAAACATGGGATCCTTTCTTATTTTTCTTTTGATTTTATCTGTCCGTAAACAAATGCACATACGTTTGAATGTGAAAAAAATAAAAAGTTTAAATTCTGTTGCAGCTTTTGTAAAAAATAATGGGAACTTTTGTAAAAACAGCTTTAAACATCCTATTTGCCAAGTCTAACAGTGTGCCAATTCTATGAAAGCTGCTACCTGGGCTGTTCTGAGACTCACCAGAGATGATTTAAATAGACGACTAATTACAGCTCCATCAGCCCCTCCTCAAAATTACCACAAGGCCTCTGCATCAGAAGCCTACCCCAAATGTGAACTGCATTGGTCCATGAATCACTCACTCTTCCTATGACTGACCCCAGTTATGGGCGTTAGACACTGTTCAATCACCTCTTCCTTGATCCCTAATATTATAAACTCTAGTTACTGGGGGGCCATAAAGTCTAAATCCCATCCTTTTCTGTGTAACACTATGATGGAAAATGTTAATGGCCAATAACAGGATTACTTATAGCTAATTTGTTTATTTATTATCTGATGAGTGAATGAGTGTGTGAGTATGCACACATACATGCACATATGACAGTTTGTTGGGTGTCTTCCTCAATCAATTGCTCACTACGTTAGTTGTTTGAGACAGGGTATCTCACTACTCAAATGGCTGCCCAGTGACCTCCAGAGATTTGCCTGCCTCTGCTCCCTTATCACAGACACTCTAGAATTCCAGATGTGTGCTACCACACCCTTATCACAGACACTCTAGGATTCCAGATGTGTGCTACCACACCCTTATCACAGACACTCCAGGATTCCAGATGTGTGCTATCCCTCATTTACAACCTCACTGCCCCTTCTTCTGTGACATTTCCTGAGCCTTAGGTGTGGGGGTGTATTGTAAATGTATTAATTGGGTATGGGCCTTTTAGATACTTCCAATTACTTGCTAAAAAGCAAATGCTACGAAAGGCAGGGGAGTTTTCTATATTTCAGACAATTGCAATAATGCAAATACATTTTTAGGCAAAGAAAATAAGAAGGGTCACTGTACTAGTGAAGAAGAATGCCTGTCCTTTGAAGCTTGGCAGTGGTAACATGAACAGACAAAGTAGGAAATAAACAATGACAGTTGACCAATGGACAGTCTGGGAAGTAAGAATTGTTCAGGGACAGTCTTACTTTACTCCTGTTATATGACTGATTGAAAGCATCCTACGTCAGTGGCAAGTCAGGAGCACAGAGTAGCCTGTATTTTACCATCCAGTTCTAAATATCAATGGTAAACTACCAATAACTATTGTAATAGGTACATATGAATTTTTAATAAATTAGCTTTGAATTAGTTCATTTTATTATTCTTTAATAATTATGTGGCCAGCTCAACAACTGGAAACTCAGATGGACACAGGGTCACTTGAGAACTAACTTCTGGAATAACTATATAATCACTCCAAATGGTTCTAGCTAGCTTGAAATACAATGGGGATCTCCAACTCTGTCTTGTGACAGTCTTGTTTGTTTATTTATTATTCCTTTGTTGGTTTTGGCAATGTTGGGAATCTAATCCAGGGCCTGTGCATGCTAGGAATGGGATTTTCCACTGAATCACATCTTTAGTAGGGTTCTTTAAGAAGCAAGGGCATAAAGCTGGGTGGTGGTGGTGTATGTCTTTAATCCAAGTACTCTGGAGGCAGAGGCAGGCAGATCTCTGTGAGTTTGAGGCCAGCCTGGGCTACAGAGTAAGTTCCAGGAAAGGCACAAAGCTACACAGAGAACTCCTGTCTCGGAAAAACCAAAAAAAAAAAAAAAAAAGTAGGGCATATATAATCAAAATACAGTATGTACACATATGAAAATGTCATAATGAAACCTAGTTTTGTACATTGTTATTAATTATTTATTTTAATTGTTATAATATTCTAATTAAAACATTAGAAATAACCAATGACAGCAAGCAGGGTGAAGAACAAGAAAGAACTCAAGTCCCTTCCAGATATTCTGGAAAACCACTGGGAAAATGAGTTTGTTGTTTGTTTGTGGTGCTGGGAATTTAAGCTGGGCTCTTACACAGGCTTTGGAAGCCCCAAATGAACATAACTGAAAAGCACAACTTGTATTTCTCTTGTCTGGTGATATTTATTATTATTTAGTATTTTAATAATATTGTAAGTTAAAGTTTCAGTATACATCCTGTCACCTACTGCATCTTATGGAAGCTTGGTGCCTTTCTTCTTGTCAGTAGTTTCCTCTTACACAGTTTGGCAACAGTGAGAATTCATGCATTGGATGCTCATAGAATTGCTGATCTCTTCGAGTTACAGGCAGCTCAGAGGAAACCAAGATTAAGAATGCTTGCAATTTGAGGGCAATGCTTATTTGTATGGGACTACGATCTTCATTTGGGAGAAGAAAAAGAAAAACCAAGGACTGAATCCTACACAGCAAGGCAGTTACATGCAGACGCTTTCATTTTTTTTTCTTCAGGTCTATATACAGCATTACTTAAATTCACAACTACTAAATTGTTAAGATGAATTTCACTCTTTAATTTGGTGTTTCTAATGTGAATTTTTACACTTAAAACTTTGATGCTGAAGGCAGAGATAGGGTGCTAATAACAATTATAGAAGTTAAATGACTTTGGGGAGCTTATTTTAAAAGAGATAATTTATTTCTTAATGTATTAGAACAAGGAACAGAATATCAGTACTCATGAATTCCCTTACTAGAACTATTAAATATTTCAGGTTGTTTTGATAAAATTACTAAGCATGTATATCTATTTCTTATCTAGAAAATGAAGATATGGACCTAAAATAAAACTTTTGAAATATTTTTATAATGGAAAAGTTTTGGGATACAAAAATTATTTCATTGTATACGAATTCACATACACATTACACACATGCACACACAATTCCCCTATGACTCCTTATAAAATTTTGCAAATGAATAATCCTATTACTGAAAATTTAAATGACAATATTGGTCTATTCGAATAGAATACATATCTCCCACAAGGTATTCTAGCTAGTTTGAATATATTGTGAGATTTGGAATGGGATGGTGGGCTTTACCAACTGGACACAACCTAGAATTACCTGAGAGGAGAGTCTCAATGAAAGAGTGTCTATTTTGCATTAGCCTGCAGGCATGTCTGTGAGGAGTTATCTCAATTAAGTTAATTAGTATGGGAAGACAGTTTATTGTTGGCAGCACCCTTCCTATGGAAGAAGTCTCGAACTATCTAAAACAGTGGGAAAACTGAACTGGGCGCAGGCAAGTGAGATGCTCACATTCACTCTCTCTCTCTGTGGTTGACTATGTGTATGTTGAGATACCCCAGCTCTTGCCCTTGACTTTTCCACGTGATGAACTGCAACCTGAAACTTTGACTAAATAAACCCTCCCCTAGTTGCTGTATTAAGATTGTATAGTTTATTTCTCTTTGCAAATAGTAAATTAATTGTCTGCAAGAAGAAACATTAATACTTTATCAATTATGATTAGCTTTATATAAAGTGTTTATAGTTCTGAAATAGGAGCAACGTTAGTGTGCGTTTGCCAGTGTGGGGGGATGCACCTCAAAGCCTGTGGCTAACAGAGCTATGGCCATGTATTTCTTTTTGTTGTTGTTGTTGTTGTTGTTGTTTTTGTTTTTTGAGACAGGGTTTCTCTGTGTAGCTTTGCGCCTTTCCTGGAACTCACTCTGTAGCCCATGCTGGCCTCGAACTCACAGAGATCTGCCCACCTTTGCCTCCCGAGTGCTGGCTAATGGCCATGTATTTTTCACCACCACCGCCTAGCTAATGGCCATGTATTTTTCAAAGACTTTGGCTTTGCTATGCACCGTCCTGAGACTCTAGATGAAGGAGCCATCTTTCTGTTATAGGTGGGCAAGCAAACAGTAGAGGAAAGGAGGAAGGTAGTGGTGCAGAGAGACAGTGCCACCTGCATGGCACAGCCTGTTTCTGTGGAGTTGGTAGAATTTGATTGGCCTCCATGGATGGGCTTTGCTCTTCCTAGGGAATTAATAGTTGAATGGTCAATGTACAGGAAGCAGCTGATACTGAATTGTTACATTTTTCCTGACTACCTTTATCATTAATGTTTTTATTTTTATACAAAGGCATTCTAGTTTGAACCACTCATTAGAAATGTGAGACAGAGTCAAAGCTGCTTCTAATGAACTTCGGGTATTCTCCAGGAAGGAAAATTGTAGTTAGAAAGAAGCTGCATAAACTCTATGAAGATAATTAATGGAAACTTTGCAACTGGTAAATGATTGCTAGTCTTTAACCTAGTGTCAAAAAACTTTTAGTAGTTTTTTTTTCAACAAAACTATCTTGTTTGATTAAATAGAAAGGAATGAGTACAAAACTCTGAACTAGCTTCAGAGTTAATACATATTATGTATATATTTCATATAGCCATATGTCCAAACTCCTTACTTAAGGAACAAGCTGTACTGCTGCCCTGTTACACCATGGAATGCTCCTAGCATCATGCTCTGTGGCTTTTGTGACAAGCTTATCATTCCATTAAGAAGAAAGGCCCTCTACATGTGTGCTGTAACAGAAAGCATTATGAAACACAAAGCAGAATTGTGAGGCTAAATGCACAAACCCCTTCTCAATAAGGGAATGATTTCTTCTAATGGAAGTTATCAAGATAAATTTTAAAAAAGCAAGGGGCATGTAAATGGTATTTAGCTTAATATATGCAAAAATGACAAGGATTTTGGTGAAACAGCCAAATAAAATCAAACATAATGAGGACACATTATGAACAAATTATGCTGATTACATCTAATAGGTTTTTACAAGGAAAGTCTAATATAAAACAGGTTTTGGTTCTATCCCCCTAAAATGAGCACTGAAATGCACTGGCCTCCTTTTCTGTTGCAATTATTAGGACACTTCCTGAACTTTGTAGTATGAGTGACATTTGGAAGCCATAACTG
This sequence comes from Onychomys torridus, assembly GCF_903995425.1. Classification (NCBI taxonomy): domain Eukaryota; kingdom Metazoa; phylum Chordata; class Mammalia; order Rodentia; family Cricetidae; genus Onychomys; species Onychomys torridus. The sequence goes on along the minus strand of NC_050457.1, from coordinate 2,629,016 downwards.
AAAACCGTATGCACAGAATGCATCTGTAACTGTGCAGCATGAAAGGCGATTGTTCATTTTATCTTATTAGAAGCTCTCCTGGCCTCCACAGTCCCACGCATCTGGCCCCCACTTCAGGCTCCAGTCATGCAGATTGGAGTTGACTCTCAATTATACCAAGTCTTTCTCCAAAGATGACAGTCCAAATACAGTAGAGATAAAATACATCAAGGTTTAAAATAGGCCCGTTCAGCCCCAGTGCCGTTTCATCATGAAATGATATAATTCACGATGCCTCTGCCTAGCCTAACATATGTTCTATTCACAGCCCGCGTCACTCTTCATTTGTAATTATTTCCCCTTTTTCCCTTCACCCCCATCTTGTAATACTTTGCTTGGTTGAAGACAAATACTGAGAGGCAAAGGGTATTATCACATGATGACCTGTTCCAGGGTGTTAAACCCCTGTCAAGGTTTGATTTTAACATGGGGTATCGATGACAGTACATCAATTCAGGCATCATGTCCTGAATTAGACTATATTAATTATCACTTGAGTGCAATATGCATGAAAATGCTGTTTCATTGACTAAAAGGATCTGACTGAATAAAAATCCATTTTTTCATCTGGTTGCTTATGGATAAAGACATTTTTCCCTTTGCCTTGGGTTGTTCTTTATTAAAAATGATTTTATATGATTGTATGAATAAATTGTCTGACCAACAATGGGACTGGATAGTTTTAAACAAAGACAATTTAATGGGTTATCTACTCTTGGCATGTGTCTAACAATGTCTTTGCAGTTAATAGTTTATGCAGATTATTTATAAACATACTGTTTAAACCAATGTTCTCATTTTCAGATTTCATGAAGAAAAGAGAGATTTCCAACTTGTTCTCTCCTTCATTTAAAGGAAAAGAAAGTTATCACTTACAATTTCTAGATGATGGCACCACAAGAGCTGACTACTGTAACAAATGAATTGGATGTAAAACTAGTATCATTCTTAATTTTGAAAAAAGACGTCCACATGAAGCATTTCAATGCTAGACAAAGTTACTCACAAGTTCAGCAGACACACAAATGCATGTACGCATGTTTTCTCAGGCGAAAACTAGACAATGAAAGGGACAACCTAGTCTGAACACGCTGCTCACAGTTTAAGGCTAACATAAGTATCATTTTTAGCTAAAAACAGGATTTTTCTAAGTCTTCTCAACTTGTGTTTAAAAATTTTCAGTATCTCAAACCAACACAAAAACTAATTTAAGATATAAAATTATTGGTTTCCAAAAATAGTAAATAAATATAAATTGTCTAATGAGAGCCAGGGAAACAGCTCTTGGGTGAAGCATAATTCCCTGAGTATGGATCCTCAGACACTCTGGGAGTCCGTGGCAGTGATGCACACATCTGTAATTCCAGCACACCCCAAAAGGGTGGGGAATGGAGACAAGAAAATTCCCTGGAAGCTTTTGGGCCAGCTAACAGCGGTGAATGACAGGAGACCCTCTCTCAATCAGGGTGAAAGGTGAGGGCTAACACATGAGGTCATCTTCTAACATCGACATGCATGCCCATCCCCCAGAGCACACACAAAGTCACAAAGAACAAAAGATATCTAGGTCTAGAAATGCTTTTCAATTAAAATGAAAAGGAAACAAATCACTATTCTAAAAAGTAAGCAGATGTTTCCAGCTCTGAAATGAATGTCTGTTAGGAAACACGATTCTTGGATGGCCTCCAAAAATGCCTTTTCAGTAAAAATTTCAAAATGTCACATTTATATTTTGGAGGGGTAGTTTTTAAAATAGGAAAGATGTATTGTTTCAGTATAAAGAAGAGTCAGTGTGATAGTTTCTGTCTCTAGTCCCAACACTGTGTAGACTGAGGTAGAGGGACTAGGAGCTTGCAGCAAGTCTGGGCGACATAATGCGACCTTGTCCCTAAACAAAAAGTAAACAAAGTGAGGGTTGTTTTTTTTTTTTATTTTAAGTAAAAAAAAAAAAAAAAAAAAAAAAAAAAAAATGAAGCTTTATAAAGTAGAGTGTTAATATTTGTGTTGGCAAATAAATTCTCAGAACTAGAATAACTTATCTCTACTATCCTTTCTATTGGATTTCATACTTTTTGTCTTTTTTTTTTTTTTTTTTCCAGAGCTGAGGACCTAACCCAGGGCCTTGCGCTTGCTAGCACTACCACTGAGCTAAATCCCCAACCCTGGATTTCATACTTTTAATGTCCTTAGTACAAAGATTATGCAGATCCTGGGGGGAACAGGCGCTCCCATGCTGCACTGAGCCAATTCAGACACCACAATGAGGCTGCAAAAAATACTCATCATTTAAGTAGTAGCCTTGTATTGTCTAAAGCAACTGATTTCTAACTATATGCTCTGAATAATAATACTGACATTCTACTTAAAAATATTATTCTCAGAAAACAGGGGCCAGATGAACACATGTGTTTGACACAGAAGAAATTAAATGAAGCTCACTTTGGGTGCAAATTATGGATTGCTGAGTTTACATAGAGATGTTCTGCATGGGGAGAAACATAAACACATTAGTACAGTAGAAGGAACAAACTGATCTGGAGATGTCAACATCCATGTAGTCATGATACAGTCCACAGTTGCTACTTACTGGTTCTAGGAAACATTATTTTCACAGTAGAAAAAATAATGCCTACTCTTCTGTGGTTTGGACAGGAGTGGGGGAGACCAAGGTGCTCTGAGACACAATACTACTATAGGCTGGGTGGAACACCTCTGGTCTAGCCTGGAAAGGGGGATAGCAATCCTCTCTCTCCTTCTCCTTCTCTCACACCCCAGCCTCCCCTCTCATTCTTCCATATACATACATGCATCTTTCTTGAGTGCTACAGTAATAAAAACATTGCCTGGTTGTGAAAATACCCTGTCATGTGACTATGATGCCACCAGGATACAGTGTTTCACAGCCACCACCATGTAGGATTGACATATGACATTTATAAAATGTCAGAACCTTCCCCCAACAATGACTTTTACAACTTCTACAATCTATTCCCTAGTAGGCTTTCACAACATAGAATGAACGGAGGGCTACTGTGTGCTCATTAGCTGTACCACTTCTGATACATTGTGCTGATTGACAATGAACCACTGTGATATCAAAGTGCAGGTGTAAAAAATAATAAGGCAACTGCTTGTGTAACAAAATCGCACTAACTGAGAATGTGTAATAAATATGCAAGAAGGCGGCTTTTTATTCATTGAAAATGTGGCAGGGTATATCAAACATAAAACCCAAGAAAGGGTTTTGACATGCCAAACTCAATTAAAATTTGTTTTCATGACTATCACTGGCAAGACTCAGTGACTCGCTTGCACACATGCAAGGTGATTATGCAGGTACCAGACAGGAGCCACTGAGGACATTGAGAGATTTAGATGGTGCTTGAAACAGAGCTGGTAGCAAAGCCTGACATCACTCTTAATTGTAAATAGATGACAGAGAACTTGTCATAATGAAATTATTGTATTATATGCTTAGCTATCACTTGCCTATTGGGAAGAGGTGAACATTATTATCTCCCTTGTGAATCATCTTTTACTCCTCCAATACCCTCAAGAACTTAATGCTTAAAAATTATAAAGGAGACAACAAAATAATGAATAAAATAAAAGTGATAAAATTTAAATAACATGCATATAATAACTATATGGTCACATGACTGGGTTTTATATATGCTTGCTTACATTGCTTACATTTAAAGATTAAAAACAGGCAATGTAACATCAAATTGAAGGCTTATTTTCTTGAAAACAGGCAGATCACCAATCTCCCCAAATCAAATATGCATTTGCATTTTATTACCTTTTCAAGTTATCCATACCAATAGGAATTACATAAAAGTATGTAACATCAAAGTATTAACCATCATACAACATAAGATCCTGAAGTCAGAAGATGGCAAATACACCAGGAAAGAATTTGTTTCTTTTCTATATGCTTCCATCATTTAAAAATAACAAATTATTTTGTATGAAAATGATTTGAAAAGTTCCAGAACAGCATCAAAAAAGTTACCATAGTAACACCCACATTGTCTTCTCAGAAGAGAGTGTCCCATGAGAACTTCTGAAGAATTTGGGATGACTTAGCTATACAGAAAGCTAGGAATCCTGTCCAGACAGGCAAGTTTCCTGTTAACCCCTATTAGTATCTTCACCAGACCCTCTGTACAACACAGTAAAGTAGTTGATAAACTATGTCCCCTCTGTAGCCTTTGTTGGACCATTTTGAGAAAATTCAGAAGCATTAAAGGGGAATTATCAAAGACATTAACAATACTGATACCAATCCTTAAGGCTGAACACTGTAGCCACCAGTCATTTCCATAATTTGTTCATGTGATTAATTGTCTTAGTAATAAGGGAAGAAAGCTTAATAGGAAGAAAAATTGCATAAGAGTTCTCAGACTTCATTCTGCATCCAAATCTGTATAGAAATGATTACAAATGGCGATACCTTGACCTCATTCTAGGTGTTCTGAATTAGGTACATGATGGGGCTGCAGTTTATATATCTGTATTTACTTTTATAGATGACTGTGACATCTACTCACTTTCTTGCAATATGGACAAAGAGTTTAACAGATTTTGCTAAATCTTAGATAAATTTTCTTCAAAATTCCAGAGACTGTTTATTCTTTTATTTACTACTGAGAGTCACAAACTAACTCTCCCTCCTATTAACAAATACACAGTAGGAGGAGGAAGCTGCAGATTTGGGAAGAGACAAGAACAATCAGCAACAGTCTACTTAAAGTACCCTGCATTAGAAAGACCTTTCTTCTTCCCCTGGCCAGACAGACTGAAGCCATGTCTTGACTCTGCTCCTCACTGGAGCCTTGACATTATTAAGGTTTCTCAGCAAAGCCTTTCCTGCCTCTTTCCTACATGATGTCCTTACAACTGATTGGGTTTTGAATTCAGATTCTAAAAAGGCTGTTTGCCTGGTCACTGTTCCACAACACCTAAGGACTAAAAGGATAGTCTTTACTATATGAATGGCAAGGCCTGCTGTGACTTGCTAGTAATTTAGTTACTATTGTTTGTTCTTTGATACAAAGTCTTACTACTTAGGTCTGGCTAGCCTAGAACTTGCTAAATGGACCAGGTTGGCCTCCAACTCACAGAGATCCACCTGCCTCTGCCTCCAAGTGCTAGAAGTAAAGTTGTGTGCCACCCCACACCAGTCTCTGGAATTCGGTTCTAACCTGTCTTTCCAGCCTTATTTGCTACTTCAGCCAAGTGTTTTGTTGATGGTCTTCCAGATTGTCAGGAGCTTGTTCAGTATTTCAATCTTTCCCTTCATTTGCTCTGTGCTGAGAAACAGCCCTAGAAACTTTGCTCATTTAGAGGAAGTTTCAAATTCCACAAATTCCAGGTCCATTCTAGTTCTCAAATTAAACTATACTTACTTACCCCAGCATAAATGAGAAAGTCTTCCTCTGGGGCTGGACTGAGCTGATTTAGCTGGATTGAGCTGATTTACCTGGATTGTCTGATTTAGCTCTTACAATGGGTAGATTATATTTTCATCTTTTCTGTCCAGAATGGTATGTTAGTCTTTTTACTATTGTTACAACAATGATGTGCAGTGTACAAAGAAAACAGCTTACTTAGCTCACAGTTTTGGATGGAATCCATTCTTACTCAGCTCTGGTGGTGTCATGGTAGATAGCATTGTGGAAGGAATGCACATATGAACAACCAGACGGAGAGGTGGGAAGCCAGAGAGTGGGAAAGAGTCAACATTGCTCCTTGTAGTAACTCCTTATTGTGGAAACCAACAAGAAAGATGTTGATCGTTTCCAGAGTGGCAACCTTAATAACCTAGGTACCCACAGAGAGCTCTGTCATAGAAGGTCCCACCTCCTTCCCTATCTTCACACTAAAGATGAAGGATGAAACCTCCAGTGCAAGAACCACTGAGGGACAAACATGGACAACGTGGTGATATTTTATTTGTGCTGAAATGTGGTGATAATTTATTTGTATGTTAAATAAAGTTTGCCTGGAGTTCAGAGGACATAGCCAGCCATAAACAAAAGTCAGGCAGTGGTAGCACAAGCTCTTAATCCAATCACATGGCAGGCAGAGTCTCTGTGCGTTTAAGGACACACTAGGGAACAGCCAAGCGTGGTGACACAACCCTTTAATCCCAGTATCTACCACAGAGACCTGGAGGCCTGTACAGACAGGCAGTGACAAGGAAGTAAGGTAGCTGGGCTAAGAGCCAATGAGAGGGCAGAACAGCAAGGCAATAAAGGCGCAGGTTATACAGGAAGAAACCGGTTCTCTTGGGAAGCTATGGCAGTGTGGTGAGCTAAGGTTCTCTGATCTCCACAGCTTTCATCCCTGTATTTGGCTCCATGTTTCTTATTTAATAAGAAATCCATCTATAGTACAACATCTAAACAATGGTCCATCATAACAGGAAGCAGGACCAGTCATTTTCTTTCCTTTTTAAAAAAAATTTTCTATTGTACTTTTTGTTCACCCAACTTTCAGGAAATCCTTAATGATTAGACTCTAGAGATACTTCTTCAGTGAGTGTCTAAGAATAAAATTACTGTTGATTATACCAGAAGTACTGTAGGAAATTATTTAAGAGTGTGTGACTGGAGATTTCAAGGGATTTTTCTGTAGTAAATCTTTCAGTATTGCTCAACACAGATACCAGGCATGGTTCATGGGAAAGTGAAGTGAAATTCAACAGACATTTACCAAGTGTCTGCCAAAAGTAAGACCGTCTGACCTTAACCGTCTGACCTTTGACACTGCAGACAGTCACTCCAGGAGTCCTCAGAACATAACACAGCATTTTATATCTATCATATGTGGAAACTTATTTCTAACCTAAGATAAATAAAAATTAGAATGAAAACACTTTTGGGGGAGGGATTAAATGGAGCCTATCTATCTGAGATCTTTGAATCTAGTATTAGTTTCAAAGATCAGGCAGCCACAGGATTAAAGTGAACATAAATACCAAATTCCTGAAATAAATGGAATTTATTTTGTTGTTTCGCTGTTGATGATGATATTTAAAGCATTATAGCACATGGATTCTTGTAGATAAATATAAACACAAGTATTCTCTAGAAATGATTTATGAATCAGTCTAAATAAGAATCCAAAGTTCCCAGATGAATATAAAGAATGTTTGTGTTTTAGTATGGGTTGTTTATTATTTTATTTGTTCCCTCAAAAAAAAAAAAAAAAAAAAAGAAATAAGTAAGTATCATTGCCTGAATTCATTGATTCCTTCACTCATTCCTTCAACAAGTATGGGAGCCAGCACTGTGCAATTTCTCCTCTAGCTAAGGAGGTCTTCCAGACACTGTCCCTTCTGGTGGGAAGATTTGATGAAAGGTTTGTTTCCTCCACCCTCACAGAGGGAGAACACTGCCACAGACTCACCAAAGTTAGAGCTAAGGCAGCTGCACCACAGCACCAAACCTCTGCCTGGAAGCTTGAAAGTGACTATGCCCATCGCTAGCACCACTCAGAGGATGGCAGCACTCACCCTCTTCTGGTCTCCTGGCTAGTGTTCATGTGCGTTCTCTGGAACCCACTGCACAGTGGCTTCTTGATGGAATAAACACAATACCCTGTTGCAGCATCCTTGACAATTATCATTGTGTGCTTATTGAAGTATTTAATATATAGTTAATTTGCTGAGTTTTTCTTATGATTTTTTTTGAGACAGAGTTTCATGTATCCCAAGCTAGCTTTGAACTTACTATATAGCCAAGGATGACCTGAATATTGGGACTATAAGCATGGAGTACTATACCTGGTATATACAGTGTTGGGGATTGAACCCAGGGCTTTCTGCATGTTAGGCAAGCACTCTATCACCTGAGGCACATTCCTATCCCCAAGGAGTTGATGCTTTTAGTTGGAGACATACTATGACTATGAGTTCTGCTGCTGATGTTGTGGGATGCATAAAACACAGTTCTGTGTTCAAGAGATTTTCATCTTAGTAAAGGAAATCAATCATTCTCCAATAACTGTAACTCAAAAGTATGAAGTGATAAGGGTCATGGAAGTTTTACCAAATAGGTACTCAAGAGTTCAGGGAAGGAGAGGAGAGATTATTCCAGCTGTTCACAACTGTGTCCTTGGTACAGTGAAGATTCCAGGACAAATGAACAGCTCTTGCCACAACTGGTCACACAAATGTACTGGCTGATAACAATGAAAAACAGTTCTGCTTCAAAACTTAAAAATGCATGTATTAAATCCAAAAAAGTGATAAACTCACTGTCGATACTGTTCGGAAAGAGAGGTGTGTATGAATTCAGGAACAATTGAGAACGGCTTTGGGGAAACAGTGTTGAGCCTTCAACAAGTCAGATGATAAGCCCAAAGAGAGAGATTTCAGGGAGAGGCCAGTCATGTCTCAGAAGGAAGGAGAGAAAGCTGTTTTCTGGGCTGCCTTTCTCTGTACATGATGAGCATCTTGACCTTGCTGCATAGCCTACCGATTCCAATGAAGGCTAAACAGACATCCACCAGGAGAGAAGACGCAGTATAAATAGCATGGAAGGCCACCGAGCAGCTTTGTTGGTGGACAAATATCCCTAGCTACATTCAGGCTTCTGTTTAACTGAGGGTGTGACAGTGTACCTGTCCTCTGTGTTTTTGTTTTTTGTTACCCTTGATTTTGTTACCTCATACAAATCTTTAAGGTCATCTTCCCACATTTTATCTCACATCTGCCCTATGACCATTGTGTGAGATAACAGTTAGATCTTGCTAAACTTTGATGAAACTGGGTATATGTATTTTAATGATATATTTAAAGGTGTGAGAAAGAAAAGGGGCTATGTATAATAAGTTAATGTGTATCACAAATATCCATGGTTTTCTTATTCATACTTTCATAAAAACACCTAAAATGCATTTTTATTTTGTGATCTTTCTCTTTTTCTGTTGGTGTTAAAAAGCACCTGAAACTTTGCCCCTTGTTTTTGTTTTTGTTTTTAACAATGCCAGATGACAAATGTCCCATTTTCCCATTCTTCTTGCCAAAACACAATCATAGTCTATCTTTGCCCTTAGTTTAAATTGCTTCAGGATGTAGACCAAATGTACCACTCCTCAGTTTTATGTTTCCCTGTGAACTTAGACACACAAGCCAGGGTCTCATCAATAAGTATATAAGAGCGCGCGCGCGCACACACACACACACACACACACACACACACACACACTTTGTTAATAAGTAGATTTTAAAAAAGAAATTGTAATCTGTTTTTTGAGAAATTGTAATCTTAGTAATATTATATCATTATATTTTGTGTTCAATGGACACAAAAACATAGAACTAATGTGATATGAACAAAACAGTAGAACATGGTCAACTATTCAGAATACTACAATAAAGTGTGAAAAAAATTACCACAGAAGTAATCTACCACAAACCATAAGCAGTAACAGTGTTATACCCAGGATAAGGTAGTAAATACAGATCTGACAAACTATTGAATGAACAACGCATTCAAGGTCCCTAGAATTTTGTGTGACAATCTGAAAGGAATTTCAAAATCTATATGTCATATAGAATGAGAGCTTCTGGGCTCACTTTGAAAGCTCTTTGTCATTTACTTATTTAATCAGACAACCATAAGATTCTCATAATGGGTTTCTTAATTGCATTTAATATGACAAACTATATATGGAAGACACAGACTATCCATATATTTATTGCAAAATATCTCGAAAACTGTAGTGCATATTGAAACTACACAAGACTCACTTTTGTTTTGTGAAATTGTAGAAAACTTGGAAGTAGCAAGGGTGACCTCCAGTGTGCAAGATGGTTATACCAGAGAAGTGTTCCAGGCACAGAAACTGCCTGACCCAGTCTGGGGCCGTGAAAGTCACTAATGATTAGAGGAAAGGAAGTTTTCTGTGTCAGAATGAGTTTGTAAGCTCACAGTAATTACTTTGCTTTATTCCATTTGTTAGTTTTGCTTAGTTTTGAAGCTTATGGTATTGCTTGCCATCAAAATCTCAAAAGACTAGGGGGACTAAATGGGTGACTAACAAAAGTGAGAGAATGGCTTCCTTCTGCATCATCTTGTTGGGATTTGACCACCTTTAACGCTCTGAAGAATAAGCTGAATTTATACTATTTGAAATGACAATTTAAAAGTGATGTTCCTTAAATGTCTCACAGTAACATGAAGTAGTAAAACTACTTGACAAAATTCCTGTGCACGGCTACTGACCCACAAAATAGCAAACTAATAACCTCTAAAACTGAACTTAAGATTTTTTTCAGGAAGTATTCAAGAGACAAAGATTTCACTGTACATATTTCTTTTTATGAAAGGCAATGGCTTGCCATATTGAATAATAAAATTTCTATCTGTCTTTAATCTCAACACAATAAAACTATCCAATGAATAGAGAAATCATGATGTTTTCTTTACAAGCCAATCCAACATCACTTACTTTGTCTTTTAGATTCAGGTAATAGGAATTATCTCCAACTACCACAGAATTTTCCTTTGCAGATTTTTTTTTTTTAAAGAAGACTTTACTTGGTAAACAAGTGAAACTTTTAGGGGAATGAGGTTTCTTTCAAAAGATTTCATTAGGACACATCCCGAGTTCTGCCTTCACTAGTCGGACCACACAGATGGTTTAATTAGATGGTACTCCCCAATGCTCCTGCCCATACAGTCAGTGTCGCTCTCTCCACCAGGAGCATCTATTTCAAATGCTGAGACTACCAGGTGCTAAAAAATTTGCTTCTGGCTGACTCTTAGCATGAAAGGTATAAGGCTTAAAATGAATTGCTCTTTATGAATATTCATAACAATCAGTATGGACTTAAGTTTCTAGACAGGGAAAAGTATGAATAACTGCATGTGATCTAGCTTGTTTACATGGTTTATAATGTAATTTGGTGCATGTATGCATAAAATGCTTGTTGTTAATAGCATAAAATTAATGCATTATTTAAAATGCACATTGGTGATACTATGTTCTATATGTAATAAATTATAAATTATGAAATTCCCAAGAATGTTATAATCCATTAAATTATAATTATTCCTTTGGACTTATTATGATTTATCATGACAAGAGTCTATGTGCTACCTGCTAGGAAATGCCTGCACATGTCCTGACATGATGGGCCCTAATGGCTCCAAAGGAACCATTATTGTCTATTGTGTCAATATTTTGCATGCTAAACAGGATCCACAGAAGACTTCTAAACTAGGCCTTTGCTTATCACCATAATGAGGCTTTGATCTGTTTTGTCAATGATATAGTAGTATTAAAGTCATACTCTTGAATTTACACAATATAATTATGAAATTTTTATCAATAATTTTCTCAGTAAACTCCTAAAAGATAACATCCTTCAAACATCATTTAAATTGTTTCATTTAAAATTTTTATTTTTGAATGTCATATGAAATATGTCAAATTAATACCAGAAAAAGACTTGAAGCAAAAATTAAATTTACCTCATCATATTATTTTTAAAAATAGTATTTTCCTTTTTAAATCAAATCAAAGTCTCAAGTATGTCCCAAAGAGAATTTGTAAACAAAGATGATAGTGTTTGCTTTTTTTTTTAAATTTTTTTTCTCTAAAATTTTTATTCATTTTGCCAAAGAACCCCCTCTTTTCTTCTCCTACCCCTCTAGCCTACCCCTCCCAACCCACCCCCCATTACGTTTGCTTTTTTTAATCGAAGGCATGAATCAAAATATTAAGGAAGTTTTCACCTTAATCCATACCAATGCATACAGATACCACAAAAACCTCAACATTTAAAAAGTTATCAATATTTATTACATCTTGCATATTTTTAGTAAATAAATTTTGAGGACAAACATCAACTTTTGTGTTCATTTCAAAGCAATATAATAATTGATTATTTTGCATTTGGGACAAAATGATGTGTTAGAACATATTAGGAGTCTTTGTTGTTTGAGACATCAATCTTGAAATGTTGACTATATCTTTAAATACTATGATTTTCCGGGTGGTATGTAATAATACAAAAGGTATGTATAAAACCACATGTAAGCAAAAAGTGGCAGATAAGGAATTAAATTACAGCCCAAGCCAACTGTGAGAGCTACATTTGAAGTAAGGAAGAGAATAACCTGCTATGAAAAAATTGATTTCTCATCGCAGTCATTTGTTACAAACCTGGACTGGCAAAATGCCAGCCAGATTCATGTAGACATTTGAAGATCAAGAATTGAAAAAAAAAAGTATCAGATGCCATACAGTTAAGGAAGGAAATGCTACTGAAATGTCTTGTCATGTAATTTTATACAAATGGATTAAGTATCATAAAAAGTAGACACAGTGCTCTTTTGTGTATTGATTTTTAATCAATACTTTTTCAGATGTGCCAGGCTGCCCAGACATTTGAGTACACGAGTATTTTTTGTTTTTAATATTGGCTCTCTTCTTATGAAACAATGTTTTGGCAAAGTCGGCAATTCCTTAAATGAAGATTTTTTCCCCCTGCCCCTCTGGGTATCAGGAGACCATTTTAATTCACTCACCAGCTAAACTCTCAATGGGACTGGTGTATACGGTAACACAGGAGCCAATATCCCAGCTATCAGTTTTCATACAGCCCCGCCGGACCTTTACATTATGGCTGCCCCACATTTATTGTTCTTTCATTGCGTCTGTCAGCATTTCCTGACAGCACATTACAGAGCACATGGCCACAGAGTCAGTATCCATCAGTCCACGACCATCAGACATAAGGAGCAGACTATTGATAATGGGCCTTAAATCAGATCATCATGGTTTAAGTGTAAGATTCCTAAAAGGCAACAACCCCAGGGGAACTCTTAGTTACACCTGCACTTGTTACAGATCCCAGAAGATGGTTTTCCTCCTATGTACCACCTACAGCTGCAAAACAAGAAAAACGCGGATGTGTGAAGCGCAGACAGATACCCACCATGACACACTGCACCGTGTAAAGCGGAGCATGAGAGCAAAGGCGGCAATCAATGCAACTTTGCTGTATCCAGGAAATGTGCAGCAGTGTCACGGAATGCCTCCATCACGGCTGCTGTGCTGTGCTCTGGCCACGTCTTACTTCAAAAGCATTTCAACTTGATATGGCCATTTAACAAGAAAAGTGCCAGAATCCAGAGTCTAGAGGTGTGCAACACCAAACTCAAGGCACTATGCTAAAAACAAAGGCTTCTAATTTCTCTCTGACAAAAATAATACAACAAAACAGGAGATGCATGCAAATTTAGTAACATGAAATTTAAGGTGATAAACAGAATGGAGGTTGGCCTCTTGTTTAGTATTCCTCAGTTATCACCATAATTGCTGCATGTCTATCATCACTAGCAAAAGAAAAAGTGTCTTTCTCAGCTGCTCCCTGCTTGTTTTGTTCGCTGTATTCTTGTAAAGTGGGAGAAAATAAGTGTCATTTAATGAATAGTGCTATTCTTTGCCTGACAGCTTCATATCTGGTAGGTGTAGGAGGCCTACTACTTTCTTTCTCTGATAATGTTTTTGACAGTGTGCTACATTCCTCCCCCAAAAGGCCGGCGTGTATATTCTGCTAAAAGGGCTTCATCTCTCCTGAATGGGTGCCCTCTTTTAACCCCCTTCAGCTTCTGTTCTTACATTAATTGAGCTGATCAGATTGAGCATATGAATTTGTCTTTGATGTATTCGTATGTTTAGTTGATGTTGCTCTCTCTCTCATTGGCAGCGGACAGAGCTCTCAGACAAATAGGACTGTTACCATGGTAACAGGCAATAGCTAGGGATCTCTTGAAAAATATTTTTATTTCAAAATTCAAACTGGAAAATTCTCACTGGATATGGTTCTCAGTTCTAAACGTGTCATATCTAATGATGAATGCAATTAGGAATCCCACCAGTGTTTTAAATAATAAATTAGCCTAATTTTCTAGGCCTGGCATGATGACATACAAATACTAGAAAGGCGTCTTCTTTTTAAAACCCATAACAAAGGACTTATTAATGACTTTTGTTCTTAGGATTTCAAATTAAAACGGATGGTGGGCTAATGACAGTGGCTTTGTATCTGCTAAACACAAAGGCCTAGAGGTAAACTTTTTTTCAAGAAAACACTTCGAGCTGCTGTGATATGTGGTTATTTCATTAAAAAAAAAAAAGCAGGTGTAGAAGCTCTTCTATAAATGTTGAATGCTATAGCAGTTGGTAAATCTCTGTGGATAAAAATGCCTGTAGCCATGTTTAATTACTGAGCATGAGAAAGGGACAGGCTGGTGAACGTAACTTTTATACTCCACCACCATCTCAGAGCTCTGTGGCTTTCAAACCCTGACTAAACCACTGCAATAGAAGGGGAATATAAATATTCAATATGTGATATAATTTACAATTCTTAAACTTAATTTATTCTTGACTATATAATTCCAGTTGTATTAATTATTGTTTCTCTAGGTCACACCATGTCTGGCTTACAGGACAATGGATGTCTCTGTACCATTGGACAGCTTCAAGGACCTGACATAATGTATCATCACATTTTAAAGGTCTTTAAATGCACACCACATTGTTTTATTCCTTAAACTTTATTGTTAGGACTTCACAGCTCTTTAGTATCTGAGACTGGCTGCTATATGTCAAAGCACATGTAACTTTTTCAATTTCACTAGTAAATGTGCTACTTTAAAAAAATTTAGTGATAAAATTGAGCAAAGAGATGAGCATTTTGAGTTTCTCTAAAGAAAATTGTTCTTAATTTTCAAGATGTCACCATAGACATTAATGAGAAGGTTAAAGTGAAACCACATGGCAGCTTTTGTTTATAACACATGCTTTCTTCCCATGTTAAGTATGACTTTCATATTCTATACACTAAGAAGTTTGTGTTGAGTAAAATATGATAAAATATGAAAGCTATATATTACATTATGTTATATTATATTCATAAGCAGTTATGAATTTCTAAACTTTTATTTTTATATAACAACTGTTATTCTAGTCTAAGACATAAATATTACATGTTTTATTCCAGGTTTTGCTACTAAACCTCCTGAAATATTTTTTCATTAAAAATGAGTATGATACTTTCTAACCACACACTCTCTCTCTCTCTCTCTCTCTCTCTCTCTCTCTCTCTCTCTCTCTCTTTCTCACTAATAAGAACCCACATGAAATACTGCAGGGACTATTGAGAGGGGAAAACTGTTCCCCTATACTATTTTCCCACTTGCTTCATCAAAATAACCTAGAGTAAAGACCACAGATCTAGACTGAACTCAGAGTTCCCCCATGGCACTGGCCTCTCCAAGCCTGGCTGGCAAGTATGCGCATATCCTGGAGGCACATGATATACTCCCTAGGGGGCAGGGTCTAAAAGACACAGAACCCACACTTTCCACTTTCTTATGGAGGCCTTATTGGCCTCTGAGGTAGGGTAATATGTCTTCTTCAATTCTTGAAATGACAAAATAAATAATTTTTGAAAGAAGCACAGAATAAAAGGAAGGAAACCATTCACTGTGTGCACAGAGAAGTCATCTTACACTCAGCAACTGGTTGTTTATTCCTTAGACCTCTTTGGAGTAAAAGCCTCACTTGCTGTTGCTGTTGCTGTGTTACAGTTTTGAGTTACGGTGTTACTGTGTAGACCAGGCTGGCTCATAGCATCTCTCCTTTGCCTTCAAGTGCTGAGATTACAGGTGTGGGACACCATGTTTGGCAAAAGAGTTTTGTGTGTATGTGTGTTTACACTTGTATTCATGTGTATATTTGTATGGAAAGTTGTACATGTGTGTAACTAGGAGTGTGCAGTCATGTGTGCATGTGTGTGGAAGCCAGAAGGCAACCTTGGCTGTCATTCCTCAGGAACCATCGGACTTGTTTGTGAGACATTCTCTTACTCACCTGGAACTTTCTGATTAGGCTGTATTTGCTGGCCAATAAGCCACCTCCTCTACAGTACTGGGATTATAAATGTGTTCCACTATCCTCTGCTTGGATGCAAAGTCTTGAACTCAGAGCCGCACACTGTCCAGTGAGCACTTTCCTCACTGAGTCGTTTCAGCAGCCCACATATAGACTGCTTTAAGATCTGTGATGAAAGGCGGTATGTGACTACGGAGAAGTGACGGCACACACTGCTCGGCACTCCACCATACTGTAAATCAGCTCCAGAAGCATCCAGCAAACTAAAACGAAAGCTAAAAACACCGCTTCCTGTCATCTACACTGCATCCTATGACTACAGGAATATAGCCGCAAGGTGATTTGCCATAGGAAATACAAGGCGATGTGGGGCCGGGACAGAGACCTAGATTTGGATTCAGAATGACAGGGTCAGATGTCTCTCACTAGCACCTAGACTTTAAGTGACCTTCCTAAACCAAACGTCTTAATCTGTAAGGTAGGGATCACAATGGGAGTCCTCCTCAGGACTCCCTGTGCAGTAAAAGTGAGAGAATAAACAAGCACATGCTTTTAAAATATGGACTGTGCTTGCATACATTTTCCACTTTTTAAATATTATAATCAAACATTTCTATGTCATTTCCTCATAAAAACCTTTAAATGTATCCTTACCCACCATGCGAATTGAGTGTTCCATCACTCAGTCTCACATCTGAAATATTTGTGTTTAAAAGCAGACTGCCCAGGCTGGCCTTGAACTTGTGATCTTCCTGCCTCCGGAGGTGGCCTCAAACTTGTGATCCTCCTGCCTCTGCTGCCTTCAGCAAATCCTACCAGCATTAGCCACCACAACCTGTCCTTAGTGCATGAGCTGGCTGTTTGGAACCTGGGGCCTATGCAGGGACACTTTGCTCAGCCTGGGAGGAGGGGACAGGACTTGTCTGGACTGAATCCACCAGGTTGAGCTGAATCCCCAGGGGAGCCCTTGTCCTGGAGGAGGTGGGAGTGGGGGGTGGTTTGGGAATTGGGGGTTGGGAGGAGGGAGGACAGGTGAATCTGTGGCTGATATGTAAAAT
This sequence comes from Onychomys torridus, assembly GCF_903995425.1. Lineage (NCBI taxonomy): Eukaryota > Metazoa > Chordata > Mammalia > Rodentia > Cricetidae > Onychomys > Onychomys torridus. The sequence continues at coordinate 2,611,995 of NC_050457.1, read as the reverse complement.
TAAATTATATTTAAAAAAGCAGACTGCTTCTTTATGAAAACCTTTTTTAAAAAGTTGTTCTTATAAAATATAAACCTAAACATTCTCTATAGTACCTTTTCCTACAATGGAATACAATTTTGGATATATGGACTCAGAAAGTAAGAGAATTTACACAAAGCTCTAGTCACAGGTAAAAACTAGCTATACTAGGAGCCAATAAATTACATGAAAACATAAATATACAATAGTTAATTTTGTTACAAATACCCAGTTTGTTTATTTCAGGAAATTTAAATATAGATTCATCATTATTAATTGTGTCTATTCTTGATGATATATAAACATTTATGACTACATCTGGATATAAGATAAATATAAAGTTAGAAATGATACTTATAAATACCCAAAGCAATTCCTTGGCTATAAACAGATTATATGCTGAAATTTGACTAGTAAATTACTTATTAAGAACTTAGGATACATTTTATTGCTAGAAGAACATTAATATGGCATGATGGGCCCAAACTACATAAAAAAACACATTTGACCCATAATTTATCACAAAGATTAATAACTGTATAGGTATAAGAATTGCCCTTAGAAAATACACATGTGCCTCTCACAAACTCAGGAAAATGATTCATAGCTCTTTCCCTATGGCTGGAGAATTGGATAAGGAGGGCTGTATGATAGTCTGAACTCTGAGAGGGCAGATGCAAATATTACTTTAAGAGAAAAACCCAGACTCAAAAAACCAGGAATAGAGTGATGGGTGAGTCTTCATATGCTATGGTCATTATCATCATCATCACCGCCACCATCATCATTGCCACTACCACCATCTGGTACTTACAAGAAAGTCAACAATTACTAATAACAATAACATTAAGTACAAGAAATATGCAGGCTGGGGTCTGTGGGAGGCGGGGAGATCTAGATGAACCCAGTCCAGCGAGGAACACTGTGACAGCACAGGAAAGAAAAGCTTGGAGACTGGAGAGGGGTTTTCATATCTATGCTTCAATGAGTTCTCACAGAGCTTATGTGGGTCAGTCCCATAAGAAACCAAGGGAGAAGCAAAGTGTGTGTCAGCAGATGGTGAATCCAGCATTCATACTGAGGAGTCAAAATGTAAAGGAAATCAGGAGAAAGCGATGCCTGAAGCCAGGGATCAGCTGTGAGTGTTGTCATGTAGGTGATGGAAATAGAGGTCACTCCAGGATGCAATCCTGCACTCCATCACTCCTTCATTTCCTGAGAATCTATCCTGGTGCCACATTCTCGTGGTTGGCGTTCTCTGCTACTGATCATATTTTCCCAGTGCCCTGCTCTGAACTTCTAGTCTAAGTCCCTAAGCCTTAATACACTGCCTCCAGTTCAGTATCCTACTCCATTAACTGCCTTGAAGCCATATCAAGGATACTACCTCCAAAAGACAATTCTTGTCCCACCACCTTCTCAACCCTCTTCTCAGTTCATTGTTCTCATGGTTACTTAGGGCAAGATCTTGAGGAACACTGTGGTTTGCAGCTTTTACACCTTTCTCTCCATAATCCCTTGAGCTGCCAACATTCACCTAACATCAACCCAACTCCAGCTGGGACCATGGCAGTCTTCTACCTTGTATTTCTGCTCATTAGATCCATTGAGCTTGTTCTTTGAGATTAGGGAGTGTTTGAAATGCAAGTCTGAGCACATCCCTTCAGATTCAACACTTTTACAATATCAGTCACACTTGCAAACTGTCTTCCACTCCTTCCCTATGTCCTTCACTCCTGTCACTCATTCATTTCAGTCATAATTAGACAAATCATAGAGCTATGGGAAACTGATTCATAGACACTCATGACTTGCTTTTCAAGTTTTACAATTGCTCATGGATGCCTTCCCTGGTTACTCTACTTTAAATAACCACTTACACACATATGCATGCCTACATATGTATACACACACACACACACACACACACACACACACACACACACACACACACACCCCATGTCCTCCTTGCTTTATTTCATATCTTTTATTACTACCTGATGTTATATTAACATCTCTGAGTTCTTCTGATAATATAAATTTTCATGAAGATAAAGATGTTATCCACTTGCTCTATATACACTCAACCCATCCCAAAATGGTAGGTACTCAACATATATTTTAATTACTCATTTTGACTGATTTTTTTTGACATTTTTGACATTTCAAATCTCTCATTTTTTTTATGATGGGAAAAACTGGTCACTTACATGGACACATAAAAAACATGCTTTGCCACAAAAGAATGATATTATACCTAGAAATTGAATTTCAGAATGTAATTTGCACAATTCTCTTTCATACAATGATTTTAAAAACCAGTTGGACTTTTCAAAACCAGCTAAGACTTCAAAGTGAGTACCTTTGAGAACTATGCTCTAGGAGAGGAAAAATGAGTAGCTGACAAATTCTTTACTCATGTTTTTAAAATGTGTCCTGAGGTTTAAGAGGTAATTATGTAACTCTTCTTCATAAGATTTTGTTAAATATTTCCACTATTTGACAGTTTGTGTGATAGTTTGTGTGATACTACATCTGGAGTTATGAACTAAACTATAAATGATTTCAAGTAGCAAATCTAAGGGCTAGTTTATTTGTATTAGTAGGTCAAATACTACAACAGTCTAAGAGTAGTAGTTTTGAAAAAAAATGCAAAATTGTTTCAAGAATTACAAAAGTGAAATTTATCTACATGTCTCATGTACTCACACTATCCCATGTACTCACACTATCCCATATGCTCACACTATCCCATGTACTCACACCATCCCATGTACTCACACCATCCCATGTACTCACACAACATTCCATGTACTTACACCATCGCATGTACTCACACTATCCCATGTGCTCACACTATCCCATGTGCTCACACTATACCATGGGTATAATGAAGTATGAGGAATCAAATTCCCAACATCTAAGCAGTACATACTTTGAGCCAGGTACCATTTGAACTCCTTCATTTAGTAATCCACATCACACCACTTAAATAATATCACAAGGAAACTTCATTTTGCAGATTGGAAAGTTGAGATCTTGAAGGGTTGGCTGTCAATATCATACAACTGGAAGATGGTAGACCTGCAATTTGAACCTAAGCAGTCTGGCTGCAGAGTAGGCAAAAGTAATTGCCATGAAATGATTATACATGCACTTCCTAGAAAAGCAAGCTTTTTATCACAGAACACTGTTACAAGTGATTGTCACATATGAATTTCATTACTAAACTTACTACTATGAATTCCAACCAAACAATGGGCATCTTACCATCTAAATATTATTTGTTTTTGAGCAGGCAGAAAATCCAAAAGGCCTGTGAGCGATGAATCCTGCATTTAGTGTCTTCAAGACTAAACTTTTATTAATTCTATCCTTAATTTCCACAACTTTGAAATAATTGTCATTGGAAAGTGGAAACCAATGACTTCCAAAAATAAAAAATAAAAAATCAAATATCAAAACTCTTTCAGCTCAGAATAATATAGATATGTAAAGCAGTGTGGTTTTTAATATCTTAAATTTCTGTATCATTGCTATCATTATGTCTTTTTAGTTAGAGAACCCCAAATGACCAATTAATAATAGATTGCATAACGTGAAGGATACCTAAATGACTAGAAACTAAACCTAGGGTACCTGTATATAATGTAACGACCAGTTATGGTGCTCACCCATCAGGTGCATAAACCACTACTGTTTTAAAGTCACCATGAATATCTATCTATACGTTAGACTGCCCAGTGTTCTGCATTTCTACAGGCAAGCTTAGTGTTCCAGCTGTAGCAGTAAAATTACCGAAGCGGTAATTCTCTTAATATTTAAATAATATATTAAAATTTAATTTTCAGCACCTGGAAGAATCTGTTTGTATGCCAGCAAATGAGGTAGCTGGGCCTGGAGCTCCTCTACATATGGGACTAAAAAACAACCTATCACAAATAATTACTAAGCCGGAGCAGCTGCAGCCGCCACACCAGTCACTGCTAAATCAGGTCAAAGTTGCTCCAATTCTTTTTCATTTTCAAGATACCCTGTGAATAAATTCTGTGATATTTATCCTTTTCTATTTTTCTCATTTTTAGATATTATTTATTTTTCCTGATAACCATAGATTGAGGTAGAAAGGATAGAAAAGGCCTCTTGTGATTTTTTTTCTTCCACTTAAGCTGGGAATATTAAAAATCAAATTAGCTGCTGAGTTCTTAGAGTTCATTTCAAGCCTTTTGTGACTGCTCTGATCTAAAGGCTTGTGTGCTTGTTGTATCTGTTTACAAGAAGTATTACAAATTCTGTGAATATACAAACAAATCTAAAGCCCATACACTGTGGTACATAACATGGCCTTCCAACACACACCGCAAATGTAAGTCTGAGCCTTAGTGTAGACATACATAATATCAACAAAACAACTTTTCTGTGTTTCTAAATATGATACAATCTGATCCACACATTGAAGAAATATAAGAAATGATAATCTTCTCATTTATTAAATGTGAACACATTGCTGGGGGACGGGACTAGTAAAGACAAGGTTCAGAACCATTTTGTATGCTTTTGTTCGCACTCAGGAAAATAAAATCCTTCAGAGACTGTCTTTATGGCCACGATTCCTAAGTCCACAGACCTGTCTAGAATGAGTTAGGTGACATAGGTCTCCCACCTCTCAGTCTTCCTAATATACTCACTGAGAAACAAAGGCTCGGTGTGGACAACTTAGGGTTTAAAGGAGCTTACACTGCTTTTCTCAAAAGCTCAAGGCAAAAAGAAAATTAATTTGAAAGGTGTATTTAGTAAAAAGATGGCAACAGAAAGAAATTCCTATTAAGTAGAAAATTTAATTGCCTTGAATTATTTTTAGATTTACAAGCAGATCCTTGGCTATAGAAAAACATCTAAATATCTAGTTCTGGCATGTAAATTGTTACATCCTATACCTGATATTTAGAAAGAAAATAAATGAAGATTTTATTTTGTTGGAGGGAAAGATGGGGATTAAAGGCTAGAGGGAAATTTACTAAGAATTTATACAGTATTACCTTCAATCATTTTGATGCAATTCATTCATACCACTGCCATGCTAACAAGACATCCAATTTACTAAACAATGAACAGTGAAAATACATTTAAAAGGTACAAATGACTGTCCAAAGAACGACACTGAAAAATATTAAGTACCAGCTCTACCTCAAGCCAAGCCTCACCACTAAAGAGTTTAATGAAGAGAGCCTTCAGAGGCTAAACCAGGGGCATTGATTGCATTGCCTCTGACTTCGTGTTTTGACACCTTCGTCTTTCGTGGCATTATATTGTCTCTGTGCATCTCACAAAGGAAGCATTTTACCAGGCCCACACAAGAACAGGAGACAGCACCGTGTATAAAAGAGACTGTCAAGGGTGTGAGCCAAAATGGGTCTCATTTGGATTTCAAGTGAAGAAAACTCCTAATGCATCTCATTACAATGTATGTGAACCTCTGAAAAGAAGGATGGATTGGGATTCTCATCCCTATTAATTTATTGAAATGGATTCAGTTTTTTCTCCCTGTATATCAGGAGAGACCATGTGTTTCAAGCAAGGTAACAATATTATAGTTCCAATAACAAAATCTGCTATGATTCAGTATGTCCTTCTTTCAGATAAAAGGGATGCAGTTTCCTTTATAATTAGAATTTGTGCTTAAAAATAAATCCTACAATTGCAAAGCAACAACTAAATATTCCTTGTTACAATCATTTTTATAGCTATGCTGAAGCAGCAGCACCAGCTTTGTTACAGAGTAGTTTTTTTACCATTTGAAATTCTATTTCTTCCCTTTCTACAGACTTTCACATGTTGACTTTTTATTTCATTGACTGATCTTGAGCATGATGTAATTAGAATAACACCAAGGAAAGTCATACTTTATTAAACACAGTGAAACTAAAATGAGACAAAGTCTCAGTATTTCCAGCACCAGGCTATATAACCTACTACACCTTTTTTGGGAGGGTGGCATAGGCATCAAGGTCCCTATTAGAGAACTGATTGTTTTTGAAGTACTTATATTTATCTAATTCCTTATATTTATCATTAGAGTGATTATATACCATTCAAAAAATTCTAATCCTTAACTACAGAGAAAGGCCATGATCTAATGTAGTTAGACACCCCAAATCATTCCACAAATCCACAGGATTGCAGAGAGAAGACATATGCTCTCATTGCTCTTTAGCACCATTAACATTTAGAGATGATTGATTATGTCATACCAATAGCATTCTGTGAATGCAGAGCTGATCTATTTTTTATGTAAATCACACAACCTGCTAGTCAAATTAAAGGTTAAATATACATAAAGTCTTAAAATAAAATACAGATAATCTTTCACATACAACATGGACATACACAGTCAAATGTAACAGGAGTCATGGATTCATGGGATGCCTCCTGTTTAAACCCAGAAAAGCAGCATGACTATGTCCTCCCTAGGTTACAATGTATTTAATACAAAGGAAATCATATGTGCACACACCTAGAATTAAAAATTATAGCCAGAAAACACAAGTAGAAATAAATGTACAATCACAAACTTGAAAGGAACTCTATAAACAAATACATATTCATTATTTAAAATTTTTCATAGAAGTGATTGTTAATAAGTCATGGAGAAGATAGATAAAAATCAGATAGTATGTGTACATACATGTTGATATGTATGCATATGCTTTGTAAGCAATAGAAATCTATATATGAAGATCTTAATTAACTTTAGATTATAATTGTCTTTATAAGAATGTTTTGATATCATAGACATTTCTAGAACACAGACAATGGGGATTTTTTTGATGAATTATAATTAAGTTAGAATGATGTATGTTTCTTATTTTAGCCTTGACAGTTCTTATACTCTCAGGCAGAACATATTACAAACAAATATACAGCAGGTTACTTGTTGAATAATGTATTTCAAGTAGTTAAAATTACCAGGGAGTTGCCTAAGATCTACACATGAATACATATTTTGAACTTAATTTTTATCACTGCATTGAATACATGAATATATTTTATAATCTACTTACAAAGCAGTTAATATCAGAGTTTTTAAAGGACATAACAAAGGTAGTAATACTACCTTCATGACATAAACTTTATGGCATTATGAATAAAAGTGACAAGTATAAAATTTGCTCCATAAAATAAGTGATATACTTATGTTAATTCACCTTTTTAAAGATATTATGTGTTGCTCCATTTTTTTTGACAAGGCTTCCATTCATACTAGAGACATGTTGAAAAACACTATATTTTTCTCTCAATAAGGAAAATCACTTTACTCACTATCATGCTTGTTCTGTCTCAATAAAAAATCAATCATCAAATGCTTGCTTCCAAGTTTTACTTGTTAAACTGCCAATTTATGCATACAGTTTGGCTCAGCAGAAATTCACTCAGCACCATTTCTTTCATTATTATAATTTTGTACATCTCATAAAATGCTTTACACTTGGGGTGTGTGTATGGGGGGATTGTTTTGAAAGTTTTCACACGCCTCCACGAAACAGGTCCCATTACAGCTAAAGTATACTGGGAGGTTGTGGCTCCAAATCATCATTTTTAAAGAAAAAGAATAACTATATCATTTCTGTGATTTTTCAAAGTAATAAAGGCCTGGCTGAGCCCACTGACTGCGGCGACTGAATTGGTTGTCTAAATGGTAGTAATGGCAATGTCAGATATGTTTCATCTTGATATCTTTCATCTTGGTCCACTCTTGAATGTACAAATCAGATGCCTGAAGGACATTTCACTGACCTGTTATGGCCTCTGGACCTCTCAAACACAATGATAGGATTCCTTATATAAGAGCCACATTTTGGAGAAAACCAGCTTTGTCAATGATGCCTTTGCGACATCTGGCGGTTCTTAAGGATATATAAAAATTACCTTTTGTTTTTCCAAATCTATCAGTACTTGAAATTCCAGTCCAAAAGCCTTTGATTCCCCCTAGTGGGGGCACAAAAGCACTCTGGCCTGCAAACTAAGTTGTGGGCTACCATGAATCCATATGGTGCAAAAGGTCACAAATCTTGAGATGTGGTGACATCATGACAATAAGACACTTTCTAGACACAAGCTGACCCATTTTGAATATAAAAAGGACCCTGATCACATGTTCCCACACATTTAAAACTATAGAGAAAAGAGAAATATGCTAAGTGTTCCAAGCAGAAGCTGAGCACTTGTGTTTGAGGGTACCTATAGTTCCCATACTTAAGGAATACTACACAGGGATTTCCAGCCAGACGGCTTTAAATGATCTAACAGCTGTTTTATTATGTTGTAGGTTGAGGCTCAGTAAATGGTAATAAGGGGTGAGAAGAGGCTGAATTATAGGGTACAAGCCCTACACACTCTTCAGTTGTTTTGTAAGTTATTAATTTGGTCATACTGAAGTGTGTTCTATATGTTCTTTATGTTTCCAGGAAAGCATGGGACTTGAATATTACTTTATGCAGAAGATAGAAACCTAGTCTTTGGATTTTTATTGTTGTTCTGTAGGTGATTCAGCATGAAGAGAAGGGAAGGAAAATCCATACGAATCATTTTATCACATTCTCTCCAGGCATCTTGCTGTCCATGTTGAGAAGTCAGCACTTCACTAATTCTCTGCTGAACAGAAGAACTCACTTGTGTTATGTAATGGGTCTGTCACTTATTGGAGACTTGGTGAGGTAGCACACTGTGCAGTAACAGAAACAATTATAAATGGACAGTGTTTATTACTATTTTCAACCAACATTTCAAATATTTGCCTCTATAAATCTGTATTATTTTGGCTATAAAGTAAGGCATCTAATAGATTTTATTTTAAAGAAAAGGACTTGTGTTTTCTAAATAACTTTTATAATTCTGTGTGTGCATTGCATTTGTGTACACGTGTGTTTTGAGGTCAGAGATCAACCTTGGGTATTATTACTTCTTGGGGACCATGGGCTATCTCACTTAGACCTGGGGCTCACTGATTAGGCTAGGATGGCTGAACAATGAACCCCAAAGATCTGATATGCCTGTCAACAGCACCCCAGCACTGAAGTTATACATATTTCACCATGCCAAACACTTTATGTCAGCAGTAGATCAAACAACCTTGGGTCTTTGCCATGGTAATTGCTTTACCTACTAAGTGATTTCCAAAACCCCTATAATCAATATTTTTTCGAGTGAGTAATCATTTATAAGTAGTTACTGTAAAAGATATTAAGCACATGTTTATAACTTTTCATTTAAGTACATTTTTCTTGACATAACTGAACCAACTTATTTTCATTTGTAAGTAACATATTGAAACTAACCCTAAGCTAGGCATGATGGTGAGTTCCTGTCTTTCTTGGGTTCAGAAGCCATTTAAGCCCAAGAGTTGGAGAAATGTCTGAGCAACATAGGGAAACCCAGTCTCAAATGCAACAACAAAAATAACATGGGCTCTAACATACTAAAATCGTAAAAGTGTTTTATATATATTGTAAAGTTCTTAGATGTATACATATGGCTCTTAAGATGATAATAAATTCATTTGACAATATATAGGCTAAAATTGAAATACATACAGATATTTATCATTTAAAATTATTCTACTTTCTCCATTTAAATACTATAAAGTGAAAAGAGGTGATGTGCATCTTCTTGTCAGTGTCTAAAAGAATCTGATCAAGAAAATAGTCTGATACTAAAACTCTGGGTCCGTTATCTTTCAGGAGCCATTCTAAGAGAAATCAAGCAAGGAATCCTCCATCACTACATTATCTGCTGGAATTCGGATCCTGCTAGATGGTCTGATAAATAAAGTTCACATGAAAAGGGAACTTGGAGCAGGATCGATCATGGCGTTTAGTCAAGCAGCTTTCATCTTGATGCTTGCTGTACAACGCAATCAACATGGCGGTGGAAACCAGAAGAGGCAACCGCAGGAAGAGTCTCAGATATCATGTTGAAGAAATCATTTGAATGAGGATATTATCAAATACACTATCTTTCTATCTAGAAGTATTGAACTGAAAATACATTTCAAATGTGACTACACGTGAAGATATAAAGAAATACAGTTCAAAATTTAAAGAGAATTTTGTTATTTTGAGGTATTGTACATACAGATTTGCAGGATGTTCTGCGAAATATTATGTAATTTTCAGTGACCATGCCAAAAATTATCAGAATGTAATTTTGTCTTCAATTTCTAACACTAAGAAATGGAAAGTTTCTATGTTAGCTTAGTATTCATTAAAATTATTGTGTTAAGCTGGGAGCAGTGAAAATTAGAATAGACAGAGGTTCAACAAAAATGGAGAGAAGTGGAATAAAAATGAAAACCTGAAGATAAAAGAGATGAGTTATGGGAGACAGTGAAGGAGATCGATAGAAGCATAATTTCTGTTCCTAAAAAATACTCAAAGAAATATAATGGGGAAAATAGCAACAATATAATTTAGGAAAACTCCTATAAGACTCAAATGTACACATTGGAAGAACATAGTATTTGCTTGTCAAAGCTGACACCGAATGTTAAAATCCAAGCTACAATCTGGTGAGATAACTGAATTTCAGGGATGACATGATAATTCTTGGACTTTTTGGGCAGAACATCTGGTTACCAACTGCAAGAAATGGGATGCCTTGTGTGCTGTCTGAGATTCAACAACATGCAGCTGCAAGGTGCTTCTGAAATGAAGCCATCACTAAAATCTCTAGACCTGCTCAAGCTGTCGTTCAGGAACAAGAGTGGCCAATGCACACCTGTGATCCCAACTCATAAGAGGCTGAGTTCAAGGTCAGTCTGTCCTTACAGTAAGACCCTGTCTCAAAAACCAATGAAGTACACAGTGTTTAGGGAAGATAAACTACTATGACATCCTGAATAAATGAGCCTTTTTTTTTATTAGTGCGTTGTGCATTCAAGGCCAGTGTTCCATCACTGTGCTACATCCTAAGCACTTTTGAAAACCATGAACAAAGCCTGAACATGAACTGAGAAATAAAATTATAGAAAGCAATCATGTTCTCATTATGTAAGTTTCTCATGAAGTTTTCACATCAACAAAACAAAGAGCACTTTTCACATACACTGGTGGGATCATCAAGTAGGTGGGTTACATTGAGGTGGGAAATTATCTGACAACATCTTAGTTCTGGGGTTGGTGGAAGCTAGGAGTTTGTTCAGACATCCCGAAGGATTCACTTAAAAGTAACAGAGACAGGTGTTAAGTAACATACACAGACGGGCAATAAATAGCTATTGAAGGGACTAAAGATGGTTCAAGACAATCTTGTCTCTGGACTGGTAATACTCCAATCTCTTACCTCATTAAATTTCTAACTAGTCAATCAGCCTTGATAGGTGTAGCCTCTTCCCAGGACTTTGAGTTCACCCTAAGATGAGTACTTTTCAAAAGCTAGATGCTGTTCCCCTATTGTTAATCGCTAAAACATTCAGCATTTAGGTTTTCAAAACTTGAAAGGACTCCACAGCCTGAGGGGGCTTCCTCCGGGACTTTGTGGATGATCACCCTCCAAAGGAAGATTTACTCTTGCCATTCTGGGCCCTGTCCACTCCTTTAGAGTCCTTTCCCTCCCCACCACCAGACCTCTGGCTGGTGGCACCTGTACTTGTTCAGTACAGTAAAGAGGATGCATGCAGGGCTTCCTTGGCTAGAGCAGGCTGGTTCCCCTGTGATGCTCAAGTTGGGAGGGATAATGAGTGGAGGTTTGTCCGAAGAGAACATGATCCAAGGGGAATTTAAAGGGCAGCAGCAGCAGCTAGAAACAGGGTCCAGGCAGTTTAGTGGGGGCTAAGAAGGCAAGCACCAAAGAAGACTTGCTTTTATCCTATACTTACAATAATGATTTTGAAAATTATTTTAAGTAATGCCCTTCAAGATATGTATGGACCAATTCACATAAAATGGTACCTTCCATCATTAACTATTTAGGGCCCAGAACTGTTTGTGATATTTTTTTGGCACACAATAAATATTTGTTGAATTTCTGAACTTTGAGCAGCATTGAAAACAGGACCACATTGTGATTAGCTTAATTCAAAAGCTGAAGTTAAGAGAAGCTCAGTCAGGTCCCTTCTTTTAACCAGGAGCAAATCAAATGCTTTGTTGAGAACATCCACACATATTAAAATTTGACACGCACCTGTGCGTACACACGTGCACACACACAATGAGAGAGACAGACAGACAGAGACAGAAAGACAGAAAGCAGCTTGAGTGAGAGAGCCTTTTCATTATTTATTTTAAGAAGCTATGCTGCTGGTATAACTTTTCCATTTGTATATATGTTTTCAAAGTAGCTTCCAAAGTTAGCACACAGGGAAAGGTTTCATTATGGAAGTTGCATGCTTACTTGTTCCCCCTCCCCCATACCCCCTCACCTGCCTACCTCCTGTTGGCTCCTCCCCTCCCAAATAGCATTCCTCTGGTTTCCTAGATGCACTCCATTACTTTATTTTCCCTCACCTTCTGCCCAACTTGAGGATCTCTTGTTCAATTTTCTGGGCCCCCTGCTACTCTCATGCCCTGCACATCCACCCACACACACATGCAGTGTCTACAGACTGAATTACGATATGTGCTGGAGAGATGGTTTGGCAGTTAAGAGCGCTTCATGCCCTCCTTCCCCCTCCACCCTGTGCTCGCCCCTACTCTGTGTGTGCATCTGGCTTCAGTATCATGGTAGTGCTGACCTTGTAGAGGGTATTGGATGGTGTTCCTCATTTTTTTTCCATTCTGTGGGAAAGTTCCAGAAATACTGGAGCTGGACGCTTCTTTAGATGTCTCCTAGAATGGAGCAGTTAATTTATAAGCTCCTAGGTACTATTTTGAGGGAAATATTTTTTAAATAAGACTTCATCCTGATTCTATGTTGAGTTCTATTAAGTTATTTATATCATTTTGATTTAATTTTGGTAGGTCATATGTGTTTAGGAAGGATAATATTGGGATTTGGTTCTCAGGGATTGAATTCAGAAAATTAGGTTGTGTAGCAAGGACCTTTACCCTCTGAGACATCTGTTGACCTGATTACCTAGATTTCACTGGAGTCTATTTTAACATCTTTTTTTTTTTAAAAAAATTCTTGTTACCTCAAGTTTTATTTTGCATATTTTCTCTCTTTCCTTTAGTTAGTTTTGTTAAGGCTTTGTCAACTTCATTTATCTTTGCAGAGAACCAGTCCTTTATTTGGTTCTATGTATTGCTTTTTTGGTCTTCATTTCATTAATTTCTGCTCTAATTTTAGTTAGTTTGTATTTATTTATTTATTTATTTATTTATTTATTTATTTATTTATTGCCATTAACTGCATTTGAATCTGATGTGTTCTTGTTTTCTGGAGCATTTAAATACATCATTAGGGTATTTATTTGTGATCTCTGGGTTTTAAATTCAAGTGCATCTTTAAATTTTCCTCTTAGCTGTGTTCCAGAGGTTTGCTAAGTTGTTCTGTCATTTTAATTTGATGCTAGACTTTTTTTTTTTTTTCCTGCGACAGGGTTTTTCTTTGTAACAGCTCTGGCTGTCCTGGAACTCACTTTGTAGAGTGAGTTCAAACTTACAGAGACTCACCTGGCTCTGTGTCCTGAGTTCTGGGATTAAAGGTGTGTACCACAATGCTTGGCTCTTCCCTTATTTCTTAAATGGCTCACTGTTTATTAAAGTATGTCATTCAATCTTCATATAGTTGCATAGATCTATGCTTGTTTTGTGGCCAATATGGTGGTCATTTTATAGGTGAGCCACTGAGAAGGATTCATATTCTACAAGAATTGGCTGGAATGTTCAATAAATATCTGCTAAATTAACTGATGTATGGTATAGTTTAGCTCTGAACTTTCTTTGCTGATTTTGGTTGGTCTCTAAAGATGAGTGCCATATTGAAATCTTCTTCTGTTACTGTATCAGGACCTATGTTACCTTTCATGCTTGTTTTATGAAATAAGGAGGCCCAATATCACAGGCATAGATATTTACAATTGTTAACTATTAATACATAATGACTCTCTCCATCTCCTGTGCCCAGTTTTGATTTTAAGTGTACTTTATTAGATGATGGGATGATATGCCAGCTTGTTTTTAGCCTCTGTCTGTTTGGTAGTTCACTTTCCATCCTTCAACTCTGTTTGTGGTATTTTTGCCAGTGATATGTGTCAAATCATGTTTTAAATCAAGTCAGATAGTTTGAATCTTCTAAATGGTGAATTGAGTCCATTGACATTTAGGTTATCATTGGGGGAGTTTGCTATTTTGTATGTTTCGGTTGTTCTGTTTATTAGGTTATTGATAGTTATCTCTTGTTAACTCAAGGGTCGTTTGGGATTTTTTTATTCTTTTTGTCCTCTTCCTCCTCCTCCTCCTCTTCTTCCTCTTTCTCCTCCCTCTCCTCCTCCTCCTTCCTATTTCTCCTGTCTTTTATTCTCTTCATCTTTATTCACCTTTTCCTCTCACAAATTTCTTCTTGGCTATGCTCTTGTGGATGAGATTCCTTTTCTCTTGTGTATGGCATTACTTTGTTTTCTGCAATGCTTATTTGCTTGTCATGAATTGCCTCAATTTGTACTTGTCTTGAAATGTTCTTATTTCTCTGTGAATCTGAAGAGATAACATTGCTGGATATCATATCCATGGTTGGCAGTGATTTATTTACTTTCAGGGCTTAAAATATATCATTCCATGCTTTCTTAGCTTTTAGAGTTGCTGATGAAAAACTGTATGTTCTTCTGATGTATTTGCCTCTGTAATGAGTTCATATTTTCTTCTTACAGCTCTTAATATTGCTTTTCTGTATTTTTTTGGCATTATGTCATAAAGAGGTTCTTCCTTGGCTAAGTCTATTTGGGCCTCCAATTGTCTCTCATATCTGGATGCCCACTGTTTTCCTTAGGCTTAGCCAATGTCTGCCTTTAATTTCATTAGATGAATTGTCTGTGCATTTAGACTTTATCCTAGTTTCCAGGCATTTTGATACTTGCTGATCTGTTTTAAGTTCACCCCATCACTGAAATTAATTCTTCTGCTTGGTCTGGCCTGTTGATAATGCTTTTCATGAAGTTTGTTTCTTTTTTTATTTAAAGATTTGTTTTTCATTATTTGTGTGCATGTGTGTCTATGCATGAATACAGGTCTGTGGGAGCCAGAAGAGGGTGTTGGGTCCGCCTGCACTAAAATGACAAGTAGTTATATACTGAGCTATCAGACATGGGTGGTAGGAACTGAACTTCTGCAAGAACAGTACATGCTTTCAGCCATGGAACCACGACTCTATCCCTTGCATCTTTTATTGGAATAATCAACTGCTTTGTTTGATTCTCTTTCAGAGTGTGAATTGTTGTGCTGAAATTTTCCTCCTAATTGCTAATGTTCTTGTCTTGGTCCTCAGCTGATCTTCTATACTGTATGTACCTGTTTCTGTGACTACTTCACATGGTCACTCATCCTTTTAAAAACAGGACTGGAACTTTCTTTCCCTGGCATTCCAGCTTTCTTTGTGTGCAGACCTGAGTGAGCTTGCTTCGTGTGTTCATTTCTCTCTCTCTCTTTTGCTCTGTTCAGTGCTTTGGACTGGATATGTCCTCCATACACCCTACACCAATCAAACCTTTCTGTTGTTTTATTTTATATGTCTTCCTCTTGGGTTATTTTCACTTGGATTTGTGTTCTCCACCCCTACATGAGAGATACTGACCGTTGTAGCAGATAAGGATTTGACAGGCATCCCAGGGTTAACTTGTGGCAGAAGATATTTGTTTGTTTCACTTCTACTTCTGGAAAAGTTCAGAGACAGCACTACTAGACTACTAGCTGGGTAAAATGTAGTTTATAGTGCTTTCGAGTTAATAGTATTAATAGTTAAGGGGTAAACTGGGGAGCGAATGGGGCAAGAGGGCAGGAGGGAGTAAAGTGTGAACAAAAGGGTAAGTGCATGACTTAGAAAGAGAAGACACAATAAAGACAATGTGATAGAATGGCACTGAAAAGAAAAAAGACTGTCATCAAAACCTACTTAGGCGAGAAACAAGGTTATTTATTGCTTAAATACAAAATGACCTTCACAGGTACCTGTGTCTGAACACCTGGTCTCCAGCAGGTGGCGCTGTTTGGGGAGGAAATGACCTCCAGAGGCTCAGATGTTTGAACACCTGGCCTTCAGTTGCATGATTTTGGAAGGCTGTGGAACTTTTAACATTTAGAGCCTTGATGGGAGAAGTGAGATGCTCAGGGCAAGCCTTGAAGCTTGATAGCCTGATCCCACTGGCCACTCTCTCTCTGTTTTCTGACGGTGGTACAGCCTCACACTCCAGTCACCATGCTCTCCCATTTGTGATGGACTGCATTTGTGAGCCAAACCCTCCTTCTCAAGCTCCTTCTTGGCAGATATTTGGTCACAGAAACAATAAAAGTAACTAAAACTAGTCTCAAACAAAACCCAAATCACTGAAGGACAGAAGTAAATGAAATTAAAGGCAAGATATTAACAGTATTGTCTACATTTCATCCTTGTCATCATGAATGTACTGTGGATGTTCTGTATGCTGCGAATGTGTTGCTCTGATTGGTTGATAAATGAAATGCTGATTGGCCAGTAGCCAGGCAGGAAGTATAGGCAGGATAAGCAGACAAGGAGGATTCTGAGAAGAGGAAGGCTGAGTCAGGAGTCGCCAGCCAGACACAGAGAAAGCAAGATGACAAGGCAGAACTGAAAAAAAGGTACCAAGCCACATGGCTAAACATAGATAAGAATTATGGGTTGATTTAAGTGTAAGAGCTAGTCAGTAATAAGCCTGAGCTAATGGTCAAGTAGTTATAATTAATATAAGCCTCTGTGTGTTTCTTGGGTCTGAGCAGCTATAGACTGGGTGGGACACAGAAAAACTTTAGCTACATGAATATGATTTCTTCTTCCCCCTCTGTCTTTTGTAGTAGTCTCTGTAGGTATGGGGGCACTGAGTTTCAGTAATTCAAACACGTTAAGTATGTATGCATGTCCTTCCTAAAGTGAGGCATGTCTGTGTGGACTCTATATCAGAATTTCCTAACCTGAGGATCCTCCACACAGCTCAGAAGACAGTTACAACTTCACATTTGGTGTTTGGGGAATCATTCCTTCCACAGGGTCAGCACTGTGGCTGTAACTTTGAGAGAAGGCAGGCCTCTCTGTTTGTGTTTACAATTGTCAGTGGGTAGGCTCTTCCCAGCCTCACCAAATTCAGCAGGGCAGGTAGGCTCTTTAGTTCCCTGTTCCAGCAGCATCCATGTCCACGTCCTGGGGTAGAAAAGATTTCCCTGGCAAACACTTGACTCTGTTCCAGCAGCAGTGCTGGACAGCAGGCCCCATGGGTGCTTTTGTTCTCTGTTATGAGATCTTTACAAAGTCTGTTTCTCTTTTCTTTAGCTCTCTTACATTTTATTCCTAGTCCTCTCTGTCACTGGACTTCAGAAGTGTCTTCTAATCTACCAGAACCTCTCAAAATGTAGTACATTTAAAAAGGTGGAGTTGTCCTCTAGGGCAAAGAAGTCTCCTGAAGCTGAGTTCAATGTACACTGAGTTCAATTAAGAACCTGGACAAAACTAAAAGAACAGAGCTAACTTCTCAAAGACCTTGAAAAAATACATACTAGCAGCAGACAGGGAAAGGAAAAACTTGAGGAAATGGATAGAGAAGCAGTGAGACTTTAGATTTCCACTCTCATCCTCTTTTTGATCCTATAGAGAGTTGACTTACAAACACACTATCAGCAGGTACAATCAGAAAAATCCTAGAGAGAAGTGAGGAAAGCTCTTGGTGTCCAACCCCCAGTAGCCCTCACCCAGGGCCTGTTGGAAGAGTCTACAACCAGCTGACAGTCTACTCTTAGACGATATGAAATGAATCTACATACACAAAACTCTTTAGTCCATACACTTTATTCTTCTGAAGCAGTTCTCTCTCCACATAGCTTCTTTTCTGCTCTCATAAATTGCTCCTTTCTTGACTGATACCCTCTGCCTCTTTCTGCTGTTCCCTCTAAGTGCATCTTAATTCCTTCATCTTAGTTCTGCCCTATCTTGGTCTTACCCATCATCTAGTTCTTCCCCATCTACCATCTTGTCCTTCTAGTTCTCTCTTCTAGTCCTCCTCCATCTAGTCCTCCTCCATCTAGTCCTCCTCCATCTAGTCCTCCAGTCTAGTTCTTCCCCATCTCAGTTCATTTCCCTCCAGTTCTTACCCATCTAGTTCTTCCATTCTTTTTTTTCTTCTCCTGTCTCGTTTCTAAAAATAAAGCTGCCTTTTATCCCTTTGGCCCTTATCTTTCCAAGGATCTCTGCTCCTGCCATTTTCTGGAAGGCAGGGGAAATGTGCTTGGTTGCTAGGCAACTTGGATAGGCAACTTCCATCACAGATAGATGTACCTGTAAGTAGGAACCCTTTAGTTTCGAATTAATTATTAAGGGTTGATCTAAAATAGAGATAAGACTTTGGAAAGGAGAAAGTTAAGCTTAATTAGCACATCTGCCAGGCCATCTCAAACAGATAGTCTGGATACTTAAGTCTATTCTTAGAGAATCTCTGAGGTTCTTGGATAAGATATTTTCATCGGTCCGGGGATGGTCCTGGCTGGATGTTGCTAATGACAATAATTTAAAAAAAAAAACACCCTGAAATTTGGGATTTTTGACTGTGTCTGTTATAGCACACAGTTGGAGAAGGTTATACAATTACTTTAATTGTATAGGGGAAATTGTGTCCAGTGGATGATGGAAAAACTACAATAGCACATGAGAAAGTCATGGCAGGAAACGGCTAATAATCAAAAGCCAATATCACCAAGACTTCTTGAGCCTTGGCCTCATCCTCTGGAAGAGTTCTTAACTCTTCCAGGTTTAGCTTTGTCATGTTCAGCTGAATTCCTACTTCATGTATTTTTTTGCAGCTTGCAGCAAAGAAGCCCCTTATTGTGGCCAGAGGGTAGAGCTGCTGTTGGTGTCACTATAAGCCACTGAGTATGAATTTTTCCCTCACTCAGTTCTGTGTTGGAGCCAGCTCCACACCCCCATCTGCACTCCATGGCTGTGGTGCAGGCAACATGAATAGCTAAGGGAAGAACCATGGGGAGAAAAATCTATTGATTCATTCACAGAATTTGATGTCCCCTTATCTGTCCTCTCTGATTGTACCCTCATATCCTCTGGGCTGTAGGATGTTCTATATGTTAAATGTGTTGCTCTGATTGGTTAATAAATAAAACACTGATTGGCCAGTAGCCAGGCAGGAAGTATAGGTGGGAAGTGGAAGGCTGAGGCAGAGAAACGCTGCCAGCTGCCGCCATGACAAGCAACATGTAAAGATACCGGTAAGCCACAAGCCATGTGGCAACTTATAGATTAATAGAAATGGGTTGATTTAAGATATAAAAACAGTTAGCAAGAAGCCTGCCACAGCCATACAGTTTATAAGTAATATAAGTCTCTGTGTGTTTACTTGGTTGGGTCTGAGTAGCTGTGGGACTGGCGGGTGAGAGAGATTTGTCCTGACTGTGGGTCAGGCAGGACTGAAGAAAACTTCAGCTATACCTCTGCTTCTAGAGGATTCTTTTCCTCGTCCTCTGAATAGAAATGTTCTCAGGACATTTAAGCTACTCTCACAGTCTGTACCAAGAATCGGGGGAGATACAGAAATTCACAGCAGCATCCCTTTCCCACTGCTCTCCTGGTAGGAACAGATTGGGTCCTGGGCCCTCAGGTGTTCTCACTACTGTTACCATGGCAATGCAGATGGGAGACAAAAGCTGGCCACAGAGGAGGGCTGGGGAGAGGAAAAGCAAAAGGAAAACCAAAGTATCCATACTCTAGTCAGCCATTGCAACAAAACTGTGTGCGACATGGCACACTGTGAAGTAATTTACAGAATGACTCCCAGCAGGTCAACACTTCACCAGAAGCAGAACTGTTTCAGTAAGAACAGATATCACGGAGGAAAGAGTGTTGTTTTTTCTTCAGCGCAGTGGCTACACCTGAACCTACTGTTGCCTCAGCTGTGACTACAGTACTGCAGCTGCCAATACCTTGCGCTGAGGCCAGGGTCCAGAGGGCCCTAGAGCCATGCTGCAGCTGCCTGTTGTTTTGACTAAGTCTCTATCTTTTTATTTTACCAATAAAACTTGGGACACAGATGCTGGGGTGAAAACCTGCTAGATCAGAGGCAGAGAAAGCAGCTGGTTTACCTTTCTGTTCCACTATCCTCTTAGAAAGAGGTTTTTTTCTTGTGGGCCACAAGAATATATTAGAGAGATTCAGCTGTGTATTAAAGCTATACTTTGACCAGCCAACGGTCTGTCAAAAGGCAAGCCATTTATTATTAATTTATTTGGTGTTATCCAGTCTTTAATATTTCATCTGTCTTCTGCTATGAAGTTCTTGCATGCCAAAATATTTCCAGACCATTTGGCTAACAGTTCAGCTCCCCAGACCTGCTGAACTTCCCTGCTGAAGCCAGTATTTGGATAAGGTCAGTAGGCAAAGACAGGCAGGTAGAAGACTCATAGCTTTGTTTCTTGTGCAAATGAAACTCAGACCATCTCCTTGCCTTGAGGCCCAGTAGCTCTCCAGAGCAGCTGACTGAGAACAAAAGAGGTTTTTAAATATCAAGGTGGAAGTTAGGGTAGAGGAACATTCCTGAGGAGGCAGAGAATCCACCATGGCCAGAGAGAGAAGACAAAGGCATTTTCTGTAGAAAGAGAAAGAACAGGGGTGGGGGGTGGGCACCGGACGACAGCGGTTCTATAGGAGGTAAGCAGATCGGTAGAGTATTCTGAGAGCCAGGAGTAGAGAGCAGTAGAGATGGAGAACAAGGAAACAGGACGAAGATGAGGCTGGAAACATAAGAGCTTAGTCATTAGCAGGACTATGAGAGGGAACCAGACTGAACTGAAACTATGTAGACAGGATTTCAGACCAGAGGAATAAAGTAAACAGATAAAGGGCTTGGTATATCTACAGTTATTCCTGCCCTGAATGCCTGATGGAGCTACAGCTGTATTGATAGAATTTTATCTTAGAGGAATAAAGTTAACAGACATAAGAACATAGTGTATGTAGATTTTTTTTTTCCCTCAGACATCCCACATAGATGTAGTGAAATACCCAGGACTCTGGGTACTCAATAGTTTTTATCTTGTCTGAAAAAAAACCCAACCAGATGTCTGTGATAGATACTTACATGTAATCTACGCGCATGCGTGGAGTACACACAGGAGTCCCTGTACGCATGCGCGGCCCAACCTTTAAAAAGCTGGCGCCACCTTGCATTACTCCCTCAGGCTCTCAGGCGCTCAGGCGCTCAGGCTCTCAGTCCTTCTCCTCCTCCCCCTTCCCCCTTCCCCCCCCCCTTCTCTCCTCACCCACATGTGCTTCATCCAGGCCTGTCACCTCTATCCTCTTTAATAAAACTCTTTCGTGGTCTTGTTGTGTTCGGGACGTGTTTCTAGCGCCAAATAACTAACATTTTGGTGCCGTGCAAAAACGGGCGCTTCCGGGCACTCTGTGCCTGGAAACCCGGGAACCGGGACGTAAACTGCGCTACACACGCCGGGAACTCTGCTCCGTTCGCGACAGATCACTCCATTTGCCTGGTCGCACAAATCCGCATGCAACACCGCTACTGATTGGTAAGTTTTCCCCTTTTCTTTACTGGCTACCGCTGGCCCCCATTGCGGGCCCGGATTTCCAGCCACTTCCCACGTCTGCAGCTTGAGATATTTTGCGAAGGGACCACCACCGTCAGGTGCGTTCCGGGGGTCGTGTGAAGCCGACACGGTCTTCGCACCCGACGGGGTGGCTGACCGTGAAAAAGTCTCCTGGGGAGGCCTTCCTTCACTCGGCCAGGCCCCCGCTTATCGGCTGACGAGCTGATAAGGCGGCTTGTGCCCGTAGAGATCTACGTTCGATATTTGGGGACGCCCAAAATCGGACCTCTAGATCACGTTTTGTTTTTTTAATTTTTTATTTTTTTGCCTCTCCGCTGCGGACATGGGAAATGAGTTTTCCAACTCGATCAGCCCTACTTACAGATTCCTAAGCTTATCCGTCTCTGTACTGAGAGACGGCCCAAGTATGCTTTAAAAAATAACAAAAAATCCCAATCTTTTACGGGAGTTATCTAATTCTGACCAGCAAACAGGCAAATGGAAAGAGTTGCTCTTTATCTTAGCTTTCTCTCTCTCTAAAAGCTCTAAAAAGGTAACCATGGCTTGTGATTCTTCCGCCAACCAGCACGCACCTCCTGCTGGCCGCCGCGGATGGTGGCCAGCCACGAGAAGCGCGGCTTTCCATTATTGATACCGCCACGGTTTTTTCACACTGAGTCTGCTGTTCTAATGGCTGAAATCTGAGCTATATGTTTGCGACGGACAATCCCGGGGGTTGTCCAGGCTGTGCTGGCATTGGCAGGCACATTCTTGCTCGGAGCAAAAATGGCGTCTGGGGTCTACCGGGTGGATCCACGGCAGCACAGTTGCAGCTCCTCCCATCCCTTGACGAAAGTGGGGGACTTTAGCTGAGCTTAGATCTTACTTCATTCTCAGGACGCCTGAGTTGAAGTCTGATCCCGGTTTGTTATTTTAATTTTTTATTTTCCACTCAGTTACAGCCATGAGACAGAGGGCGGATACCACCCACTTACTTTGGCGGATGGGGCGGTACCGATAAATCTGGCCGCTTACCGATAAATCTGGCCGCTTAACAGTATGGCAGGTACTTCAGCCATTAAACGTTAAAATAAGAGTTGCTTCATCTCCAAACTTTCTGCTAAAGCTCTAAACCCTTTCCTTTCCCACTAAGGCGTCTGCCACGTGTAACCTCTGTCTGACTTTCGCGCCATTGGTGGGCGGGCTCAAATGCGCAGGCTTGGGCGGTTCCTAAGAATTTCCCTAACTCACCTTAACTCCACCCACTCATTCTCAAACTGCCTTGAGAACCACAGACGGGTCTAAAAGTAGCTGAGATCTAAACAATTAAGTTTACAATAATCGGGATGGCTCCTAAGCCAAAAGGAATCAGCTTATAGCCTCAGGCAAGTCTTCCAAAGGATTGGTTTACAGTCTGCCTAGTGGCAGATCCTTCCAAAAGCTGTCCTTCAGCCACCAATCGTGAGGAAAAATTCAGGACATAGAGTAAAATCCATCTCTTGTTCCCGGCTAAAAGTTAAGTATCTGGAGAACAAGGCTCCTGACCCCACGGTCAAAAGAGTCATCTATGGCATTTAAGGTGTGTCAGGGAAAAAGCCCGAAAACAAAATTGCCAAATGCTGGCACTCGCTGACTCCTGAAAGCTGTTGGGTCCCTGTTTTAAATAAAAAAGGCCATGGGCTAGCGAATGCCCTGCCCTTGTGCTGCCTAGAAAGACAACCAGTCAGCTGACTGCCCCCAGGCGCCAAGACGCATGGGTACAGCAAGCTAAGACCTCCAGCAAACCTAGGCTTGGCTACAGACACAGCAGGGAACCCAGAACTCAGCAGGGGAGCAATCAGTTTCCTTCCTTCTGGACACCAGAGCCATTGACTCAGTCCTGGGAGTTTAGGAAGTCACTCCTTCTTTCTATTGTTGGGAACAGAGGACAGCCTTCCCTCACCAGACTTAATTGCACTTTCAAAGTTACTTAATGAAAAAGATTTCCAACTAAGATAAGAGCTCATTGTCTCATTTCAAAGTTACCGCCTGTGTTTCTCATGTGCATACAGACAGGGCCACGATCTTTGCCTTGTACCTAATTAAAAAAAAAATAAGTTCTCTTCCACTTTCAAGCTCCAGAGGACACCAGGATCCACTGCCTGGTCACCAATTCCAGAGGAATTTCCCAACTAAGGCCACATAGAGCCGGAGGCAAAAGGGACCGTCAAAATATCCAGGCGGTAAGGTTATAACAGTTTGTCACCTGTGTTTCCCAAACGCTAAACTAGCAAAACAAACAGGTGCCTTAAATAAACCACCTCAAATGAGGCTTGTCTCAGATAAAAAAACCAACCAGAGTACTTAAACATCACAGCCACCTTTAACATGTCTCCAACCAGACAGATCTACCTCAGATAGATGTCAGCTCCAAAAACAAAATAATAATGAGTCTTTTCTCTAAGCTTTTTATGTCACCAGTGCTTTGTCACACAGAAGGTTCCCAGCCACACCATGGAGGATGGACAGCTGCAGGATCTCATCCTAGGACCAGCCACACCTTGGAGGATGAACACAGCTACAGGATTTCATCCCAGAACTTCAGGAGACGGCTTCCCCATCTCCCCCCAAAACCAATCAACGTCCATCACTCAGCCTGAAGCAGTCTTTGATAGAAACGGCGTCCCATACCCATCTATCCACATTTTTTCTTTTTTAAAACATGAGAGTCGGGAATGATAGATACTTACATGTAATCTACGCGCATGCGTGGAGTACACACAGGAGTCCCTGTACGCATGCGCGGCCCAACCTTTAAAAAGCTGGCGCCACCTTGCATTACTCCCTCAGGCTCTCAGGCGCTCAGGCGCTCAGGCTCTCAGTCCTTCTCCTCCTCCCCCTTCCCCCTTCCCCCCCCCTTCTCTCCTCACCCACATGTGCTTCATCCAGGCCTGTCACCTCTATCCTCTTTAATAAAACTCTTTCGTGGTCTTGTTGTGTTCGGGACGTGTTTCTAGCGCCAAATAACTAACAGTCTGTTCCTTCTCCTTCCTATGTGTGTCTCTCTCTGACTTCCTGATTTCCCACTCTCTATGGTTACTTACAGTCAACTGGTTGCTTGCTCTGCCTCACGACATATATTGATTTTGTTTAAATAATACAATCTTGGGGTTCACAGTATGATCAAATATCCTGCAACAAAAGATAGTGGTGGTAGACTGAATAAGCACCCAAGATGGCCATGACCTCACTCACGGAACCTGTGGATAATACTTCACAGAGCAAAAGGAACATCAAAGCCTAAAATAAGCTAAGGATTCAGAGGTAAATTACCTTGGATGCAATCATAAAGGTTGGTACAAGGTGGATTTAGACGGCCCACAAGGTAGCACAGCAATGAAGCCAAGACAGAGATGACTGACTTTGAAGATAAAGGGATGGGCAACCAGTGTTTCCATAAAGATAAAGAGGAATCAACAACCCTGACAATCTTAAATGTGAATATTTTTAATATCTGATGTCTGAAAAAAATAAGGCAAAAGGTGGTTAAACCAAAAGAAACAGATATTACAGAAAAAGTAACAAGAGTAAGGGTACGGAAGAGCTGAGAATCATAACCTACAGACAATGTTAGAACCCCATTCATTTCAAGTCTATATAACGGTCACTAAGATAAACCACAAATTTTCCAAAAACTTTGTGGTTATAGACTAAAATATTATCTTGCCAAAACAGAATCGAAATAGAAATTAATAGCAAGAATATAAAAAAAACTATAGCCAAAGCAATCTAAAATTTAAAACACAAATTTAAAATTTAAAACATGGCTCAAAGAGCAAGTCTCAAGACCTGTTAAAATATATAGTTAGCTAAATGAAAAGGAAAATACATCATATCAAAGAATGTAAGACATAGTTCTTAGAGGGAAAATCAGAGCATTAAACTCTTGAATTTGAAAAGGTAAATGGTGTCAATGTCAAGACAGTCATCCTTCTACTGTATCCAATAAACACATCTTATCATCAAGGTTAGGCATCACCTCAGTGTAAAAGGATAGAAAAAGATATTCCAAGGAAATGAACCAAAGAAGCAAGCAGGTGTATCCACTTTAATTCCTGACAATTAGTATCCAAATCAAAACAATCAGAAGAGATAAAAAATAATACATACTCATCAAAGGAAAAACCCATTATGAGGATATTACAGTTCTAAATATTTATGTACCAAACACAAGGGCACTGAAGTTCATAAAAGAAACACTATTATAGCCCAAATCACATAGTGACTTTCACACTGATAGTGGGAGATTATAATAACCCACTCTTGCCAATAGACAGGTCATCCAGGCAAAAACTAAATAGAGAAATGCTGTAATTAAATAACATCAGAAATCAAATGTACCTAGGAGACATTTACAGAACATTTCACCCAAAGATAAAGGAATATACCTTCTCAGGAACTCATGGAACTTTCTAGAAAATTGACCATATACTTGGAAACAATGACTGGATCAATGGATACACGAAAACTGAAATAATATTCTGCACTCTCTCTGACCACTATTCATTAAAGGTGGACGTCAACAACAGAAAGCTTACAAACTAATGGAAACTTAACAACTCACCATTGAATGAAAAATGCATCAAGACAGAAATTAAGAAGGAAGTTAAAAAACTTTTTAGAATTCAATGAAAATGAAACCTGAACATACTTAAACCTGTGGGGCACAATGATGGTGCTTCCAAGAGGCAAGTTCACAGCAGCAAGTGCCTACATCAAAAAACTGGAGAGATCTCATGCTAGTAACTTAACAGTGTACCCGAAAGCTCTAGAACAAACAGAAAAATATCCAAAAGGAGTAGAAGGCAAGAAGTCATCTAAATCATGGGGGCAAAATGTCCTGGCAAATGAAAGACTTGATAATTAAAAATTGAAGCTAGAGCCAGGTGGTGATGGCACACGCCTTTAATACTAGCACTCAGGAGGCAGAGCCAGGCAAATCTCTGTGAGTTTGAGGCCAGCCTGGACTACAAAGTGAGTTCCAGGACAAGCTTCAAAGCTACACAGAAAAACCCTGTCTCAAAAAACAAAAAACAAAACAAAACAAAACAAAAATAAGATAGTAAAGAAAGAAATTGAAGAAGAAATCAGATATTAAGATCCCCAACATTCATAAAATGGCTATCTTACCACAAAATCAATCTAGAGATTCAAGGTAATACACATAAAAATTACAAAACAATTCTTTACAGAAATGACAATTTTTAACTTCATGTGGAAACACAAATGTGGGGGACCAGCTCCCACATTTATTTACCCCAGGGACTCTTGAGGAATGAGGAATAAGAAGAGACTTAGATAAAAATAGAAAGGAGAGAAATAGAGAAACACAGGATAGCCTCAGGTGGGCCTGGATCCTTATCTACCAGCCCAGAACTTTATTCCAAAGGTCTATTTATAACAATGCCAAGGGGAGGGGCAAAGGACCTCCCACTGGCTAGATATAGCCAAGTATAGACCCTTGTACAAACACCTGGTACTCAGGTCCGTGGTCCAATCAACCTTTTATGCAGTCCTGCTGGGTACAGCCACTAGGAAGCCTAGATGGGCTCCAATAGGTACCCCCTTCTTAATATTTAAAACAAAAACAACAACATAAAAATCCCTATTAAGAGCTCACAGCACACTTCCCAGTGAAGGAGCAAAGGATGATAAAGATGGAATGTCCTTTTTGGAATTGGTCTAAGGAGACTACAGCAGTCTCAGCTGCATCAAGCCCTTTCATAATCAAAAAACTCTTCATGCATCTGCATCAAACTTAAAGACCCCCTTAGCTTCATCATTAACATAAACGGGTTAACATAACTGTAACATAAATATTGCTATATATAATTACACTTCTTTCAATCTTACATCTTAAAGCAAACTCTTAATAAAATCATTAACACTTTAAAAACTTTAGCAAAAATCCAAAAGCAACTTCTTAATAAAACCCTTTACATTCTAAAGCAATCTCTTAATACAACCATTTGTATTTCTTACTAACACAACACAGGATAAACTTCTGATGCATCTGCATCAAACTTAAATACTCCCTTAACTTCACCAAACCATGGTGTATCAGCATCAATAGGTTAATAATTCTAACAAAAATATTACTATATACAATTATAATTCCTTAACACTTTCCTACAAACCTACATTCAAAAGCAATTTCTTAGTAGAACTATATAAAGCATAACATTAATTCACTCAAGTAACAAGGAAATATTATTTAATTAAATAGACTGAAGAATATTAACACTCTCCCTTTTCTTTATAATTTTTTAAAACTAAATCTTAAACCTAGTTAGAAAAAATCCAAACTTTTCCATTTAAATAGTTCTGTTTTTAGCATAAAACCAGTTCAATAAGAATTCATAAGTCATCACTGTTGATAGAGTTTATATACATACGTAAATTCAAACTGTTCCGTTGTAATGAAATCATTACTGTCCAGTTCACTTTTTAAGTTCAAAAAGAGTTCTGGTGCTATTCCTAAAAGTTCCTCTGAGTGCTCGAAATCAGGGCCTGGCTTGTCAGCTGCCCTATGTCTGTGTACAGCTGTCAGAGTCGTAATGACTCTGAAGCAAACAGTTCCAAACATGAGGAGTCCCATAACCGAAACTTTTTTTTTCAGTTCAAGCAAGCATCTCTGAAACTTTTGATAAGGCTTTGACTGCTTTTACAGTCCCAGACTTTCTGTGCCTCCCTTCCATAACCAGGCGACTCCCAGACCCCCATGTCCAGAGGCCATAGAGCCTCCAATCACCTCACAGGCACACAGGCTCAAGGCTCTTTCAGCTGCTACAAGCTGAACCATGGCCCTCCCACAGCAACCCCAGCTCTGGGAGGGTCCAATTACCTGCTTCACTGATGGTCCAATGCTGAGCAACCCAAGTCCCAGAATCCTCCATAGCTTTCAGCAGTTTCTGCAGAGTCCTGGTCTGGCTGTTTAACCTGGAGCATGGCTCTCACTTCCAATGCTTCTTGGGCTCCCATGTGTCTCTGCTGCTCGCCCAGCACTGACACTGCTTCTCTGCCCTCAGCCTCCACCAAGTCGCCTCTGCTGAGCCACCTGCTTGGCATCTCAGGCTCCATTTGCCAAGGGCTGCGGCTCTGGGAGACAGACCTGTTCCAGAAATTGGGGTCCGAAGTCTTCTTTGCTGCATACCTCTGCTTGCCATTCACCTTTCTCTTGGCATGCCATCTCTGCTAGGCTTTCCAAGCTGCTGCCTGCTGTTCATAGCTTAGCGTGTCCACTCCTCACCATGGCTTCTTTTCAGTAGAAAGCTTGCAGACCCTCATGCATCTACCACATGTGTGCATGGAGGTTCCTCGGGTCTGAGTTGCCTATGCTTGGCTAGGGCAGCCACTCATGCTTTGCTGCTGCTTTCTGAGGCTGGCAGTCTCTGAAACTGCTTTTTGTAATTGTTACTGGTGGCTTTTGGAACTGCCAAGTTTTCAGTCTGCTGGGGATGCTGTTTTCTGCATCCCAGGTTCCTTCACTATATTAAACCTTTCCCGTGTCCCTAGACCTAAAGCCTATATCCTTATGCTTAAAGCTTATACTACCCTAAACCTATATTTCTCAAACTAAATTTATGACTTACTTTATAAACCTTACCTAAGTCTTACTTAAGCCTACACTATAAACTTACATTCTATAGGACTACTTTATAAACCTTAATATCTAGAAGAGATCTCTTAACTATTATCACTTTACATACCACCTATCTCTTAGAAAAGATTTTAGAAGTACTATTTACCAAGCTTACATTTAAGAGAAAACTATAAAACTATTAGAAAGACTCTCTTAACAAACAGGAAGTATGCAAATCATTTCTAAAGTTCATAGTTTATAGTAAAGTTCAGTCTATAGTCTTCTGACAGTTTGAACAAGATTTGTCAGTGGCTCTCTCAAGCCTGGGTTATGTCACTATGGAGTTGTAACACTTGTTGCTTGGGGGCTGTAACCCTCTCAGGACAATGCCAGTCCCCAAAGTCACCTTTCCTGATGAGTTCTCTCGGCCATTCGGGAACCGGCAGAGATGCTCAGCAGCAGATGGTTTCTAACTAGAGGCTGTCCCTTTACTCAAATTCTTAACAGCTCCTCTAAGTGCTTCAATTCAGAGAAACACTCAGGGTGAGGATGGAATTCTCTTATTGAACTGCCATAAAGCTCTTAGCAAAAACTTCTTACGCAGCTATTAGGCAATTTAAGGCATTTTCCCAAAGGAGCCTATATGGATACATTTCCCAGGCTTCCTTTCAGGTACACTAGCAACCTTCAGGTTCCCTTTTATCGGGCTTGCTTTTGTATTAAAACTCAAGAACAAACAAGCCTTTTTCTTTACTATGGGAGGTTTCTTGAGTCAAAAGATTTCTGTTCTCAATGAGCTTGCATTAGGACAGGTGTACTTCCCTAATTAAATGTTTTAACCAGACCCAGTCCCCCAGCAGGTTTCATCAGTCTGTCTGTATGCACTCAGAGCTTATTGCAAGAGGCAAAGACCCTTCAGGGCTTCACTCTGGGTCAGTGAGAGAAATGAAGGTACTTGAAAAAAAAGCTTTTCAGAAAGGTCCTTTCCCTGATAGAAAAGAGCTTTTCTCAGAGATTTTTTTCCAGCTGTGGATGCTGCATTGCCCCACCTACCAACTTGGTGCTTGCAGTAGGCAGGTGACTATTGCCATCCCTGCAGGCTTTGACTTTGCTTGTGTGGGCAAATTTATCCTCCTTTCTTATGCCAGCAATTTCCCCCTGGTCCTGCACCATTTCAAGAGGAATCTGTCCTTTCTCCATCCTGTCCTGGCTCGGATCTTCCCTCAGACAGGGTCACTGACACTGCAGCACAGCTGCATTACTGCATCCTTCCCCTGCATTTTCCAAGTCTGTGGCTGGGTTCCAGCTGCAGAGGGATTCCTGGCTGCTTTTTATCTTTCTAGCTTAGAGAGACAGAACTTTAGCAGAAAGGATTTGTCTAGTTCCAAGAGGTTTGTTGTTTTTTTCTTAGAGTGAACCACAGGTAATGTTCCCATAGAGGTCCAGGTGAATCTAATTTTGTCCTTACAGAAAGAAACTGAGAAAGAAAGTTCTAAAAGGCTTTTTTTCTTTTTCTTTTTTTTTTTTTTAAGTTTTCCCAAAACTTTTCATTTGACTTTGCCTAGGGGAAAATTATTTCCCTGCTGCTTAGGGATGCAGTTCTCCAGGAAGCATCTACCTGAGGCATAGCTCTACCTCAGGATCCAGCTTTACCCCTCTAGGGCATATATCCAAAGGACTCTACATCCTACTTCAGAAACATTTATTCATCAGTGTTCACCGCTGCTCTATTCATAATAACCAGAAATTGGGAACAACCCAAATGTCCATCAAAAGAAGAATGGATCAAGGAAATATGGTATATTTTTATAATAGAAAAATCATGAAATTTGCAGTTAGATAGATGGAGTTAAAAAAAAAATCCTGAGTGAAGTAATCAAGACCCCCCCCAAAAGACAAATATGTATATGTTCTCTTACATGTGGATGCTAGACTTCAAGCCTTTGATAAAGCAGCTACAATTCATATAGCCACAGAAGTTAGGTGTGGAATAAGGAACTAAGGGGAAGGGAAGGACCTCCCAAGGAAGAGGAAATAGAATATATAGTTACTGGAGAGACTGGAGTGGAAAAATTAATCATGGAGGTAGAGTAAAAGGGGTGAGCTAGCAGAAGGAAGACAGGGACAGATAGCTAGTAGTAAGGGCCATATGATGGGCTATATGGATACCTACTACATTAGAAGCTTTGTAAAATATATGCATTTATGAAACAAATCTACACAGAATCAACAAGTAAGGAGGGACACAAAGTCCTGACAGGACATCTCTTACCACCAAGTGCAAAAGAAGAGACTAAAAGATTTTAAGAGCCAGTGGGGAAGGAATATACCAAGGAAACAAGGTCTTATAGACACATCAGGACTGCTGCACATATGAACTCAGAGACTGTGGTAGCATGCACAGGGCCTGCACAGGTCTAAGCCAGATAGGGTCCTGGCACTGAGAGGGGAAGTGAATGTTAGTCCCTATCCCTAACCCAGAAGTTATCTCCAACTGATAACCACCAACAAAGGAAAAACCAGTTTTCTCTCATGGATTCTCAAGAGGTATATAAACCACACTTAAAGGTAGGCCCTCTGCTCTGTAGTAAATGGCCAACACAAAACAAAATCAACAGTATATTTGGAGATATTTTGTCCCATAATTTGTGGGAGCCAACAAAGGTTTCCTAGTGAGTTCTGAGCTTGCTTTACCAGCAGGGCTGCATAAGAGGATGATTGGACCACAGGCCTGGGTACCAGGTGTTTGGGAGGGTCTACACTTGGTTGTATCTAGCAAGGGGGAGGGCTTTGCCTCACCCCTTGGCATTGTTATAAAAAGCCCTCTTGAATAAAGTTCTGGGCCGGTGGATAAGGATCCAGGCCCTCCCAAGGCTGTCCTGTGTTTCTGTCTCTTTCTCTCCCTCCTATCTTTCTATATAAATCTCCTATCTCTCACTCCTAAACAGTATCCATGGGTTGGGGATTTAGCTTAGTGGTAGAGCACTTGCCTAGCAAGTGCAAGGCCCTGGCTTCGGTCCTCAGCTCAAAAAAAAAAAAAAAAGAGTATCCAGGTGAAGATGGGGTGGGTCCCCCACAATAATGATTTGTTTGAGCTTTTTTAAAAACCTAGTTGATCTTTTGCCCATATATTATGGTTTCTGACTTTGGGTTTCTATGGTGTATGTGTATGTGTCAAGGTGTGGAGTTAGATAGATGGGGAGGTGAGGATGATTTGGGAGGAGATGGAGGAGAAACTGTGATCAGAATATATTGTATGAAAAATATTTTCAATTAAAAAACAGAAGAGATTGGAACCCTTGTGAGTTGAGATAGTAATATAAAATACTTCAGCCTTTGTGGGAAATATAAACATTCCCCAGAATGTAAACATCTCCCAATCCCACTCTTGGGTATATATCCAAGTAGACTGAAAATTGGGACTATATTAGGTGTGTATATCCATGTTTATAATTTTGCTGTTTACAGTAGCCCAAAGATAGAAGAAATCTATATTGTACGTACACAGATGATGGATAAATAAAATGTGGTGCACACCTAAAACAGAAAACTGTTTGGCCTTTAAAAAGAAATAAGTAATGACATGTGCTACAAAATGGGTGTGCCTTGAAGACATTATGCTAACTGAAATAAGCTTATCACAGGAGGATAAAGATGTGACTCCAGTTATAGAACCTATCTAGAATGTTCAACTTCATACTGACAGAATACAGAAGGTAGGTTGTCAGGTGCTGAGAGAAGAGAAGCTATTGTTTGTTGTGTACAAAGTATCTAGGTTTGATTAAATGTAAAGGTCTGGAGATGGTGGTAATAATTTTTTTAACACATGATATGTACATTATTGCACTTAGCTATGTATGACTGCTGAGTGTGCAGGAATGGAGGAGGTCCATGTTTGGCACTTGCTGTTTGGAGGTAGGGCACTTCTATGGCACTGGCTGTGCTGTGTTCTTGGGCATAAGCTGTCATGAATATTTGCATTCGGGTTTCTTAAAAATCATCATATTTTTGTCATTATCTGCTTGAATTCATGACACAAGCATGTAGCTGTTGTTTCAAGAATAGTTTTAAGGATGATAGACTCATGTAAATATATACAGTACATTGCCAGGCAAGTAAGCACATAAAACATGTTAGGCTTCAGGTCCCTCCCATTAGGAAGAAATGTCTTCATACTTGTAATCTGTTACAATTGGATAGCTGAGAACTTTGTATATGTAGTACTGTGGGATGCCTTCTTGTATGCTGTGAATATGTGTTGCTCTCATTGGTCGATAATAAAGCTGTTTGGCCCATGGTGAGGCAGAATAAGGTTAGGTAGTACATTCAAACTGGAGACACAGATGTAGAAGGGTGGATTCAGCTGCCACCAGGAAAAGCAAGATGTGAGAGAACAGGTAACACCACAAAGCCACGTGGCAATGCATAGATTAATAGAAATGGGCTGAGTTAAGTTGTAAGAGCTAGCTAGTAAGAAGTCTGATCCATAGGCTACACAGTTTGTAACTAATATAATTCTATGTGTTTATTTTATAAGTGGCTGCGGGATGGCCAATGAGAGAGCTTTGTCCGGAGAAACCTCTGGCTACAATGTATACAATGTATTCTGTTATATCCATTCCCTATTACCCTGTCTTGTGCCCGTCACCCCTGTTATGCTCCTTCTTCCCCTCTAGGTCGTCCTGCTTTAATGTCACTACGGTTTTCTCTGTTTTTCTGACCTGTCAAGATTAACTGTGGTAGCCTGCAGTCACATGAGGGAGTAGAACAGCACAGAGCCTGGGAAAAATGCCACAAATTAAGGTGAGAGAAGTTACAGTGCATTCTGTTGCCTTAATTGATCAAATTAATCAATAGGCAGACTGCCTTGCTGTAAAGTTATACCAAATATCATATTTTTAAAATGCAAAAGACAATACAGTCATGAAGAAACAATTGTTCAAATGTTTTAAAGAGCTATTTATTAGAAGAATGATGTGATAAAATTTACTCTTTAAAAAGTGTTCTACTTAATGTTTTAGGGGGCCCTTTTGTATCCAAAAGACAATGGAGAGTCCTTGATTTTCTATATACCATGTACAGAGGTTTAACTGCATCGTACAAATGCTTCTAGTTCTACCCAAATCTATGCAATTACTCATGTGATGGTCCCAGTATGAATCATTATACCTTTTTATTGTGAATTTCATTAACACTTTAGTGGTTAAATCTGGATATATTTTAATGCAGTTCTCACATTCTTTATTATAATAATGGAAGGGACTATGTCCATACTTTTTAAGTGAGTATATAATCACAGTAAAACAGCAAGAAGTTATTAGCGAGTAACAACTGGACAAAAAGTAGATTGCTTGACTTTCATCGAGGCCTACTTCTCTGTGATCACAGAGATATCGTTTCAGACATATTTCCATTAACTTAAAACAAAAGCAGTGTCATGTTTCACCTGAAAATGAGGCTGTGATTGGGCAGCTCTTCCTCCTACTCTTTGCCAATGTGAGAGTATCTGCCAGAAGTTATATATGGAGACAGCAAAATGCTGGAGGATTCACACGATTAATTACTGCAACATGTGTGTGGAGACTAATATAGGCATTGGGCACTGTATGTCAATGGCAATCTTAAGTATGTGTCTTTTCACTGGAATTGTCACCTTTGCCATTATACTGCTGATGTCTTTCTAACCTTTTACACAGTGTTGTTTGCTTTTCTCCACCAAACATAAGTATTTGAAAAAAGTTTAGAGGAGATAGAGTGTGTGGGAATTCAGCCCCTTCTCAAGACATGGACCTGTCCTTCCTATTATGTTTTCAGATAGCTATTAATACTCCATTGTTAAGTCAATACAAGCCATTGTTGAGTTTCCTTGGAGTAACCCTGCTGGATGCCACCCTTACACAAAGTCCCAGAGGTAATCAGGTATCCACAACAGGGTAAAAATATCACTTTGTTCAGCTTCAATTTATTACAAAGAAATGGGCTATAGTTAACTTCTAGTTGTAAAACTTCCAATTCTTCTGAGGTAACCCTCTAATGTCAACTTCAGGTCAGGATATTTTATGGCATTTACTGCCCATAACCTAGCATTACTTTGGCAAGACACATATGGACAAAGAATGTGAGTTAGAGTATGGACATCCCATAAAGATATGATTTCAATTTCTTTTTTCACATTCTAGAGTCTATTCTAAATATTTACTCATATTTTTCACAAGGCACAGAGAAACAACTCCAAAAAATGGAAAACATTACATTATTCAGCTTACTTTATAAACAAAATTGAGTTTGAAGGAAACATCCAATTCAAATGAAATTCAAAATGGATATCATGACGTTTTGATAATTTAAAGAATGTTCCTCTTCTCAATAGCATTAAAGCATTCAAGAATAAATTAAAATGAGTCCACATTTGAACCTTAAAGCTATATCATCCGACTCCTTATAGAGTATTAAGATATTTGTAAGATTATATCCTCTCTCCATACTCAACTACACACTGCTTTCTACATTCCTACATTCTCCATACTCAACTACACACTGTTCTCTACATTCTCTACATTCAACTACATTCCTGCCTCTTTTCATACTCAACCACACACTGCTCCATCCAGTAGAAATTTTGATACTAGGTGATTGGTCTTGGTTCAACGTTCTCTTCACTAGATTTAAGAAATCACTTCTCACCTTAAACAACTTCATAGTGAAGGGTTCAGGAATATAGAAATATAAAATTATAAGCTTAAGAGATAAAAACTGACAGTCATCAGCTCTAAAGGTTAACTGCTAACAATGGCTGTCGGCTTTACAGCCAGCTCCTCTGTCAACAGCCAGGGGTTAACTTTTAACTCCCTCACCCTTTGTAGTCAACAACTGCCTGGACCAAAGTTAACTTTTAATACAGTTGTTCCTACGTGACTTCTAGCATGCATCCCACACCTGCTGTTTCAATGTGACTCCTAGCATGCACCCCGGGCCTACACTATAAAAGGAGGCCAATACCTGCCTCAATTGCCAAAGCCCCAGAAATCCAGCATTGGCTGTGGTCTCAGATAGCTGATAAGCTTTTGTATCCTGGGGTATTTTATTATTATTATTTTTTTAATTTTTAATTTTTTTATTTTTCTGGAATAAAGTTTGTTTCTGATTTAATCAATATTGGTGGTCTGTCCCCCATTATTGCAAGACCCCCAGACTCAACAGTAGAGCTGTTTTAATTCCTGCTCAATATATCTGATGTTGCTTGAAATGTCTAGATAATTAAGTAAGATTTTGTTTTGTGTTTTATGTGATGAGTGTCATTATTAAAGATATTTGCTCTGATGGGAAGTAAAATGGCAGGAAAAAATCTAAAAAGATGAAGGAACTTTGCAAATCTGCCTTCTTCCTGTGCTGCAGACACTTGGGTACAGTCAGTGCCTGGTAGGATTCCCACCTATGGGACGTTTCTGAATCAGCCGGTCTTGCTACAGCCTGAGGCTATTTCTAAGAGAAGGCACTGAAGGCACAAGCCTAGAGAGCCTGTAGGGTTATGAGAACACTATGCATTAATGATTTCCCCTGTGTGGTGAAATCAACAAAATAAGGGACTGAAGATCAGTGGTGAAAAGCTTTTGCTGCTCTTCCTGAGGACCTGAATCTGGACCCCAGCACCCATTTTGGGCAATTAACAACCCCCCCCCCCAATCCAGACCTAGGGCATCCAACACCCTCTTGTGTCTTCTTTGGGTACCTGCACACATGTGGCAGGCACATGGACACAACATTAAAAAAACAAACAAAGCCAATGAGAATATATATATATATATATGTATTCTTCTCTCTCTCTCTCTCTCTCTCTCTCTCTCTCTCTCTCTCTCTCTCTCTGTGTGTGTGTGTGTGTGTGTGTGTGTGTGTGTGTGAGAGAGAGAGAGAGAGAGAGAGAGAGAGAGAGAGAGAGAGAGAGAGAGAGAGAGACTGACTTGGTCTTCGCTTTTACTGTGCAAAGACAAAAACAGAAGTCACTGCAGGTCACAGTAGCAGCTTTGGAAATCTCAGCTTTGTATAAGGCCATCACATATGTTACTAAATTTCATCAAAAATGTCCCTAAACAACAAACTATATACTCACTACTAAAACAAATGACTATAATCATGTTGTAAGACTCCAGGAAGTCTCTATTTCAATCATAAAGTTGGTTTTCACTACTTTAAATGATACAAAAACTTTTGTAAACTAAATAGTACAAAATTTTAATTTCTTAAATGTTTCAAAGAACCACAAATCCAAAAAGCCATATAGGAGAATGGATTTTTAAAATAAAGAAGTATAAATAAATATTAGGAGGAAATAATAGAAGACATAAAGACATTAATAAATTTTTATGAGATAAAATGAGGTCAAACTTGATTTTGTTTTAAAATCTGTTTTATGGAATAAAATGGTATTTCACAGAAAGTTTGGATGAAATTTAACATTTCAAAAACCACATCTTAACCATGAAATAGTTGAAATTTTGCTGTTAGAGTGTTTGTGGGTGAGACTAGTTTGACAGTTCAGCTGGTGGGATATGACTTTCACAGTTTGTTGGCAGTTTGTAGGCAAGCCATCACACCTGTGACTGGTTGATTAATGAGTCTTTCAGCTCACTGCTACCATCTGAAAGAGGGCTGTGGCCTTTCTGAGCTTCACTGGTTTATTCCACTTAAACTGCAGTCCTGCCCAGATATCTTCCATAAGAAAATCACACCTGCTTAAAACTGATGAAAACCTCAATATGTCATTTTCCAGACAAGTCAAAAAGCATGTAGAACTAGACAAAAGATGTATTCAAGTAACATGAATGTGGTTTTGTCATAACTTGC
The DNA here is from genome assembly GCF_903995425.1 of Onychomys torridus. Lineage (NCBI taxonomy): Eukaryota > Metazoa > Chordata > Mammalia > Rodentia > Cricetidae > Onychomys > Onychomys torridus. The sequence continues at coordinate 2,573,811 of NC_050457.1, read as the reverse complement.
CAATCTAAAGAGTAACATAAAAACGCTCTCCTTTAATGACATATTTCATAGTGTCAACTTTTAGAGTGATAATTCCAGATTCCCTGCACTATAGGAGGACCTCCTCAATGTCATCTCTTTTGCTATACACATTATTTTCAAAAGAAGTAGGAGTGCTCTGATCCACCAGGAGATAGTCACTTAGTTTTAAGTTTCTATAAATGATGAGCACAATTGGAGAATCCAAGTCTTCTTTAAACCTCTCACCTTCTCCTAGTCCACAGGAAGCACTGATGTTATTCTTGGAACTTGCATTAGAGCCCAAGGCACAAGGCAGCTCCCTTCTTGAGAACCAAGTCTTGCTTTAGAAATTTAAAAAGTTTAAATGCAAGCAATTCTCTGCCTAGTCTCTTAAACTAGTGGGCAAGAAAAGGTGAGAGGAGGCAGATGGAGGACTGAGAGGCTGATTATGTGAAAACCAAACCTGAGCTGCTCAGGACAAAGCAGGCAGAAGCCAAGTCTCAGAAGACAGGAACACCACAGATTTATCTTGAATCACTTTCACAGCTTCTAAACATCCCACGATATGCACATGAATACTAAAACTCATTGTCAAGTTAACTACTTGTTATATGTTGTCTAGACTCAAGACCAGCAGCAGTCACATGTCACTGTAGAGAAGGAAATGGATCCATATTTACGTGACAGAGATTCACAGTGCTAAGTACTATCAATAAATGGGCAGCAACTAGCCTAAAGTTTCCATTTGAAAATTTCCAATTTCTGAGCCATGACATTATCAAGTCTTTTGTACATCATAACCCTACAGGTCAACAGCCCCCAGAATTGGAAGGGAATTTGTACGTTATACTCTCAATTACTCAGTGCTACACTATTATCTTCTCTTTCCCTGAAAACTGAAACCAACTGAACAGAGTCTAGGTACCATTTCTAGACAGGCACACCCCTCTCCAAGCAAGCATTTGCTTTTACTTTATCATGTCAGATTCTAAGGAAAATTCTTTATAATCATCATAAGTTTCTTATTTGAGATCTGAACTAAGAATTATGGAATGAAAAATATGTAATAATCATAAATCTTGACTTATAATTTTGTTATTTGGAAAAATTTGAGAGTAGAGTTTTGGCTCCTAAAATATTCATTTGTTCAGGAACTTAACTGGACATCATCAACAATAGTTATATCGAGACTCATAATGTGTTCTCTTCACAAATCATTCTAAGGTACTCTTGGTCTATATAATGCCCTTCATGTTTATTTTGATAACCCCAAAGAATAAAATATTCACTCATATTATCAAAAAGTGGTACCTCAAATAAGTTGGAAAATGAAAACATGAGTTTCTGAATTTAATCTATTATTGTGGTTTATTACTCATAGTAAGTCCCTCAAGAAATATGTTTTCTAAGCATAAAATGAGATTTAAGATTTAATTCCATTAAAATAACACACATTTTAAAAGAACTTCCAAGAGCACAGAATGCTGTTAAAGTATAACCAAGGTGATTTCTTGTTTCCATTCACTTAAAATGAAAATTAAAACACACTAACAAATGTACTAAGCCACCATCTTCTGCTCCTGTCTGTGGCAGATATTGCCAATTAATCACAGCATTAGGCATTAGGAAAAAAATCACACTGCTGGAATTCACAACTCAGAAATCTTTTCCATCTGGGAGTGGGGGGCTTAATTGTTCTATCTAAAGAGATATAAAAGAATAACAAGTAACTGATAAAACGTTATTTTCAGTTACCAGCACAAGGACATCATGATTGACAGCATTTGAATCTGTCCCTGACAGACAGCATAGCACCACAGAGGGATGTACTACACAACTAAACATTTTTATTATTATTATAACAGAGTTTCTAATGTTATTTTGACTTAAAGGAGAAAGTGACCAGATCTGCTTTAGGTGGTATTTTTCAAATTAAGTTAGAAAATTGAACTCTAGTTTTGGTTTTACAAGTACACAGTGTTTATTTAGGGTGCACCAATACATCAGACTTCCACAGCTGAAGCTTGGTTCATAGACTTGGATTTTGTGGATATCACCCCACAAAATCATATCCTGCAAAGAGGTTGGCTGGTCTTCCAATAATGAGGCAACCAGTGAAGGAAACATTTGCAGATTTACTTGGAATCACTTGCTATAGCGAGGATCTAAAATGTCCCAAAGGTCCATAAGGCTTGTATTATAAGCACCCAGCAAAGGAGACTATTGAGAGGTGATAGAGTTTTTACAAGGGAGATTTTAGGTCACTGGAATATTCTTTCAATGAGAATGTGAAACCTACTGTGAGCTAAAATAAGCCTTTCTTCATTTTAAGTCAATTATCTCATGTATTTTGTTATAGTAACAAAAGATTGGGTAACACAGAAACCAAATGGTTTCTAGATGGAGTATTTTTGCATAAAAACTAAAAAAATAAAGAAAAAAAAGAACCATCTAAATACACCGAAACCTTTTTAAACTTTGGAGTTCTTCATACTTTAAAATAATTAAATTTGAATGTCAATGATCCAACTGGGATCAGAGTCAATGCTTTCTGAGGGCAGGACTCCCATCTCCTGCTGTCGTAGATAACATCTCTCATGGTAAATCCTGCACCAAAGTACACATTAGTCATACCATCTGCTGCTCTGGGGAGAGAAGCTGCACATTTTCAAGTATGGCAACCCTCCACTACAGCATAATGAAGAAAATGAAAAACATACCGGCAAACTGAACACTTCAGGGAAATTGCATTTTCAAATTGTGTGCTGTTTTCTTTTTAAAGAAGTAAAATTATTAAATAAAATGTGTGAGAGGAAGCAAATATTCTTCCTTGTAGCAAAATTACGGATGCTTTTACTTTGTGAAGAATAACATTATTTCCAATGAGTGTATTGAAATCACACATCTAATAAACATTCAGACTTGTTATGAAGGAACATCTATACTTTTGCTGAAACACAGCTTCAGCTTTAAAATCCTTGCTACATTTAGCTGAAAGCTAAAAGGGAACAGTTAATCAGCAACCAACTGTACTTGGTTTCGTCTTCCGAGACCTAATGGGGACTATAATTTAATTTAAGGTCATCTCAGACAAGTCCATTTGGGGCAGAAACCCGACCATTCTGACGTGCAAACAGCTCCCCTCTCTTGAACATTCCCACTGCCATTCAGAGACAAACTCAAGTGCTAAATAGCAGACTGCCACTCCCGAAGAGACAGTAAGAACTGCGTGACGAAGAGCAAGACACATCGGGCACACCTCTCCTACTTCACCAAGGCCACTATTAAACGAGCACATCTTGACACAAGAGCCATCAATCACATGCCAAAAGTGTCCTTATGAAGGTGCATCCCATTGAAGCTGTGCAAAATAAGGCAAATTGGATTTTAGCAGCAGACTCCAAGGCCATTTGATCTATGCACAGGCCTGCAATTGCTTTACACATGTCCAAGAAGCTCCAGGGTCATCTTCAGTCAAGGATCTGAGAGAATGACCCTTACTCTCAGAATTCTGCAGTAATAGGCCTGAGAGCACCATGCCCGTCTTCATCTTCACCCCATACTCCTCCCTCAGCTCAGCATGTAACTCTGTCCTAGGTGGCCTAGCATCCACCCATTTGTCTCTGTGTTGTAAATAGAATGTACTTAACAGAGAATATGCAGTGACAAAACCACGGCTTTGCTAAAATAGCATGCACACAGCACTCTACCTGTAGCAGACAGCCTTCCACTACTATGACCAAATGCCTGAGATAAGCAACTTAATAACAACAACAACAACAAAATGAGTTTATTTTGCCTCATCATTTCAGAGATTTCAGCTCATACCCAGTTGGCTTTGTTGGTTTGGGGCCTGCAGTGAAATAAGACACTGTGGAGGAGAGTTCATGGTGTAGAAAAGCTTTTTGCCTCATTTACATGAAAGGAAGAGAAGGAGAAAGGACTGGGCTCCAAATGTACCCTTTAAGAGCATTTGCCCAATGACACAACCCTTCCACTAGGCCCCACTTCCTGAAGGCTCCACCACTTTCCAAATGCACCACAGGCTGAGGAGCAGGCCTCCATCACAAGAGGAACAGTTTAGATGCCAACTTCAGCACCAACTCCCTCATGCTTTGATCTTACCCATGCTGAACTCATATTACAACGTCTCAAGCCTTGCCTATTTGACTGTACTATGCTTTCCTCATCTCTGAGACAGAACACCCGACAGAAACAACCTAAAGCACAGAAGACTGGGTCCTGGTTTCTGATTGTCATGGCGGGGAAAGCATGTGGCTGAGGCTGATCAGGAAGCAGCCAGTTCAAGCTAGTACTAAAAGCAGGTGTCCCACTCAAGGCTGACTCCTAGTGGTCTCCATCTACCTACTAGGTCCCATATCCCAAAGGTCCCAGAACCTCCCCAAATACTATAGTTTGCAGATGTGAACCTGCAGAAAACATTTAAGACTCAACTCTAACATGTTCTGGCACAACTTCTCTTACATTTCCTGACCTCCTCTCTATCATCTGCTTCATCTGTCTACTGTAACCTATTGTAGGTGCACAGAAACTTGTCTGAACCTCTATTATAGCTATGTTCATTGCTTTGGTTTTTGTTTGTTTGTTTGTTTGTTTTTTGGTTTTTGTTTTTTTGGTTTTTTGAGATTGGGTTTCTCTGTATAGCTTTGTGCCTTTCCTGGAACTCACTTGGTAGCCCAGGCTGGCCTCGAACTCACAGAGCCCTGGCTCTGCCTCCTGAGTGCTGAGATTAAAGGTGTGTGCCACCACTGCCCAGGGCTTTGTTTTTTAAAGACATTTACTTACACTAGATTCTGAATTTTATGAGAGCTGGAGCTATGTCTGACTTATTTCTTTATCTGCTGTACCCAGTGAATGTTGGACAAATAGATGAACGAACAGTCACAAATCCACTTACCCAATGTCTGGACTCAAGAGTAGAATGGAGGTCTTAAAAACTCGTCTACTTTTGTGAGTTAAATAATATTCTTCTTACGTCTGCCAGCATACATTTTCTCTTCATAATAAAATACTAAGGATCTAGACTGTCCTTTATACAAACTTATGTGTGGTAGGGAACACTAACTGTGTCTGTACTGGCTGATGTGTGTCTGCTTGACACAAGCTGGAGTCATCAGAGAGGAAGGAGCCTCAGCTGAGGACATGCCTCCATGAGATCCAGCTGTAAGGCACTGTCTCAATTTGTGGTCAGTGGGAGAGGTAGCAGCTCATAGTGGGTGGTGCCATCCCTGGGCTGGTGGTCCTGGGTTCTACCTCAAGCCAGCGGGAAGCAAGCCAATAAGCAGCACCCCTCCATGGCCCCTGCCTCAGCTCCTGTCTCCAGGATCCTGCCCTGTTTGAGTTCCCATCCTGACTTCCTGCAGTGTTGAACAAGGAGGCTGAAGTGTAACCCAATGTGGTTTCTGGTCACGGTGTTTTATCACAGCAACAGATACCCTAAAACTAACTAGTACCAGCACAGTGGAGTGTGGCTGGGACAGACCTGATCATGTTCTGAGGAGAGTTGTGGAAGGACTTTGGAACTTGGGGCTAGAAGAGCCACTGAGTGTTAAGAGCTCTGTGGGATGCTCTGTGGGAGAATCAAGGTAGGAATGTTGAGAGCAGTGCAGAGAGGCCTGGCTTGGGATGTTTCAGAGGGAAGTTTAAAGATGTGATGGGGCCACTTGTTATTCTGAGTTAAGATTCTGTGGTTCTGGTTAGCTGGGGCCAAAGAATCAGCTGTAATTAACTAGGACCATAACTACAAAAGTGAAACTACTTTGCTTTGCTGGGATATTTGATGCTGGTCAGCTGGAGCTAAGAAATTAGCAGTGATTAGGAAGCACCACAGAGTTGAACTCTTCTGGGAAGTGTCCCTGAGAGCACAGAGAAGCTGTGTTTCAGAAGTGGCCAACGCCAGTATTGTTTAGTTTCTAATAAGCACATGTGATTTAAAATAGTTTTGTAAAGTTTTTCATAAATCCATTAGCAAAGCCTGTTTGTTGGAGATCTTCCTTAATTCAGAAAGTTCTGAAACAAAAGGCAGCCATTCCAATACAATCCACTGGGGCTGGAACCTGAATCTGAAAAGCATTCTCTTACATGCTCTATGGCCCAGGTGACAAGGAGAAGGTACCTGAGATACCTCACCCAGGTGCCAGCAGGTGTCAAAAGTACCAGTGATGTCAGGTTGACACGTGCTGAAAATGAACAGTGGGTTACTTCCTTCACATGTGCTGAAAATGAATGGTGGGTTACTTCCCTCATAGACGCCCTGGGACTTTAGAAAATAGGAACTTCTTTTGAGAGTTGTGAGGACTGGAGAAGGACTTAATGATGGCCATGAGCTGATCTTGCACGAGAAGAACTGAGAGACACCAGTTGAGGGAAGCACAGGGCATAAGCCTGGACAAAGTGTACTTTTTTAATCCGCACAGAGTTCTCAGGTATGGGTTTTGGGAAGTGCTTAGCTCCTACAGTCCTTCACTCTGCATGAGTCCTCTCTTCAAGCAGACTCTATTCTGTCTCTCAGCTGAAGGAATTCTTAGTCCTGGTCAGTAAATTATGTTTCATCTTGTAACAGAGGGAGCGGGAGTACCCTGCCATGGTTATAACATATCACACAAACATGACAAGAAAAGAACACAAATCAGCTGATGCTTTTAGAAAAGCATAGAGAGGAGCAAAATGAGCTGATAATATAAATTAATTTCTGTGTGTTTCAATGCAAGGAGACAATACTATAATTTTAGGTTGACAAATTTGTAAAAACAAGAATGTAGAATATCCCTTAAATAACTTATGAACCTAAATTAATAAATCCAAAACCATTTCATGCAATAACAGTTGGAGAGGAATTTATGTGACTGAAGAACTAGGGAAAGGTATTTTATATTCCATATCTGATCATGTTTTACCATTTGAAATTATATATATATATCAGTTTTTCAAGACAGGGTTTCTCTGTGTAGCCCTGGCTGTCTTGGAACTTGCTTTGTAGACCAGGATGGCATTGAACTCACAGAGACCTGCCTGCCTCTTCCTCCCAAGTGCTGGGAGTAGAGCATGTGACCACCACCAGGCTATATGTATATATTTTTATATTTTGTAACAAAATAAATTTTGACATTAAAATAAATATTCAGGTTACTAAACTTGATTTTTAAAGACTTTCTCAAGACTGCACAGTATGGAGTAAAGAAAATAGGTTTAGAAATAGATCCCCAGGTCCATTAAGGGAGACTGCCATTGACAGTAAGGAAGCAATATGGTTCTTTAAGTGTTGTACAAACATGGCAAGCCTACTGTGTATTAGGAAAATCAACACTCTGTTATATACAAAGAAGGAGCAATATTATTAGTTGTTGCTCAGATTTGCTATATGTACTTGTATTTAATAGACATAAATTTATCCATAATTATATCATAGGGAAATACCTTCAAAGAGAGTACTTCCTAATTTTATGTCGCTAGTAATATAAAGTAAGTGGGATACTCAGTGATGATCAATATACCTTCAAGCTGTCCACAGCATTTTCATCCTCAGTCAGACTGAGTCAGTGGGGCTATGACAGCTACTCCTGATGCAACCTAGGTTAAAACTTTTTGCAGGAAACATCACAGAGGCTTTGGAGTGTGAACAGTATTTAACAAGGAAAATACTTAAAGAAGTAGTCACTGAAAAAAGAATGTGCTCTATACAAGCAAGTTTTTAAATAGCTTTTGATCCATTGCAAGAACCCAAAGTGCCAGCATATGAATGTATAATTAGGTAGATGAAAATTTATTACAAAGTAAATTTTGGTTCACTGTGACAAGCAAAAAATTCTCACAAGACTGTTTTTGAGAAAATTATTATACCTTCCTTTCATCAAAATGTTGCCAATTCTGCATTTCTGTCAGCAGCATTTAGCATATTTATTTAGGTTGTCTATTTTCTCACTCAAGTAATGGAGATGTTGTTTAAATTGCATCCTTGTTAACTTACATAATTCACAGTTACTTATTCTTGCCATATATAAGAACCTGTTTTTCTTATCCACCATGTCCCCCCACCTCAACTTGCTTTAACATCTTTAGGTAGTTCTGTGACCTTGTCACTGTGTTACTTTGAGACGTTGGTGGTCCTCTCAAATTCACTAGTCAAAGGCCAGTCACAGCCCCTATGCCAGGCCAATCCAAGTACTAAGTTTACCTTTCAAAGTTTCAACATGAGAGAGCTCTCTTTCTCGAAAGGATTAGAAATAACAAAAACAAAATTGGACTTTTAGAAGAAACTATGGGAGATTCTTATTGAGTAACTTGAATCTTACTGCATTAGTTATTGGGTTTGTCAGTAACACTAACAGATCTGTCAAAGTACAGAGCAGTGTTGCTTGATGATAGGGACACATTCTGAGAAATGAGTCATTAGGCTATTTTATCATCATGCAAAGATCACAGAATACACAACCTACGAAGGCTTCAATTAGGGGTACAGTCTCATCTCATAGGGCTCTACCATATATGTGATTCAGTACAGACTAAAATGTTACTCAGCCCATTGGAGTTTAAGTATATTCCCTAGAAAATTTTATTCAAATTAATGCCTTGACCACAGTAGACGCTTAAGAATGTTTGTTGACTAAAACTTCTGTGTCTCTGTGCCTTGGTTTTCTTTTAAAATTTTCTTAATAAAATGATGACATTGATCTATCTTATAAGGTTACTGAAGGATTAATGTTAAACTATGTATGTAAATAACTGCAATTATTCAAGCCATGCAGCACACTCTCTCCATTGTCCTCACTATCATCAGTATTATTGCAAGGACTATACAGCTAAAAAAAAAAAAAAAAAAAAGAAAAAGAAAAAAAGAAAAGAAAAGAAAAGAAAAAAACCAAAAACTGACCAGTAGGGACTGCTACCTGAAGCACCAGACATTGAGTAAGGACTGTTCCATTTGAATACCAGTTGCCATCACATGGATATAGTAAGGGCCAAAAGAGATTTGTGTGAAAATGTATATACCACAAAGAACAACAGACATACGTTTCTCATTAGAAAACAGGGTATTGATGTGTTTGTTTGGTTTGTGTACCAGTTCCCTCAGATTTGGTGTTAAATTTAATCATCCTAAATATACATGAAGCAAGCTCTGTGCAAACACCATGCTGCTGTAGGAATTCTGGATGAGAGTGTAGCCTTCTGTTTCAGAAGATAAAATGATGGTGGGAGTAACTGAGGCCAAGGACTTTGATTGAGGTGGGAAGAAACTGGTCCTACATGGAGCTGTAACATACAAAAACAAACGGCAACAGACACCAAATTTGAATGCCATGGCATAGGTAATGTGTGTAATAACTGGGAGGTGAATACTCATACGACCAGCATCTTTCCTTAGGCCCACCTCCCTATAACGGTGCAGCCTGCTGCTGCACCAGGAATTTACTGTTGTAAACAACTATAAACATTATATTAATGGCAGCTGTGCCTGCTAATGGTTACTTGGGAGTGCTGAGTGTGCACTTTGAGGCCAGAGACAATAATACCTGTTGTCTACCCATGGTAGGACACACACTGTCACCTGATACAGAGTAAAGTCACTTAATATTTGTTAGTAAAGGCAAACACCACCACTGATCAACAGATCTTTTCAACGTATTTTCTAATCTTTTCCTTTCAGATGCATGGTTATTGTCCACCTGGACAGGTCCCAAAGTGATGGCCAGAAATCTGCCACCACCACCCCTTCGGCTGTTCCTGCCATCATATTTAATTGTGTTTGCTCAAGTTGAAGCCAAACTCATATGCAGTATATTTAGGTAGTTAAAATAGCATAGCATTCTACTGTATTCACAGGTTATTTTCAATACCACAATGCTTGGGCATTAGTCTGAGTAAATAAGGTAAAGAGAAGAGAAGCAACCTAAATTTGTTCCTGTGGCAAGGCAAACAATATCAAATGGCAGTCTGGAGCTCAGCCATGGAGGAAGAAACAGAGCACGCCTTTGACACACTCTCCAGAACTGCAACCACCATCTCATTCGATAGTCTGGATTTATTTTAGAGAGAGAGGGTGAAAGTAGGAATGGAAAAGTAAGAAGCAGGGGATAAGGACCTTGATGATTTCAAAAGATCAGTGTCCAATCACAGCACTTACTCTTCCAGGCAACAGAGGGAAAAGTGTAGAACTGATCTATGTGCTGGTTTCTGAACCTCCAGGAGTTTTTATTTTCTATAATGGCAAACTTTCTAAGTTGAAACACATATATCATTGATACACATTCAGGATCTCTTTCATAAGTTTTCTGATACTTCAGGGATTTTTCCAAATGTCTCAGAAAATAAATCACTCATAATTAATTTACAAAGGCTGGGCTAGAGACGACTGGCAGCTAACTCTATCTCAAAGTGTTCACCTCCCAGCTTGTATCATTTAACAGATACAAATCCTGTCACTCAAATGTCAGGAGACGATGAATCAGTGAATAACTGACTTTGTTGCTGACAGGGTTATGGCTTGAAGTAGGCCAATTAATTAAAAATAAAGACCAGCTTCCTGTTCTTTTAATCTGAGCCAAATTTCACATAATAAAAATATAAAAATAAACCAGGCATTTTAAAGAGAAAGATTACAACTAACCTGAATGTCATCCAAATGTTGAAAATGTAGAGGATAAATATACATTGCTATAGTGTTTTTAACTTGATATTTACCAGAAAACATTTTGCATACCCTACATGGCCGTTAATACAGCATCACATTTAGGGACAACCCACCCTGTGCTCACCTGCTAAAAGCCAACTTTTTCCTGTACTTCCCAGTCCTCATCTATAGTTATTTCGGCTAGTGCTGCCAAGAGCCCACAGTGCCCAGATTGTTCAAGGCATCCATCGCTGTTGGTGTTAAAACAAAGTGGTGCTAATCACATAGAACTTATGCTTTACTGTACATGATAGAACAGGAATGACAATTGAGATTCCAGTCATAGTTAAGAAAACACCACAGAGAAGAGAATGAAGGGTGACTCGCATGACTCGCAGACATTTTTAAACAGCTGGTAAGGAAAGAGCGATCACTTTCAGAAGGTAATATTTGTCCCAGATGGGATGGGGTTGTCCTTGTGAATTGCTGGGGAACCTCACTGTGGGAAATGGAGAATTCAAGGAACCTGAAAAAGGCAGTCTACAGAGTGTCATGGATTAGAGAGAGGCACTTCGATGTGAGGCTATAGACGGAGCACAAGGACTCATCAGGGTGGCCACTTTAAGCCTTACTCTGCCTTTGGAATCAGCACAGAAACTGCCTATGTAATAAAAGCCAGAATTGCTCTAGATGCAGATGTTCCTGGCACCCAGACCTCTCCTGAATCCATTCAGACTGCCTCTCAAGTACTCAGCTCCAGGTCCCTTCTCATGAATGGCTGTCCTGGCCTCCTGATTCTTGATGGTTTTCTTCCTGATTGTCTTCCAAACTCATATGCCCTATGCCTGGATAGCTCTCTTGTCTAGCCTTAACTATTCATTTAGGCCTGGAATTGCCACAAATTTGGTGGCTTGGAGGATTCATTTCACAACTATTTATTTATTTCAGACAAGATTAAACATAGGACCTCATACACAGCAGGAGTACTCTACCAACTAAGCTACAGTGAATATTCACAGTCTCCTTCATAGTCTGCAAGACAGAACTAACGCTGGGCACCTTCCGGCAAAGGTATTCCAACTTACAAATATTTTAACACTCTTGGTGCGTCAACACCATGGAGTAGCTATATAATTCCATTTTATCTATGTGGGAATCTATAAGCTCTTGAGAACTCAGGAATCCTACTTTGTCATGCTTGTTCTATTCTAGGGACAAGAGGAGTCTGTTCTGGTCACTAAGGCACTTTTTAAGGGAATCAGGTGGATGCTGTCCTCCTAAACACTTTTTAATATTTGTATATTGAGTTTGGTTTGCTTTATAGCATCAGGTCTGCAGTCAACACTCAGCTTCATTCTTGTATGTACGCTACAATCAGTACAACATTATCACCGAGAAAAGGAGCAGAAAGGGGGTAAGTCACTTGTGCAGTTGGTGATTTGATGCTGAAGGGCAGAAAAATACAGTTGGGCTGCTCTGGTGTGTCTCCTTTAGCAGTGCCTAACCCTAAGACCACACTGCGAGTAGGAAGTGTCACCTTGTAGAGACCCTGGATGGCATGTGTACCCCTCCTACAGGCTCACTGTTCTGCAGTACGTTTCAGAGAACCTCACTATTGAAAAATTCCAAACTCTATTTTACAAGTCAGCATTTTCAGAAAGGTCAAAAAAGAGAGTGGTTTAGAATTCTAGAGATAAATAGCAGAAACCCTTTTCTTACTAGCTCAATATCAATCCAAACTCATACAGAAAATTCTAAAATAAATGAAGTGATGGCTGGTAGTCCCCTCAGGTGTCTCTCATCACTCTAGGGTGAATCAATCAGGCTTGTTGCTGCTGTGCTGTCCTGTAGTTTCCAGTAGAACATTTTCACGCCATTCTTTAAACTCTAGCTTCTTACTAAGATTAGATTGTAGCTGCCTCCGTTAAAGATTCGTGAGCCTTTTCCAAGGGAACTGTCTGACCTGCTATTTTGGAGTAAATTTGCAGGGTTTTTCTTTTTCCCTTACTATTTACTCCTGCATATATCTCAGAGAAATAGACTTTAATATCTAGTGACCGAATTGAAATAATTATTAAACGATATTCTTAATAAACACAGATACAATATGCAATTTCTGTTAATGCAGAAATTCCTTAGACTTGGATATTATACAATGCAAATAAAGTAAGTTTTGAAGGCTGTGCTGTCCCTAGAGTATCATTTAGTTGATTAGAAGCAGGAATTTACAACTGAAGAAAAATTAGGAAATTATAATGTTTAATCTGCATAAACTCAAAACTTTCTGAATAGCAGGGGGAAAAAGCTTATCTTTTCAAGAGTATTGCCAGATAAAAATATTGTGCTCACACCATATAATTTGGTTCAACAGGGGACCTGGCCTCCCTTTCACCACCCACCTCTCACATTTCCAGGTAACATGGGGATGGGACCAGAGTACTTCCACCAAACACTAAAAATGAATAGCATGCAGGCTACCTGCTGAGGGAAATGCTCTGTCCTTCAAGAGGAAACTGGTCATTTGTTCAACTTGGTCCTAATAGGTAAATGATCTTAATTTACAGGCAAAATATTAGAATGCTATTATGGCCACATACCTAAGGTATAACTTTTACTGGTTTTGCACGCATTGGTGTTTTGTTTTGTTTTGCTTTATGAACTTTCATTTGGGCAAAACTTCAATCTCTTTTATACATTCTCTTTCATATGCTAAGATTTCTCAAGGATAATATAACACTTCTACTCATTATATTTTTCAAGGAAAATAATATTCAATATTTTTGCAAAAACATAGAGCTACATCACAGAGATTAAACAGAAATTAATTTCCATTCTTAGCTATAAGCCTAAAGATGACATGTGAACAGTGAAAGAGTGTGTGTGTGTGTGTGTGTGTGTGTGGTGTGTGTGTATGTGTGTGTGGTGGGTGTGTGTTTAAAACAACGTGCACATGAGGGTATAGTAGATACTGGCAGAAAAGTAAAACAATTCAGTCTTGACAGTCTTACTTATGTTTACCCTGATTTGACTAGATGATTTGCTCTGGCATTTTGCATACATTCATGAAATTGCTGTAAACAAAAGTATACCCTGATAATGACATTCAAGCCAGTAACTTTCTGTGTTTACAATAGTGAACCATTCAATATACAAAGTCAAAAATATTTAAAATTAAGAAAAAAATCAACTAATTTTGCAACTATTCATTACAAGAAACTGAATTTGGAGGGTGTACATAAAACTTTAGTCTTTATTTAAGATGGGTGCCTCAAAAATCAGAAAATAAGTGATTACCTTGCCAATAAAATATTTTCACTTCTCTTAAAACTGACATACATATTACACATACTCCCTGAGCCCCAGGTTCAGTCTTATTACCTGTTTCTGAGCAGTGCACTGAAGGTCATCTTATCCAGTTGCAGGTAATTTGGCAGCAAGTTTGACCAGTTCCAGCACCATGTTGCTGTGGCCGCCTGTTGATAAATGAGAAGACACTATTGTTAGTTATTAATCAGAATTAATATCATCAGTAAATTAAAGCTCCAGCTGTGATACACTAACTAAGAAGGAGGGGGCTCAGAACAAGGACTTTGACAGATAACATCAATCATGTCCACAGAGGAAGTGTTTATTCCAATAAGACAGCAATTAATTTATAAATCCATTTGAGGATGTAGTCATTATTTATAAAAATATAAATCAATTTCTGGATTCGTTATTTTCCCAAGTGTTAATGGCATTTGCCCAACAAGTTCTGTTGGGAGGGTGATTCTGAAAAGCAAGCACAGTGGCTGGCTAGCTTCTCATGGATGACATTACTTCCCCAGGTTGTTCTCTAGTACCTCAGTGTGGATACAAAAGGGAAACCTAGTAAGCACTAGGCCTCAAACTGTAAGACATAGTTCAATTAGAATTGGGCACTATTGCTACTATTATTTTTTGTTAAGAAAATGTTTTAATGGGAAAATTATAAGAATTTCCAAGTGTAAGTAACATACATGATTCTTTTCTCTCATAAATAGACAATTTCACAGAAGAGTAGGGAGAAAAATTACTGTGAAAAATATTCTCATAATTCAGAACTTGGTAAACATGCTATTTATTTAAGTGAAGTAAGAGTGATTTAATAGCTACAACAATTATTTGTAATTTAGAGCAACCTAGTGTGCAGTATAAGAAGCACCCAATAAACTGAACCTTATATGATAGGTTTAAAATTCTTCTAGGAACATCTGCTCTGTAAACTAAATGGTTTGGATAATAAGACTCCAGCATGGTCTTTGAAATCCAACCAGAGCTATCCCTTGTCACTGCTGATAAATCGAGCGCTCAACCCTGTCGTAGAGCAGGAGGATTCGCCCTGGGCTGTCAGCACTGAAGGTCTTATTCTACCGCAGCACTGACGGATGTGGAGTAAGGCTGTAACAGGCATGGTTAAAGTATTATCTGCATGCCAAATTAGGCCGGTGCTTAATTCTTATTTTCACCAGCACTCTAGGTCAAGCAATCCTTCTCTTCTGCCCCACTAGTTCAAGTTGTCTGTCAAGAAGGTTCTAGGGAAATGAAAAAAAAAAAGGATCAAACAAAACAAAAACAATCCAATTCACATATTTTAGGAAAGATAATCTTTTTTAATGAAATTACTGAAGTGCACAGCTGAGACAATGGCAAAATCTGACTTTTAAAAATATATTGTTTTTACCATGCTGACTTTATTTTAAATATTTTTGCTTTAAAGTCATTAGAAAATCCATTTTAAATTTGGGGATGTGTCTAAGGTTATAAAAAATCAAATTTATCTCATGCCATTTATAATAGGTGCTCCATGTTCCATGATTCATTTAAAGTATTTCCTAATTTACCTGATACATTCACAGAGACAGAGAGATGCCATATAATCATGTGTCCTAAAGGAAGAAGGGCTGACTCTCCAGAGTGGGAGAGTGACAAAAGATGCCTGGCTCTTTGGGCCTTACACAGACACAGCCTAACAGCAAGAGGATCCAAGTGAAAGTTAAACTTTATAGACCAAACATCCAAACCAGTTTAACATGGAAATGAGTGCAACAACTTAAAACACTTGTACATGTCATGTAAATAACAGTGTGAATTTTGTTTCCTAAACAAACAAAGTGTGTGTCAGGGGGGGAACACTATGCATACAATAGTAAAACATGGGTTGTGTCTTACTTCTGACGTACAGAAACCATACATTTAAGTTTAATTTTACACTTAATTTCCACATACCTGATCTAGCATGTTTTCGCTAAATGTCTTATATACATGGAAAGGGTTAAAAACAGGAGACTGATCTTCTGCATCCCTCAAGGTCACCTTCAAAGGTTGGCTGGGTAATGGCGTTTCCTCTGAACCATTCGTAGCGAACAGTTGTTCTTTTAAATATTCCTTCAGGGAAAGAAGTGCCATGTCAGGGTGGTGAGAAGCACATATTCTCTTTAATAAGCTGGTCAATATCCCAGCTTACACTTCCAGCAAGATGACAGTGTGCTGCTGGCCTTGGGAAGAACACATACTCAGAGATACATTTCGCAGTAAACCTATCAAAAACAAGTTAAAACTAATGTATTGCATAGTTTTAAAAACATTTAATGAATTCTCATACGATGAATGAATGCTTGGTATGTCACAATCTTTTGAACAGGCATTGTCTCATCATTGGCTTCATGTGTTGCAATGTCTGGCTACCAAAACACAACTCGAGTGCAGGAAGAGATTGCTCTTTCATTCATTAAATACAGTCACTCCCTACTCTGGCTCAGCAGAGCAGTAAGCATCCTGATGTTACTGAGAGGAGTCTCATTCTGTATGGGCCTATTTATAATGCAAACTCCTACACACTTAATTTCCATGCTGTGGACTGAGAACTATCAAGACTCAACAGAAACTCAAAATATGTGATTCTAATCATCCAAGTGCCAGTGCAGTCCTGGACCAGAAGAGACATTCTCCTGCATCATAGCTCATTTTCTATCCATAAATAAGTAAGGTGAACATCCCTAATCTGTTTTATGGGACTCTTTTGGGAAAGCAACAAATTAAAATGACTAAAAGAATACCATCAACCTAACAAATGCTTGCTATTAATAAGTCATTTAACAAATAAAAATAAAGGTTTGCCTGGCTTTTTAATATACCACAATACATTTTCCCCACCAGGTTTGCAGCTAGTACACATTTCAGAGTGTTAGATCTGAAAAGAACTCCAGGGGTCATCCAAAACCCTTACCACCCCATGTGACACACAGGCAACAGCAGCAGCCTGTTAGAAAGGCAGACTCTCCTCCACCGCCCAGTCAGGACCATCCACTAGCAGGAGCTCCAGGGATAGGAAGGCAGCTGAAAGTTTGAAATATTACAGCCCAGCCACACTCTCAGAGGCTGGCTCTGAGTGGCCAGAGGAAGCCAGAGGGCTCATGGAGTTGTGACAAGAAGCCAAAAGATCTAGTCTTGTTTCACTGGTGTGTGTGTGTGTGTGTGTGTGTGTGTGTGTGTGTATGTGTGTGTGTGTGTGTGTGTCTCCTTACACCTTCATGGATGTACACTGTATCCATTATGGAAAGCAACTTTCAGATCCTAAAATGCTAAAAATCTAAATAAAGTACTACTGTAGTTGACAACAACAGTGATTTCTTAAATTTTGTCATTGCAGAACATCTCATGAAATAGATCAGTTCTGTAATGACACAAAGACTCTTATTAAATATGATTAGGTAATGACAAATCTGTGAGAAAATCACTTTATGACTATGGCATAGAGCAGAAACAAACATTTTTTCCATCATAATTTAAGTAAGTTTTTTTAAGAAATAAAAACTCACTGGAAAAGAATAATTTGCTTTGCTACTAGCAATTTTTCTTAACTCATTTCCATTGTTAGAACTACATTTAGCCTTTCCTGCTTTCCACTGTTTAACAAAAAGGTAAATTTGCTGCCAATTCTGAAAAACACTCTCTCCTGTGTTTTCTCTGCTATGTTGATAGTCCGTGCTCCTTAACAGTCAGGTTCTTAGGCCTGCTGGAAGGCTCATTCTGTTAAAGCTCTTGCTTTACAGCCCTGGCAATCTGAGCTTGATCTCTGGAATCCCACGCAAGGGGAAGGACAGAGGATTGATTCCACAGAACTCCCCTTTGACCTCTCATTCACACACATCATGGACAGGCACACTTGTGATCATAAAACAGCAACACTTTGTTGGGACTGTGGGTAAGAGCACTTGCTGTGCAAGGATGAGGACCTGAATTCAGAGCCCAGCACCTTTATAAAAAGCCAGGCTTGGGCCCATGCACCTTCTACCATGGCAATGGGGTCTCTGGAGAAGGGGAGGTGGCTGCAGACAGGAGGGCTGCTGGGGCTGGCTTTTGCCAACCTAGCTCCAGATTGAGTGAGACTCTCTAAAGAGTAAGGAGGAGGATGCTCAATGGGTGTGCTCTTCCCTGAAGTCTGTGTCCCCTGCTCTCAGCACTCCTTTGCTGTCTGTAGTTCCCTGTGTAGGGTGAGGCTACTTTGGCATATCTACTGTTGTTGTCCTTGATCAGCTCAGCTTTGGGCAGTCATGTTGGTACGACTTCATGGGTGTAGCTTCTGACACTCCTAGAATAACATTTCTCAGAAATTGTCCCTCAAGCTCTTCCATTCTGTCCTCATTTCTGTCAGAGCTTTGGATGCCACATAAACAAGGCTCCCAGGGCAATCATACTGAAAATGCTGCCTTGCTGTCCTCACAAGAAGCCTTAGCCAACCTGGCTAACCATATATGCCACTGAAGAATGTGACTTTCCAAGGGAGGAATTTCAGTTAACCAAAGCTAGGTAGGCAGAATTGCTGAGTTCCCCAAAGAAAGACCACAGCGGAACTGGGTGTGAGGATATAAACCCTCAATCCCAGCATTCAAAAGGCACAGGCAAGCAGATCTCTGAAAGTTCCTGGCCAATCTGGTTTACAAAGCAAGTTCCAGACCAGCCAGGCTACATAGTGAGGACCTCCCTGTCTCAAAGGAAGAAAACACAAGCTCAATACTTCCTGATGACTTGAGATGTTTGTTTTGTTATTACATAGGAAATCTACAACTTTACCAACTCAAGAATGATGCTTTCAGGAAAATAGCTATGTCTCTCCTCAGAAAATCCATTATTTCTACAAATACCAGATTTCACCATCGGCTGAATGGGCCACAAATACACAATTCCCAAACTACATCTCTCATCTCTATATTTCAGAACCAAACTGAGCTTATGAGCCGTGTTATTGTTTAAATCATATAAATAAAACCCATATTGTTTCAGGAAGCCGTTTTCTGTACATGCAGAACAGCCAGGGCTAAATAGATTCTATTAATAATGCAATATTGAGTTTAGTATTGACTTTAAGAAGTATTATCACCTCCTTGACTAACCCTTAGCTGCCAGCAGACGCTGCCTCAGGCCAGTACACATCTAATTGCTCGGTAAAAAGGCCGTTTCCCTACCTCATTGAGCTGCATGATGTGATAAATTTGCCTCAGGTACTCGCTGCCACCTGGTTTGTGGCAGAGATCCAGGACCATCGCGTTTGTTTTCTGCTCAGTCAGTTCAAGAGCGGTATCTCCTTCTAAGCCTGAGCTTTCCTCCATCGTCACCAATGCACTAAACACAAAGGACGAGTATGTATCAGTGATGAGGGACTGTACTGATGGGAAGAAGAGAGAGTGAGTGTGGAGAGAAATGTACACTGTGTATTCAAATCACCCATAAAGACGCTCTTCAGATAGGTTTGTCGTCCCAAACCACCGCGGCTCCAGTACACTGCCCGGGAACAAAGCACCTGAAAGCATTTTTTAAATCTGAATCATTTCTTTGAAAAGAGTTCTTTGTTGAATTTAAACTCCTATCTATAAAACGCTTCCCATTAACTGTAATTGTTGAAATTATTATAATTGTGGGATGAAAACAAAACATTGCTTTTTAAGAACATGTAAGGAATAATTTGTATTTTCTCTTTGAGGACAAAAGGACTCATTGATGCTAGAAGCAGCTTTAGTATCCTGTCTCTTGTACATGCCTCTTTACACCTGTGCTAAGCACATCAAAGTCTAATTAATGTGTCGAAATGCAGCGTCTGGAGTGTTGAATAAAGGACAGGTGCTTCAGGACCACTGAGCATTTTAAATTGACCTTTGACACCTGTTGCCATAAAAAAATAATAATACTCCCTCTCCTAGTTTTTCTCATAACAGATGCTTATAGAAAATCACTACTCTGGTTATTATTCCCCACCCCTAAAAGGCCTACTATCATCCTGATAAGAACGTGGAGGTTACAGATATGAAGTATTTCTTTTTGAAAGTTTCTGAGTTTGAGAATTATTTGTATATTAGCAGGAGATGACAAAAGTTGAGACACCTCCAACTACACCAGTGCAAGCATGGGACAGTCTTCCAACTACACCAATGCAAGCTTCTGACAGTCCTCCATAGCATATGTTCTCTACACTAACTTTCTTACTGTAAGTGCTGTTAGACTGTGTTTGGCTTTATGATCTATTTGTAGGCTTGTTCATGGTTTTATACTGTTTTCCAGAATAAATGGAATTTACTATTGTGTAATCAGCTGTATGCTTCAGTTCATTGCTGAGATTTTGCCCTGATTATAAAATTAGTTCTGCTAAGAGTCAGTGCTGTTGACCTAAGGACTCCAAATGATACCCAGCTGCTGGACATTAACTTTGATATTGCTTCCACATGCAGCTTCAAAACACCTCTGTCTCTTTCACACACACACACACACACACACACACACACACACACACACACACAGGAAATTTAAGACTACATAAGTCTTGCTCAAGAAAATAGAAAATAAAGTGACCCCTACTGACTTAGAAATACTCATTAGCTACAGCAAATTTTTTAAAAGACACTGTTACACTAAGAGAAATTTGCACCTATCATTTTAAAACTGCAATATAGGTTGCAAGCAAAATTTCTTGTCAGGTTTTGCAGAGGATGACATTGAGAAAGTTGAGGCCCCCTGACAAAGGAGGATCTCAGTGTCAATCCCTGAATTGTATCCTTTCCTGTCCATCACTGTGCAGGTGAAGCAAATGATTGCATTCAGTCAATGCTATGATTAATGAGTTCCTCTCTGGATTTGGGACTGCCTATCAATCATGTCATTAGGGAGAATGTGCCCTGAAAGAGGCAGACCTTAGCCAAGCAATAACTGCATTAATCTTAATCTGTATATGCACCCAGCCAGCCAAGTCAGGGTCACCATGATGAAAAACAATAGTCTTCAACTCGACAAATTACTTTGCAAAGACAGACATTTCTTTACTTTTGTGGCCGTGTGTTCTCCAGAATCTAAGTTGACTGTTTAGAGCTTGAGAGGTACTACAAAGTGAAGGTTATTTTAATGAATAGTAATGCTTTCAGGCAGCATGCAAGACAAGCGACATAAGATGCCTCCTCTCAAACTGTAGTTATTTTCATAAAACCAAAGCTAAACCTGAATGCGAATGGAAAAGCCTAACTAAATGATATTACATACTTCCAAGATAATCTTTTTGAAGAATTTAACAGAAAGATTTTTTAATTTAAATTGTTGCATACATTTTTTTTTTTCTTTTAAAGAAAGAACCCTTGGTAAAATAAAGCTAAGGCAACCCTCCGACTGATGCGGACATACTGATTTGAAATGTGTTTATACATTTTCCTTGTAGTACAGATCTATGAGATCAATTTATGAGAACATAGGAACACATGCACACACACACAGACACACAGACACAGACACAGACACAGACACACACACACACACACACACACACACACACACACACACACACACGCTGGATAATCAATCTAAAACCAGAGTCAAGAAGAAATATATCGATAGCATATAAGCTCAGTAAACTTGCCCTCTATAGTAAGTCGATTTTAACTTCTTTTTCAAATATATATGACAAATATATTTAAGCCTAAATTTGTGTATATAGTATCATTTATGAAATTAAGAAAGTCATGGTATTGTGCTAATTATCTTACTTTTAAGAATCTTTGGGGGCTAGAAAACATTTTAAAAATCAGCAAATTCTCATTTTTCTGCATGTTGTAAAAAACAGCTAACAATTTTTAAGTGCTAGCTAACCAACTACATCATAGACAATATTCTACTGTACGAGATACTAAATGTGTGGGTGTTCATTTGTTTTTTTTTTTAATTTTAGAAATACCTTTTGAGGGAAAATATCTTAGGAATGACTGGAAGTATTATTTTGAATATATCTTATTTATAAGAATTCTAAACCAGCAAGCAGTATCATACATTCTACTTTGTAAGCATAATCAGATCTGCTATTTTTAGCCTTCTTGTTCTTCTCTCTTTCTTTTTTATATCCACTACCATGAAGAGTGACATTTGACCTTAATCTTTTAGTCACTGGCTTCACCCCGTAATTTGGTATTAGATGCAAATAATAAAGATTAGGGAGGTCACTAACTATCAACATTACTAAGCATACCCCTGACTTCTACCATCACTCCTTCCCATTCACACACTAAAGGTGACTGTCTTCTGAATGACTAGACCAGAGAAACTAGGCTCCTTAGCATTCACCAATGGATTAATATGAAATCTCATAGATTAACATGGACAAGCACAATGTACTGGTTACCATAGTGCTAACCAGTAAATGCAACATATTTTTGCCATTGACTGTTTTGGGGGATATGGTATCACTATGTAGAGCAAGTCTCTGCCTCCTGAGTGCATACCACCACATCTGACAGCACACAATGTATTTTAACCGAGTTTATAGGTAAAAGATGCTTACTAGATCTCAATTTGATGCTGAAAATTTTGTGACTTTTTTCCAAAACAGTTCTGCCAAGTTGGCATCATCCTTGAAACTGAAGTTCTGATCGAGGTATAAAATGACCCATTTATAAGGAAATCCTGTGTGTTCATCTGATTCTCAAGCCTGAGCTCTTCATCACCGCCATTTGCCAGTAAAAGTAATTGTATTTCAGGTGATGTTTAGTCATCTCAGGCAGCACACCATATGGGTAGCCCTTTAATAACTAGGGTAGGGGTGGTGTGCATGGGTATTCAAGCAATGGGCTGACTTGGCGATATGTAGACCACCTGACCTGGAATCCCTTTATCAATATCATGCAGTTTTATACCTACAGACTAACTTCAACACCGGAGAACTCTACATACATATTTGAATTCATCAGGGACCCTTAAAAATCTTTGCAGTACCACAAATCACTTAGCTGTTGGTGACATTTCCATCCTGAGACAGCTGGGTGTGTTTATAGCTTGTGAGTGATATGCCCTAGTTGCCCTCTGGGATTCTCACATTACCAGATGAAAAATGTGTACCTTTTTGACAATCAGGTACACAGAAAGCAATAAAAAGCCTTTTATATCCATTAATTCTTTCTTAATTCAATCTGTACCCACTCCATTTACAAAATGCCTCAGGCTATATGCACTAGATACCCAGTTGCACACTGAAAAGAAGTGAAACTAAATTCCCCTGGGTTGAGCTACACCCTTTTAATCAGAAACCTTAAGATGGAACCTAAACCAGGGTAGTGTTCCTGCATATCAATGGGGTTCAGATTTTTCAACAAGGGACACCTAACAGTCCAGTGTTTAGTGGGGCCTGCTTATCTTTTTTGGTGCTCCTCAAAGGTCCTATCATTTTTTGCCCAATGACCAATGCTGCCCATCTGACAACAGTCTGCTGCTGTTGTGTATTGGTGACTTTGGTACTGAGAAATAATTTGATGCAAAGGAACAAGCGTGGCTTTACCAGTTGATGCTCAGCGTCTTTGCTTTCAGAAGTTGGTGCTCCAACCAGTTGGGTTTTTGCCGCTCAATGCTCAGTATGACCTTTTGGGTCAGTTGACAAGGGCTGCTTCTCTCTCCTAGAATGCTTTCCAAACACACACAGATCAAAGCTGCTTTCTCTTTACTCCATCTGTCAAGGGAGGCACCTGTTAAACGTTCCACGGTGTTCCCATCCTCAAATATCCGACATATAATTACAATCAAGTTCCAGACAAGCAGGCCAGCTTTCTTCAATTCAGCCAAGTTTTTTGACATTTTTCTCTCAGACAGAAGAAAGAAGTATTTAATTGTGGGAGGCAGGCATGCAATCACCGTAGGTAACTTGCTGATTACAATAGATACTGCCTGAGCAGCAAGCCTTGTAAAGCCTGGAAGAGAAGGTGGAAAAGGTATGATTACTGTTAACATTCTCATGCCGGCACATCATGACTTTCTCTGTGTGGGGATGTCTACCTTTTGTGGAGAAAGTTATTAAGATGAACAAGTGCTTAATGCTTCCCCACAGAACTCCAGCATGGACTCCTGCACTATTACCTGAGAGTCTCCAAATTTCAAGCATGATTTTTTTCCCTTCATAAATGAAAATTCAAAATTTAGAATTATAATTTGTATGTTTATTGTTTAAGATCTAATCTTTGAAGCACAGAGACACTGGTAACAAAGCAACGGTCCCCATGACCTTTGACACTATGCACCCTAAATGCTTTCTTCTTGTCTCTTGTGGTCTATGACACAGCATCCCAGCTCTTCTCGGGACTGACTGACTGGCTCCTCTCCCATTCTTACCAGACATGTGACCTCCTCAGAGTGCCTCTGAAGCCATCCCACCCAAAGCAGGCTCACTGTGCCCACCCCACTTCAAGCCTGAGTCTGTTCTTTCATGGAAACTATTCTGTGGCCTTTGCTGTAGTACCCACCACCATCTAAAACGATCTCATCCACTGACTCAGCATCTGTCACCATTCCTAGAATATGAGCTCCCTGTGGGCAGCGCTGTGTCCCTGACACCTGTGAGCCAGACTGGTTCAATAACTACTCATTGAATACTTTAGTTAACTGGTTTGTTTTTATCTCTCCTCTTTGCTTGTTTGTGTTTTGTGCTAGCTCCTTGCTCTCCTAGCACTTCCTGAGTGTGGTGCTTGCTTAGGGGTCATTGGCCTTTTGTCTGATGAGTCTACACAATGCCATTTGCTTCAGATATACTGATGTTCTGTCTCTAAAGCAGAGTTTCTCAATTTCTCACCATGGGCATCTGAGAACAGATGGTTGTGAGCCACCATGTGGTTGTTGGGAATTGAACTCAGGACCTATGGAAGAACAGTCAGTGCTCTTAACCTCTGAGCCATCTCTTCAACCCTTATTCTTCATTGGTTAAGCTGTGCTGTACATGGCAGATTTTCTGGAGCATTTATGGTTTCCACTATCTAAATGCCAGAAGCATCCCACCTCAGGTGAATCTCTGTTCCCTGGGAGCACATTTGTCCCTAGCTAAAAACTCTTCTTTATTTAATTTTATGCTATCTGATTTTCTTTTATTTTGAAATAGGGTGTTATGGATCCCAGGTTGGATGAAAACTCTTTATCTAGCCAAGGGTGAGATCAAACTTTGGATCTTTCTGCTAGCATTCTCTTCAAGCCTGGTTTTATGAGGTTCTGGGGATGAAATCCTGCAGGATTGCAATGTCACAGACAAACTTGTTGGTGGCATCCTGCTTCTCTGCGTCTCTGTTTTTCATCCCTTAACTCAATACAACCACGGGGAGTACCATTTTTCAACTGGCGTGCCTCTCCGGCTTCCCTCCCTCTTTACCCCTTTCCTTTGAAATGTCTTCCTGATCCTTCATGTCTAATTGAGGATCTGAAGTGAGGAATTTTCCCACCTCCTCAGCTCTGGTATCCTATTTCCTGCTAAGACTAACCTAGGGTGTTGACTCAGTTCAAGCCCCTTCTTATACATGGTACCCCAATAATGGCAACATAAATACCTCCTGACAAGCCATTCTGTATTCTTAAATTATTTTAAATGTCTATTCTTTATGTGTTTGAGTATTACTCTTCTATTTTCATGTAGTTTACTTAGGAGATTTTAATATTTGGGCTGGAGGGCTGGCTCAGTTGTTAAGAGCACTTGTTGCTTTTGCAGAGGACCCAGGCTTACTTCATTGCACCACATCGAGGCTCACAACCACCTGTAACTCCACTTTCAGGGGATCTAACACCCTCTTCTAGTCTCCATGCATACCAATCATGCAGATGGTACACATAAATACATGCAGGCAAACACTTAATACATAAAATAAAAGATTTTATTGCCAGGCAGTGGTGATGCACACCTTTATTTCCCAGCACTCAGGAAGCAGAGGAGGTGGATCTCTGTGAGTTTGGAGCCAGCCTAGTCTATGGAGTAATTTCCAGGACAACCAGGACTACACAGAGAAACCCTGTCTTGAAAAACCACACACACACACACACACACACACACACACACACACACACACACACAGAGAGAGAGAGAGAGAGAGAGAGAGAGAGAGAGAGAGAGAGAGAGATTTATTAAAGGATTTTATTTTATATTCCCTACGTCCTAAAGGGAGCTTAAACATAATCTTAAACAAACAATTCCAACTAGATAACAAGTATAATTCTCTTTGCACCTGAACTTCTACTGAAATTTCTAACTGCAAAGGCCCCAGGAACTCAAATCCTTAACTAATTCTTTAAAGCTTAAGGCAAATTCCAATCAGGAGCTCCAAGCTGTTGCCAGTAAGTCTATTCTAACATGAAGGTTAAGGGCACACAGAGAAGGGCTAGCAACAACCACAACTCATTCTGCTGTCTCCAAATGGGTAGACATCCATCCAAATTTTAATAATCCCATTCAGATGTGAAAGACTGTGGGCTAGCTAACTACAATATGGTAGCCAGATTTATGCTTATCATTTCTTTCTTTCTGCATAGCGGGTACTATTATGGCATATTTGAGTACAAAAAATATACAATGGTTATTTAACAATAAATGAAGGAAAAGCAAATAAATGTTTTTATATTAGTTTCTAGTACTTTAATTATAACTATCAAATATACATAATTTGTTGATGCTAATGTGTGATTTGGTGTATTTTAATTGTTTTTAAAAAGTCAGCTTAATACTGCATTGATCCTGCAAACTAACAGGAAAACATTGTATTTTCCTATTTGTAAGATAAAGGCCCAATGATCACAGAGACATTTTATTTGGTATACTTTTAAATAGGTTAGAAAATATGTATCTTAAGTGTGAAAGTATACAGATATGTTTTATTGGTTACATTGGTTTTATAAAACTAGTATGTCTAGTTTTTTGAAAATAAATTGTAATAATAGTTTTTCATCACACCACATGTATTTTTGCCACCAGGATCCTTTTTTAAAAGATCTCCCCATAGACAGTGTCCTGGATGAATGTTCCTTCTGGTGTTATCTGTTTGCTAGCTCCAGAATCCATTGTTTCAGTTGAAGCTGCTGTGGATATCTCTCTGTGTAAATAAAGTTCTGATTGGCCAGTGGCCAGGCAGGAAGTATAGGCAGGACAAGAGACAAGAGAATTCTGGGAAGTAAAAGGCTGGGGAGACACCGCCAGGCCGCCATGAGAAGCAACATGTAAAGACACCGGTAAGCCACAAGCCATGTGGCAAAGTATAGACTAACAGAAATGGGTTAATTTAAGATAGAAAAAGTTGATAACAAGAAGCCTGCCACAGCCATACAGTTTGTAAACAATGTAAGTTTCTGTGTGCTTTCTTGGTTGGGTCTGAGCGACTGTGGGACTGGCGGGTAAGAGAGATTTGTCCTGACTGGGTCAGGCAGGAAAACTCTAACTACAAATGGTGCCCAATGAAGTAAGTTCCTTAATCTACCCTTTTATCCTATTATATCTGTATCATATCCCCTTTTCTTCTTTAGAAAGAGATCTCATTTATAATCAAACTGCTTTAAAGAAAAATATTGGTTTTTCTCTGTCACACACCATGAAGCCAATGCTCCAACCAAAAAATTTCCCACAAAGCATTCTTTCCATTAAAAATCTTATACCACTGAAAAAACATCTCAAATATATATTTTACTTAACTGCTGTCAAAGAAACAAAACAAAATCAAACTAGAGCTTTGCACATTTGCTCTTTTTGGTCTCACACCTTGTGTAACAGTTTGTGGAGTTCATTTTTCTAAATCATCTATTGTCTCTATATGACAGCACTTGCTGACGGAGAAAAGGTAGCAGACGCACTTCAGTTGTCTCCGCAGTGGCCCTGTGTTCTACCAAGCGCACACTAAGGACAGTGTTTAAAAATGCATCTGTAAGCATTTGTCATTGTTTAGACAAAGTTATAAAGACTACGATTATATCTCATCAGACTTCAACACTGAGTTTGTCCTGTGTGTTACATGCTTAGTTTTGAAGTCTTGCTAATCAAGACAATTTAATGCTGAAAGTTAATAAACCATGGCACAAAGCTCAGAAGGAATTCACATTCAGTAAAAATACATGGGAGCTCATGTATCAGGTGGTTTCCCACACTTTTTCTTTCTAAATCTGATCAAATTATTATTTCACTTTATGACAGGACAGAGAAAGTGTTCACATTTGCAATGGAAATGCATGATAGCATTCCCACCTTAGTACTGTGTATTCTGTACTGTATCCCCAGCACAGCAACATGATCATGTCAGGGTCACTTGGACCTTTTGAGAGAATCAATTCTGGTAACAGCGGATTTAACAATATGGCATTGATCTATGCAGGAAGCTAAAGAAGGAATCATGTCTTCTTTCCCATCCCCCTATTCTACCTCCAACCCCTCAGAATGACAATCTTCAGAGAGAACTTTATAAAAGTTTAACAACTTCTTTCTTCCCATAATTGTATATGTTCTGGGAGTCTGCACCCATTTCATTATACTAGTGTCCTAGTATAATGGACAATAGAGTATGTGCATAGTATGTCTGTGGTGTTAAACACATAAATGTCCACTGAGTCAATGGATGACTGAATGCCCAACATGTAAATATCATCTGGTTTTAGTCCTTATCTAGGGACATTTCAAGAATTCATGTGAATACCTAAAAATGTAGAGAGTACCAAACCCACATATCCAGTTTTTTTCTTGTTCATGCATATCTGTAAAAAAAAAAAAAACCTTAATTTATAAATTAACAACAATAATAGATTAACGATAAATTAAAAGGTAGAATAATTTTAACGAGGTATTATAATAAAAATTATGTTAATGTAGATTCTCTCTTGAAATAACCAAAGTAAATAGTAATTATTTTTGGACTGAATTTGAGTGAGGGCAATAAAAACTAGAAAAAGCAAAATTATAATAAAGAGTGAAAAAAAGAGGGGACTAGCAGTACTGAATGGTGATCCCTAAAGTGTTTCAGAACACCAACAGGAGGAAGAGTATTCTCCGTTGTCATTCACATCTAGAATGCACAAGATGGCTTGTAGCTTCACCTCCTCCCATTACTTGTTTCATATGACTGACACCTCTTTCTGACTGTCTGTATACTGTACTGTAACACTACACCAACTTATAATATTATGAAAAACATTAATTAGTAAGGAAGACCAACAACTGGTATACAAAACGAGCATTCTTAGGTTAGCAGCCCTTTCAAATGGTATGGAGAAATTCCAACAAGCTTCGTAGAAAAGAAAATATTTTAATAGAACAATTGAGTAAACAGTGCTCATCAAGTGCTTCCGCATGCTAACTATACCATGCTGCCTGGACCCCTAAAAGTGAAGGGAATATCCAGAAACCGAAGGAAGGAGACCTGTAAACAATGGAGACAACCCAGTGAAAGGGGTCATTTTCCAGTTTCAGTTAAATATCTTTACTAAATCCAAAGGCAGTTTGACAGGACACCTCTAGGAAGGCCATTCACAGACAACTGCCTTGTGTTTGTAATAGAAGTCTCTGGTAAATGCTACTCTATTTGGATCTCCAAGGGAAAGAATGAAGGAAAGACTAGACGCCCTAACTCACTTCTGTGGCTTCCAGTTGGAATGTTTTATTGTGGAAAGTTTTTCCTTGGCATTGAAAAATATTCTTCCTTAAATATGAACACAAAGAGACATTTTATTTTAGGAAAGAGAAGATTCACACAGCTAAGTAATGTAATATGAGAAGGTAGAGATAAATGATGACGCAAGCACACCTGGTGAAGGATTACTCAAAACAAGACCAGTCAATTCAGTCCAGAACCACAGGTCCGGGGAAGAGAGATATCCTATCAGACAATTATTTACAATTGCCAAACTAGGTGCTATTTGACACCCAAAAGCTACATCTGAAGGTGTGTGAAGGGAAAAGAAAGTGAAATGTGACGGTTGTGGGGTAAAGAAAAAGAAAATGAAACAGATAAACTATATAAGAGTGATCGTGAGGGCACACAGATCATTATCTAGATTTAAAGTAAGGCAAGGTCATCTGACTTCTGTGACTACTAATGCGAAACCAAAAGATTAAAATTCTGAAATAACGATACACAACAAGGAGAAGTGTGAGGAGTCTTCCCCAGGGAACGGCATGCCAACTGCTTGTCCAGTGCCAAATGGTCAGTCCTGAAAACAGATATACAGGTAGCATTCTACAGATGGAACAGGTTATATTTAGGAATATATATGTATATGAATATATTTATGCATGCAATAACAATTAGTAAAAGAAAAAACAGGCCATAAATTTGAGGGATAGTGGGGAAGGATAAATGGGGGAGTTTGGGGAGAGTAAAGAGAAGGGCTCTAGAAATGTGGTGATCAAATTATAATGACAAACACAAAAATAAAAGAAATAAAACAAAGTCAAAAAATTATGAAGTACTAATAAAATAAAATGAGCATCTGAGTTATTTTCATTCCTAGCTGCATTGTCTGTGTGGCTCATAGCAAAAAGAAAATGAAGCCACCCCCTATTATTTGTTGAAATGAAATTAATGCCATTCATTGGTCTTATAATTTGTAGAATTTTATTTAACTGATTAGCCTAAGAGATTGTTTCTTTAGGGGACACTTTCTTAGAGAACTAATGTGCTCACCTTTATTTGATTCTTTCCTTCTCAATTCTCTTGGAATATAATTCCATTCCTGTGGAATGCTCTGAAGCAGATGATCAGGAACACAGGGCTTGTTGAGGTCTGTCTCACTGCTTCTCCCGCATCTCATCACAGACAGGACCTCCTGCACAATGTCCTTGACGGAGTGCATCAGTGCCAGTCTCAGACAGCGGATGACTTCTGGCTGGGACTCCGCGTACACCGAGACTTTAAAATCAAGGAGCATATTATGGTTAGCAGAGCCTGGTCACCAGCTGTGCCTTGTTCATCTGGGAAAACTGATTCACAGTTACCCAGTTTAAATCTATAGAAGAGGAGAGATCAATTTAATTAGAACATCATATAAGTGAGAATCAGCTCATAAACTATTTGAAATAGAAGTCTCCCTTACCTGGTAATGAAAGAATATCAATTAAGACTATGGTCAGTGGTGGGACTGACTGCTAGCTTTGGCCTCTGTGGTGGAATAGTAATCGTATAACCTTTATAGAGAACCACATCTCAATAATGCTGAAATCCCTAAGCTGCTGGTGTAGCTTTGCTGTAGAGTGCTTGCACCCAAAGGCCCTGGGCTTCAACCCCACAGCCCAGCACTAGAAAAAAGTCACCATGACCAACATCAACAAAACTTCAACATTTTACTTAAATATTGACTCACTCTTTTCTATGAAACTAAATCCTAAGAAATTGAGACTCTGTAAAGAACCTAAAGAAACAGGAGAAACTATCTAAATGTCCAATGAGCTCTCATATTCATCTTCACAATAAAGCCTACTAGTATACAGCTAAAAACAAAAGCAAGCTAGAAAAGAGTAAGGTACACCTTTTTTATCTAAAAATACCCACGTATGCACACACAACCTATTAAGAAGATGTGCTGTCTAATGTCAATGGTGGTTATTGATGATGGGATCTCAAGTAATGAATGCCTCTTCCCTTTTTTTCTCTTTTTACTTTCTCTTCTCCTTTCCATCCTATAGCCTGCCTTTCTGTCTTCTTCTTTAATTATCTGTAATTTCCCACCATGGGTATATGGGACTTACATAATAAATGTGATAAAATATCTGATTTGCAGCCAGGCGGTGGTGGCACACGCCTTTAATCCCAGCACTCGGGAGGCAGAGCCAGGTGGATCTTCGTGAGTTCGAGGCCAGCCTGGTCTACAGAGTGAATTCCAGGAAAGGCACAAAGCTACACAGAGAATCCCTGTCTCAAAAAGCCAAGAAAAAAAAATCTGATTTGTTTCTTTGATTTTTAATATGACTACAAAATATGAAGGCTGTCATTTAAATCAATAAGGAAGAATATTTGTGCTCCTTTCCCATGGCATTCCTGACAAACATTTCTGAGGTGACTAGCCTGTTGTTAAGCCATCATGGTAAGAAAGGTCCTGGCAACAGCAAAACATAGTTTAATTTGTAACATAGTATCACCTCAGGTAGTCAAATGTTGTTATTTATAGAAATGGTTGAGAGTAAAACTACATGTGTTTTTGTTTATTCGTTTGTTTATTTTTGTTTCAAAACTCAAATTGACTGGAATACATAGGGAAGCTGTTTTCCCATATCAATAACTAATGTCTACTCTGGTTACACTCTATATCTATGTGCAAATACAGGTTATCTGAAAATTCTAGGAAGATCTTCATTTAGTTTTATTTAAAAGATGTTTTCTTTTTTGTAAGTAAAGGTGTCATGTATGGAAAATGACAGAGAAAACAGCTCTCTAATAATTATTCAAAAACAAATTAATTTATGTAACTTCTGAAATAGTAGTTGGGTGCTGTATAAGGATTGTCTGGCATTATTGCTACCTAAGAGGGATTTTTGAAACTACAGTGTTAGTTTCAGAGCACAGTTGCCAGTGTTCGTTATGAGATTCTGAGATATCTCAAGCCCCGAATGCTACAAACAGACTTAGGCGATCGCTCCACCATCCTCACTCTCTGGCCTCTTGTCGTTGTTCAGACCCTTTTCACCTCCAGCCACTCTTTCTCAGATCCAATAAATAGAAGCCAGACATCAGGTAATGGCTCTCAGAATCTTAACCTGACTCGATCACCTCTTCCTATCAATGAAACTTAGTTTTTAGTGTTGTAAATAAGGACAGGTACGCCCTATCAAGTGCCACCTGAAATTATAGCACATGGAAGACTGAGGCAGGAAGACTGTGGTGAAGTTGAGGAACCATGGTTTTTTACACAGTTTTCTAGACCAGCCAGGGCTATACAGACAGAACTTGTCTCAAAATGGGACAGGTGGCAAGATGGCTCAGGGGGTAAAGGTACTTTCTGTCAGTCCCTGGAACTTACATGATGAAAGGAGAGAATATTCTCCTCTGACCTCCACATGAGTCACACACACAGACACACACACACGCACACACACAGACACACAGACACACACACACACACTCAATAAATAAAATGTACAAAAAAGAGAAGTAGGTACTTAAACTTCTAAGAGACATATTGTAGAGAAAATACATAATCATCTCAACTCCAGCTGCTACAGGCCCATGTATTAATTCTGTCTGATTAACATAAGAGAGAAAAGCAAGAAAAAGTATCATTCAATAATAATTTCTAATTTGATTTTCTGTCATAAATGTTAAATTTAATTTTAAATTAACTGAAATAAAAGCAAAGAAACATAAAACTTGGATTGTATCCTATAATTTAAAGAACTTATCATCTAATTTTATATTACTTCAAATCAATACTAACATATGAAAACTATTTAATACAGGAGCAGTTTCTGTTCATATCACCAAACACTGAGAGAAGAGTAGACAGAAGATATTTATTGTCTTCCTTTTTATGATTTTATTAAGTCTTTTAAGAGGAAAATAACAGGGTTGGGGATTTAGCTCAGTGGTAGAGTGCTTGCCTAACAAGCTCAATCAAGGCTCTGGGTTCGATCCTCAGCTCCACCAAAACAATATATATATATAAATAAATAAAAGAAGAAAATAACAAGTATCTCTCAGCCAAGTACATAAACAATCAACAAGAACTGTAGCCCCATTACTTTCCTGCCTAGCATAACACATGAAGGAAGCTGAATAATGGCTACAACTCAGCGGAGCTTCAGGCCCGCCAAAGAGCTTCCAAGAGGGCTAAAAACCAGAGTTTAGTGCTGCAGGACGCAGGAATATATCATAAGAACTCAGCTGGTTATGGCAAAGCCACTACCTGAAGAGATCAAGGAATTCCTCCAGAGGAAGCCAAATTCCAAGGAGCTTTTGGTGTTATTTGGCTTGTTATACATCAGCTGTATTCTGTTATGAAAATCATGTGTGCCTTCATAGCTTTCCCAATTGACTTTTCCCTAAGAAGGGCTAACAGTGTGGACGGATCACTTTCTGGACATACACATTCCAGGTATTTGGAGAACAGCCTCAGGAAAGGCTTTCTCTGGAATCAGATATCCCCCTTAGCCACTTTCAAGGACCAACAGTGATATGCTAACTGGTCACTAGCACTCAGTTGACCTTCTCTTTTCCCACTCCCATTTTGGATTGTTAAAGAAAGCCTGGTGGTCATTGCTGGAAGAAAAATTCTTACCTGCCTTTATGACCCTGTAGAATTCAAGCCTGGTGACCTTGCTCGACCAGGGGCTTGATATAACTGGATTTGGGGAGACTTAGGTAGAATGAGGAGAACAGAGGACGGAGAAGAGAAAAGAGAATGGAAGAACTAGATGGGTAAGAACTTGAGAGGAACAAACTGAGACGGGGAAGAACTAGATTGAAGGGCTAGAAAAGAGTACTAGAGGAACGAGATGGAAGATAAGGAAGAGCCAGATGGAGAAGTCCTAGCTGGGTAAGAACAAGCTGAAAAGGACCTAGATGAAGCAGAATTAAGACAGAACTTAAGAGGGAGCAGTAGATAAACAGAGAGAAATCAGGCAAGAAAGGAGGTAGGCATGAGAACAGAACTGAAGCTGTGTAGATAGGATGTTATGACAGAGGAATTAAAGCAAGTGACTGACTATAGAGCTCTGTGTGCTGAGATTCTATTTCCCGAAAACAGGCCTTGACGTTAGTAGTTCTCTCTCCTGAGCCCCTGGGATGTATAATATTAAGGCTGGTCCCTGCTATGGGATGGTCTCTATGCTGTGAATCTGATGCTCTGATTGGCTAATAAATAAAACACTGATTGGCCAGTAGCCAGGCAGGAAGTATAGGTGGGACAAGCAGAGAAGAGAATTGGGGGAAGTGAAGGTTTGGCAGGAGAGACACTGCCAGCCACCACCATGACAAGCAAGATGTAGGATACAGATAAGCCACGAGCAATGTGGGAAAGTATAGATTAATAGAAATGGGATGAATATAAGACTAAGAGCTAGACAATGGTAGGCCTGAGCTAATGGCCAAGCAGTTTAAATAATGTATGTGTCTGTATGTTTGTTTTATACGTGGGCTGTCGGACTGACAGGGCTTGGCGGGGGCTGGACAATGGTATTTGGGTTAAGATGGTAAATTCTTTTCAATATTTATAGGAATAATCTTTAAAATTTGTTCCTTTTAGACATGGTAGAGCATACAAAACCAAAGAAACTTTATTACTTCATTTTTTTCCCTATAATTTCAGGACCGAAGAGATGGCTTAATAGTTAAGAGCACTGACTGCTGTCCCAGAGGACCAGGGTTCAATTCCCACCATCTACTTCTCAGCTCATCCCTGTTTGTAACTCCAGTTTCAGGGGACCTGGCACCCATGGCCAAACACCAATGCACTTAATAGTTAAGTATCATGAATAATGCTGATATGAACATAGTTGAGCATGTGTCCTTGTGGTATGATTGATCATCCTTTGGGAAGATTGATTCCCAATTTTCTGAGAAACTGCCATACTGATTCCCAAAGCAGCTGTACAGGTTTGTACTTCCAGGAACAGTGGAAAAGTGTTCTCCTTGCTCCACATCCTCTCCAACATAAGATGAATACAGTGCTTTTGGTCTTAGCCATTCTGAGAGGTGTAAGATGGTATCTCAGAAGATTTGCTGAGCAATTCCTTAAATGTCTTTTGGCCATTTGAAATTCTTCCTTTGAGAATTTTCTGTTTAGCTCTATAGCCCGTTTTTTAAAAATTGGATTGTTTGTTATTTTGATGTCTAGTTTCTTGAGTTCTTTATATATTTTGGAGACCAGCCCTTTGTCAGATGTGAGGTTGGTGAAAATCTTTTCCCATTTTGTAGGATGTCATTTTGTCTTATATACCCAAGGAATGCTCAATCATACCACAAGGACACATGCTCAACTATGTTCATAGCAGCATTATTCATAATAGCCAGAACCTGGAAACAACCTAGATGCCCCTCAACTGAAGAATGAATAAAGAAAATGTGGTACATATGCACAGTGGAGTACTAAGCAGCAGAGAAAAACAATGACATCATGAAATTTGCAGGCAAATGTATGGATCTAGAAAATGTCATCCCGAGTGAGGTAACCCAAAATCAGAAAGATAAACATGGTATGTTCCCACTCATAAGTGGATACTAGATATAAAGCAAAGGGTAGTCAGGCAACAACCCACAACTCCAGGAAGCTAACTGACAGGGAAGACCCAAAGAGGGATGCATGGACTGCCCTGGGAAAAGGAAATAGATGAGATCTCCATGAATAAACTGGGGATGAGGGGTGGGCAATGGAAGGTAGGGGATAAGGAATGAAAACATAAGGGAATGGGACGGTTAAGCTGAAACAGGGATGGAGTAGGAAAGTAATCAAAGAGATACCATGATAGAGAGAGACATCATGAGGATAGAGAGAAACCTGGTACTAGGGAAGTTGCCAGGAATCCCCAAGGATGACCCCAGCATGGACTACTAGCAATAGTGGAGAACTGAACTGAACTGGCTTGCCTCAGAAATTAACTGGTGAATACCAAAACTGTCATCACAGCTTTTTTCCAATGATTGATGGAAGCAGATGTAGAAATCCACAGCCAATCACCAGACAGAGCTCCAGGAGTCCAGTCAAAGAGATAAGAGGGATTCTATGAGCAAGTAGATAAGGATGGGGAAACATGCAGAGACAACCAAACCAAACTAGAGGGAACACATGAAAGTTGCCAATGGCTGTGGAGCCTGCATGGGACTGGACTAGGCCCACTGCATGGTGAGACAGTGCATAGCTTTATCTGCTTGGGAGGCCCCCTGATGGTAGTAGGATCAGAATCCATCTCTGGTGCATGAACTGGCTTTGTGGAGCTCACTGCCTATGATGGGACACCTTGTGCAGCCTTGAGGCAGGGGGAAGGGCTTGGACTTGCCTCTACTGGATGTGCCTTCCTATTGGAGGCCTTGCTTTCTTGTGGATGGGAGTGGGAGATGGGTCGGGAGGGGAGGCTGGGGGGTGCGGGGAGGGAAGAGGGAGGATCTTTGGTGTGTAAAAATGAATGAAAAACTTTTTTTTAATTAAAAAAACTCTTTAAATTTTTCTATAATTTCAAAGAATAAGAACAAAAGTAATTAAGAGGTTTTTGTGCTACCTTCAAGAAAGATGTTCTATATAATCAAGAACAACCTAATTCAGCTTTATAAAAGCAATGCACAGTATACTTGAATGTGTTTCTAGGTAAAAAGAATTAATATAAACAAGCATGCTATGGGAAAGACTTTCTAACTCTATATTGCCAGAGGATTCATATCGAGAACAAAGAACTCCAAATTATAAACAGCAAGAAATTTCCTTTTGAAACACAGTACTATGTGAAATGAATATACACTACTAAAAGAGCCTTTAATTTTGAAAATTGCAAACAGGGTGCCATTTAAAACAATGTTTCTTGCTAATATCTAAGTAACTAGGGAGTCAAAAGTAACAACATTAGTGAAAATCCCATCAAAATGTTATAATATTTTCTTAGAAAATTAGAATTTCTTGGATGTTTAAAACTATAGATGATAGAAATCATACATTTAAATCTGTATATAATGAAACTCAATTTTTTTTTAGAATTAGGAAACTGATGACTCAGATATGATGAAACATGTAGTAAGTAATTAGGCAAAGATACAGTATATAGTATATATCATATAGTATCCAGTATATATTATACACTATAATAGAATCAGTATACAGTATACAGGATACATTTTCATATAGTATCCAGTATCCATTATATAGTATACAAGAATCAGTATACAGGATACAAGATACATCATATATTATGCAATGTACAGTATACACCATAGAGTGTACATGATCTAGTATATAGGAATCAGTGTACAGTATACAAGATATATCATATAGTATCCAGTATCTAATATATGTTATATACAATGCAGGAATCAGTATACAGTATACAGTATACTGCTATGAAATAATTCTCTTGTACACTGTAAAGATTTTTCATTTAAATTAGTTTAATAAAATACTGATTAGCCAGCTGGTCAGGAAGTTAGGTGGGAAAGCCAAACTGAGAATGCTGGGAAGGAGAAGGGTGGAGTTGGGAGTCCACCAGACACAGAGGGAGCAAGATGAGAAAACCATATTGAGAAAAGGTACCAAGCCACATGGCTAAATATAGATAAGAATTATGGGATAATTTAAGTGTAAGAGCTATTTAGTAATAAGCCTGAGCTAACAGCCAATCATTTATAAGGAATATTAAGCCTCCAAGTCAATTATTTGGGAAGTGATTGCTGGGTATTTGGGAGTTGCTGGTGGGACACAGAACTTCCAACTACAGTATACAGGATACATCATATAGTATGTACTACACAGTATATATTATAGAGTATACAGGATATAGTATATAGGAATCAGTGTACAGGATACAGGACACCTCATACAGCATGCAATACACAGTATATATAATAGAGTATATAGGATATAATATATGGGATACAGGATACATCATGCAGTATAGAGTACATAGTATGCATCATACAGTATACAGGGCAAAGTATACATCACACAGTATATTGGATACACTATATATCTCCCCAGAAAAAGATCTTGTTAAGAAACTGAAACAGGGACCAGGAGGTGGTGGCACACGCCTTTAATCCTAGCACTAGGGATCCACAGAACCAGGTGGAGCTCTGTGAGTTCAATGCCAGCCTGGGCTACAGAATGAGTTCCAGGAAAGGTGCAAAGCTACATCTCCAGGTAAATTTGGAAATTCTGATCCTTCACTGAGAGCTTCTCAACAGCCATGAGAGTTTAATAAAGTGACTCAGAAAACAAAGGCTGGTGCTGCCCCGAGGAGCCAACCAAGTAATGTGTATTGGGACTGTAAAGTTTCAGGTCATTTTTAACAATAGTTTACTCATTTACAAGCCCATTCTGGCATTGTTTTAAGAACTGGCTGTTATGTGTACTGTGAATTCTAATTGGTCTTAATAATAAAAACCTGGAGCCAGATATTGGAGTAAATGCTGAAAGATCAGAGAGACAAAGGAAGAAGCCACAGCCACCTCTGACCTCACCAACTCCTCAGCCGAAAGAACTGAGTTCCTGTCTCCTCCTGCCTTATATTCCTTTCTCTGCCCAGCCATATCACTTCCTGTCTCCACCTCCCTAGTGCTGAGATTAAAGGTATGTGCCACCACTGTCTGGCCTCGATGGCTAACTAGTGGCTATCTCCACACTCTGATCTTCAGGCAAGCTTTATTTGTTAGAGCACAAACAAAATATCACCACTGCCATGATTATGTTCTGATGACAGTTTTATTTGTTCTATTGTAGATGATTTGATTCGGTGATTATCACAAAACCTACTCTTATAAAGAGCAGTTGTTCAGATATCAACATTAGGCATCTAACATTTCTATCATAACCTTTTAAAATGAGTAATATCTTTCTTAATTATTTTAATCTCAATAAATATTTTATTCATTTAAAAATTATATATATATATATATATACATGTATATATGGTACAGTTTGATAATCTGATACATGTAAAGTCAAAATGAATTTTTTGATGACAGATTCTCATATTAGGCCACCCTCAGACGTGCTGTGTAGTTGAGGATGTCCTTGAACTCATGATCTTCCTGCCTCTACTTCCCAAGTGCCAAGATTACTAGCTTGTGCAACTATATCCAGTTCAAAACTAATTTTCAAAATCCATAATAACAAGTATATCAACACTTTAAATGAAGAATGGGAATAATATGCTTCTCTTTCTAGTTTCCCTCACCCTGACCTCAGTCTACAAATATGACTTTCATTCAGTAAAACTTCTGGCTGTTTTAGAATTATACAACTAATGCTAACTAAAGCAAAGACTTTGGTTTGTTTTAGTTAAAATTTTTAAATTTCATTTCTCTCTCTCTCTCTCTCTCTCTCTCTCTCTCTCTCTCTCTGTGTGTGTGTGTGTGTGTGTGTGTGTGTGTGTGTGTGTGTGTGTCCTCACAGGTGCATGTGTACAGGTTAGAGGATACGGTGCAGAAGCTGGGCTTCTCTTTCCACCTTCTGGGCTCCAGGGTTAGAACTCAGGTCACATGGCTTGTCGTCAGTGTCTTTACTAGCTGAACTATCTTACAGGCCCAAGGTTTGTTTTACCTCCATATAAGTCAATGTTTAAGCCAATTAAACAACTAGTTGGCTTTTTCTCTAGTGACCACAGGGAACCATGGTGAAGTTTCTAGAGTACCAACCACCTGTGGTGGTGTACCTCTCTAATCCCAGCACTCAGTGGAAGCCTGCCTCACATACACTGCCCTCTTGGTTTAAGTACCAAAACTGCAAATTTTAACTAAAATAAACGTGCCAGCACAATGGC
The DNA here is from genome assembly GCF_903995425.1 of Onychomys torridus. Classification (NCBI taxonomy): domain Eukaryota; kingdom Metazoa; phylum Chordata; class Mammalia; order Rodentia; family Cricetidae; genus Onychomys; species Onychomys torridus. The sequence goes on along the minus strand of NC_050457.1, from coordinate 2,533,480 downwards.
TCACTGAGTAAAGGTGCTAGCCATGCCAGACAAGGAGAGTCTTGAGTTTGAACCCAGAAAGTTGTCCTGACCTCCACTCCATGGTACACACACACACACCTACACAGTAAAGAATATAGCATTAAAATTTTTTTTAAAAAATGAAATCTATTCAAATATACCTGAATGACTATAATCAGAAAGTCAAGTAACAGTGAGGAGTTATCAAGGATGTGGAGAAATTAGAACCCCCACACCCATCTGGCAGAAATATAAAATGCTTTGGATGATACTATGGCAGTTCTTCAGTAATTAAGCATAAGTTTACTTTATCACCCATAAATTCCATTCCAATATATATGGTAAAAGTTATGAAGACATATATCCACACAAAAACCTATACATGAACATTTATGTATTTATTAACTTTTTATTGATTCTTTGTGGATTTTACATCATGCATCCTGATCTCATTCATCTCCTTATCTGTCTGTATCTACCCTCTGTCCTTGCAACTCCCCTCCCCAATAAAACAAAATTTAAAAGACAAACCAAAAACCAAACAACAAACAAAAAGCAAAAGAAACAAAAACCAAAAAACTAGGTGTGGAAGCTCTAGTGTGGCCCAGTGGGTCACACAGTGAACCCTTTAGTCCATACATCTTTACTTGCAAGTGTTCACTGCAGAGAGTCATTGGTCTGGTTCGAGACCTGGCTTCTGCTGCAATATTGATACTGGGCCCTCACTGGGACCCCTCTTGGATATCCTGTTGTTGTTTTGTGTCATGGAGACCCTGTAGGTTTGGGTCTGCATGTCCAGCCCCTTAACATACTCTAGCAGTTCACAGATGGGGTGGATGTTGGGGTGGGAAAGCTCATAGCCCTGGGTTCAAGTCTGGGTGGTAGCTGGGCCAGTCAGCCTGCAGCATTACCTCACTTTTCCCACCCAAGTGAGCTCTCAGCACAGGGCAGTAGGTGGCAAGAAGCAGAGTCAGTTCTGCTCTCAGGCCTTCAGGCCCAGCTCACAAGCACCCACACCACCTGGGCCAGCTCTACTGAGTGCTGCAGTTGGTGAGGGGCAGGACCAGCTTTCCCACTCTCATGATCCTGGGGCCTGCTCTCCTGTCTTCCACAGATGGCAAGGGGCAAGGGTGGAGGGCATCTTTCTCTCACCCATGCTACCACATGGCAGATGAGGGGGAGTGTGGGGTCAGCTCTCCTGTTCTCATGCCCCCAGAGCCGACACTCCTATCAACAGGCTCAGACCTACTGTGCTGCCCAGGTGAGGTGCAAGGCCTGCTCTCCTGAGTGCTGCATCCCATGAGGGGTGGAGTCAACTGTGTGTAGCCCTATCTTCACTGCCTTTGGTGGTAACAGGAGCCACAGACAACAACACAGACCTAGGCTGCAGCATGGTCACAGACTTCAGACAAGGCCCTGGGTGAAGCTCGGGTCCATATGCTACCATGTCCTAGGGTGGCAGCACATGTCACTCAAGTCTGTATGGACCTAGTAGTGGCATGGCCATTGGACACAAACATGGGAAAGGTGGTGGCTCAGACCTGGACATCATATGTGGCTTTTGGTGGGAACACAGGCCATGAACATCAACACAGACTGCAGGACCATGAACCCAGACAGGGTCATTGGCAGCATCCTGGGCCCAAATGTCATCATGGCCCTAACTGCCATCACAGGTCACCCAATGGCAGCATGGGCCTTGAACACCAATATGTCCCCAGGTGCAATGGTAACAGGAGCCATGGGCATCAATGCAGACCCTGGCTGCAGTAGGGCCATGGACCCAGACATGGCCCTTGTTCACAGTTGGGGTCTGGATGTCACCATGGCCTCAGGTGGTGGCATGGGCCACCAAGATCTGTACAGCACCAGTAGCAGCTAGATACTAAAAAACTAATATAGCCTCGGGTGTCAGACGAGATTTCTAGCCTCTGCACACCCCTGGGTGGCAACAAGAGCCACTGACATCAACAAAGAGCTTGGCTGCAGCAGGGCCATGGCCTCTAGGAGCATATGAGCCGGATATCATCTTGGTTCCAGGTGGCAGTGTAGGATTCTTAGATCAGCATGGCTCCTATGGGGACATATTCCTCTGATACCTACATGGTCACAGGTGGTAGCCCATCCCCTGGGCATCAGCAGGGTCCTGGATGGTAACAGAAGCCATGGGCATCTGCACAGACCACCACTGCTGCATAAGGGCCATGGAACAAGACATGGCCCTTGCCAGTAGCCCAGGCCTGGACATCACCATGGCCACAGGTAACAAGCAGGCCACCTATATCAGCCCTCCTTCATCAGATCTGCCTCTCTCCCCAGCACATGAACTATTCTGCCTCTCTCTCTCTCCCATTTCCCCACTCTGCACTTGCTAACCATAATGGTCCCCGACCACCCCCTGGTTTATTTCTGCCAGCCCAGGCCAAATGGTCTGGGGCAGAGCTGAGGCTGTTCTCCTCAAGTATTGTCATTCTTGTTTTCTCTCCCTGGCTCATGTTCTTTCTAAAGAATTAGACATTGAATTTCTAATTATAAAATAGATCTTATCTTTCATGTTCAAATTCATGTGCAATAAAAAATGTCAAACTTTAACAGAAAAAAAATTACCGTGAAATTGCATGGCCTATCAGTAAGGAGATCTAGGGTTTTTTTTTTTCTTTCCTTGATTCTGTTCATCTTACTGAGATGGTCCTGAGGTCTCTGAGAGTCTTCTTCCCAGGTTTACCTAGCACTGAGATGTTAGTGATGACTCCTTTGTTATTCTATACTGAAGTTAGAATGACTGATTTGTTGAGTGTGCTATGCTGAAATCCTTTACAGCCTTATCAGAAGGAAAAACACACAGGTGAAAATTTAAAATAATGTATTAGTAAGTTGATGTAGGTAGGTCAATTATATTTGTGGGAGTAGGAACTCAGGATTGGCTAGTGCAAAAGCAAGGTCATGTTATGTTTTAGCTGTTTCCTTTTCTATTATTTGAGAATATCATGCATGCATATAATGTGTTTTCAGCAAGTCTGCTCCCCATTTCCCTCCCTTTAATTCCCCCTCTATCCCATCCACCCCCTTTTCTGTCAACTTCATGCTCTTTAAAAAAAAAATCTCAGTGAGTCCACTTAGTGATGCCTGTATTTACATGGGTGTAAGACCAGTTACTGGAGTATAGGTGACCTCTGAGAGGCAGATCCCTGAAGAAAATGGATATATTAACTTCTAATGTGTTGTATTTTCAAGTTAAACAGAGGTCATAGAAACAAGATCACTTATGTCATGAACTTAAACATTATATTTTCAGCATGTCATAAATAACCACGACTGGCAACAGAAAATTCTGAAATTTTGGGGAGTGAAATGACAAAGATATGAGCTTCGAGCTCTGCAAATGTGTGTGTAAAGAACACACAAATGGAAAGCTGCAAATGTGTATGTAAAGAACACACAAATGCAAAGCTGCAAATGTGTGTGTGTAAAGAGCACACAAATGCAAAGCTGCAAATGTGTGTGTGTAAAGAGCACACAAATGGAGAGCAAAGCACACAGTCACTTGTACCCTTCTGAACCAGCACATTAAGTCAACCTTATCACTCCATGTCAGTACAGTTTCAGGTCATGAATAATGGTTCAAGGACTTAACACTTGAAGAAGAAGGAGTGTTTGAAGTCAAAGGATAACTGATTAAAATGTTTTGAGAGAATTCAAAAAGCGCTAAAGCAGCAGGGTGGTGAGTTTAAGGGTTGTTTAATTTCTGTTCCTTAGTGACCAAATTCTCAGTAGAGCAGTCCTACATTAGTGTTGTACTAAGACATCTGCCTGTCCTTTGGGGAAAGAAAAACAGTGAGAGAATGCAGGAAAACTAAGAGATAAGACTTTAAAAAGGATACTTGTCACAGAATCTTCACATAGACTCTGTCTTTTGAAACCATTATATGAAGTTATCTAGATCAATGTCAGAAGGATAATGACCAGAGAAAATGAAAACTACTAACTTCAGAACAGTAAAGTGAGATTAAAGTGATATGTGGAACAGTCAGAACGTCCAGGAAGATCAGGAACACCACAACTCTGAGCCGGTCAGTATTCCACTGAGAGCCTGAGAAATAGTGACAATAATACCAGAACAGTATGTGAGAAAGCACACAGGCTGAGCAAAACCATAATTGATGTAAAGAGCAATGGAGGTAAAAGACAATGACAATTGCCTCCAAGTTCTCACCCCTTTCTCCCCAAGACATTAAATATGGGCATTTAAAGGTGGGATACTAAGGAAAAACAATGTGCACATCTTTGCCTGGTCTGAAGGTGAGTGTGCTACAAATACCTCACATTACAGCATCCCAACTTTAACATCCTGCTTTGCTGCAAGAAGGCAGGACACAAATAGAAAAGCATGTTATTGTCATCCCAGGGTGAAAATGCTAATCATGGAAGCCTGATAGTGAAGAGTTTGTTTCTTCAATCCTCAGAACCTACATGAAATCATAACATGGTAGCACATGTCTGGAATTCCAGCATTTATATGTGAGGAGAGAGGCAGAGACATGGAAGAATCATCTGAAAGCTTGAGAGGCAAATAGGCTGCAGTATATGGCACTATAGAAGAAAACAAGGAAAAGCCTGTCTTAAAATGAAGTGAAGGAATCAACCCTCAAAGATGTTCTCTGACCAACAGACCCACACTGTGGCATATATGCAGACACACACATGTACGTACACACACACACACACACACACACACACACACACACACACACACATTGGCATATATGCACACACAAAACATACACATATACACTGTGGCATACATGCATGCACACAAACATACACACACACATGCTGTAGCATATATGCATGCATACACAGTGGCATATATGCATGCACACACACATAAGAACACACCAGCACATATACACAGTAGTAATTTTTAAAAAAACGAACAAACCTATCTTTAACAAAGGAATGAGAAGGCATGCTAACTTTGAAGACAGAAGCATTACTTTCATAATAATAAATGCCCATTATCTAACAAAAGATGACTGGTAGTTTTGTCTATTAGTTTCCTAGTTAGCTTTCTATCGCTGTGATAAATCACCATGACCAAAAGCAACTTGGGGAAGCAAGTATTTCTTTCCTCTCACACTTTCAGGTACTATTCTGTCCTGAGAAAGTCAAGACTGTTACTCAAGCATGGCAGGAACCTAGAGTCAAGAGCTGAAGCAGGAACTGTGGAGGAGCATGCATAATGGCTTTTCCTTCACCTTGCTCAGCCTGCTCTCTTATACAACTCAGGAACACTTGCCCTCAGGTGGCACCATGCACCGGGCCCTCCTACATCAATCATTAATCAAGAAAATGCCCTACTATTTAAGGCTTACTCCATGAGATGGAACCCATACCTGGCAATGCTCAGGTGGCCATAAAGCTGGGACTAGATAGGCCATGGCCTAGAAACTATTGTTCTGCTAAAGATGTGCAGCCGTACAATAGCACTCTGCTGTACTCATAGATCAGTGTCTTGCTTAGCCATCCTTAGAGTAGCCTCCACCTGCAGTAGAAGAGAAGAAATACAAAGACCCCCAACCAGAAACTATTCTGAGGGTGACAAACCTTGAAACACCCAGTCCTAAATAGTACATCTTCATCAAACCCCTCCCCTCAGAACTGAGGGGGAAAGACTGTAAGAGTGAGTGGCAATGGAAGACACCAAGGAAACAATGCTTTCCTGACACTTCAGGACTGATGCACGGATGAACACAGAGACAGTGGCAGCATGAACAGGTTCTGCATGCTTCCAGGACAGATGGGTACACAGTACTAACAGGGAGAGTGGACAGATCTCCATCCCTAACCCAGAAGTTATCTCCAATTGACAACTGTTTGAAAAGGAAAACTTAGTGTTTTCCAGTGGAGTTTCTTCAGGTATACAAACCACACTCCACTCAGACCATGGCCATTCCTGGGGGGTGCTCACCAACCTAAGACAGAGTGTCTGTGTGGCCTGAGCAGGCTTCTCCATGACTTAAGCTGACCTGCTGATGTACCATGCAACCTAAGTCAGAAGCTCATTTTTTAGTAAAAGGAGGGACCCTTGATCTCCTCCCTATGCTAATTCCCTGCCGGGTTCCACCCTCCTGAAATCTTAAGGGAAGTTCCTTGTCTGTGTATCCTGCATATTGGGCATTAACAGCTTAGATGCAAGATTGTAAAACATCGGTAGCAAATTTCTGCCCTCTGGGGTTCTCCCATTGTGCTGTAAACCTGTATTTAAGACCTCCTCCCCACTTCAATAAATGGCATTCAGCATTAAAAAGCAGGCAAGAAAGGAAGAAGGAAGGAAGGAAGGAAGGAAGGAAGGAAGGAAGGAAGGAAGGAAGGAAGGAAGGAAGGAAGGAAACACACATAAAGACAATGTAAGTATTAATAAAGCATTTATCTTCCCAATGGTAAATTTTTCATACCTGGAATGTTGAATAAAGAGTTCCAGAGCTGTTCTTCTTCCATGTAGCTCAGGAAAACATTTCCGAATGTTTGTGGAGACAAGTGACAGTGGTATAGAACTTTAAAAATGGCTTCTACTACACGGCAGCCTCCCTGCTGGTCCTTTTCTGTGCCAGTAGCTTGTTCTGGAAGAGTGAAAATGTGAGGAATCAGTGGACGTGATCACAATCTCATCATTTCCTCCAGCACTGTTCTATGGCACACACCTGTTTATTATTTGCACTTCAGAAACACCACAGTCTCTGAGGGCTACAGTTATTCAACGTCATAGTTTCAGATGTATCTGTGGGTAGCTATTGAAAAGACATCTGTGAGAAGGACCATAATGACATCATTTCAAGAGGTGAGGCCAATTTTCCTGTATGTCATAATTCTTTTTTCCCTTAAGGAAATATTTTTGTCTATATTTCTCATTTAAAAATTACGCACATTCAAGATATATTTTAAAAATCTAGATAACTTAGAAAACTAAAAATGTACCATGAAAAATTCACTTATTCTTTGAATCATGTAATCAATTCTGAAAAAAAAAAATTGTGAGTGTTTCCAATATATTGACATATATCATTTCAGAATGAAACAACTTTTTAATTGGTTCCTTGATTAAACCTTATTAGTTATTTTCATTGACCTTGTTACCCCTCCTCTGGCTCCATTATGGCTGCCTTTAAAGATCACTAATCAGAGGACCAGACATCACTGAATTAATATGGTATATGGAACTGAGAAATAATCTTGTTTTTCTTATATAACATACAGCTGAGTCATAATAAACAAAAATATGTATTGACTTAAAGATAGTACCAAGTCATGTCTCCTAATATTTTTAATATCCTCAATTAATATAATCTAGGGTCATTGGAAAAGAGATATTTCCTTACACTAATTCATTTGTAGGCTTATCACTTTTATAATTTTATTTCTTGGTTTGCATTTAAGAGTCCACTCTTATCTGGAAATTAAAAAGCAATGCCAAAGATTTTATGCAGATAGCACATGCTAGTTTTTCTTCATAATACCACTTTCAACCAAATTAACTTTTATTTAACTAGTCACTGCTGTCCATATCCACCTTGTCTTCTACTCAAAGGACACAGTTTGTTTGTTTAAGGAAAGCTGACTCCAGTCATCTGGGGTAGGCATGCAGCCAAGGCCTGGCAGATCAGGCCTGGTACCACTCATCAACCCTGATCAGTTCATAGATGAGCAGGTAACCAACAGGAACCTTCCTAAGAGTTTTGCTGCAATAATTGTGAGTGGTGTTCTTTTGACCACATTTGATATGCTGGAAGTTGCTTTGGGTGGCCATTATAGAAAAATATGTTACTAAAAATTAATCTGTTACAGTAAAAATCAGAAATAAGACTGCTTTTTTTCCCCCTGAAATTATTTTACAATTCTCACACATCTGTTAAACCCAAAAGGATTCATTTTCTGTTGTTGTCCTGTAAAGGACTGTAAAATGCTATCTTCAGGGCATGACAAAGTCATTAAATAATGATCTCACATCAACTACTGCCACCGATATGGGGCCTGTACAAGATTGGGCTTGTCAACCATCAGTCATTGCCAGGAGGGTTACACAGGGCCATCCTCCTCCCTACTTATCTATTGGCTACTGATAGATTCTTGGGTAGAGGAAGTCATTGCTTTCAGTTGTGAACCCAGTGATGAGCCTACCAGGCTCATGAACAGACCTAAATCCATGGTCACATAGGAGGCCCGGTGGGTCACAAAACATAAAGACACAGATGCAGGAAAATACCTTGTAGAGGGGAGGAGGGAATGACAGGTAAGACAGTGTTAGAGGTGAGGGCAGTCAGAATGCACTTTCTACATGCATGGAGTTATCAAAGAACAAATTTAATAAAAGTTATGTCATTAAAAAAATATTCTCATATATGTATATATACATATGCATGTATATATACACATTTATATATAATATATACATATATATATATATTATGTATGTAGAGAAAAATGGAGACAGGATGTGTTGTAGCTGTAATAATGAGGGCTGGGCACCCCACTGTTATTCTCTGCATTTTGACCATTTGTGTATTTCCAAAGTTCTATAATTTCTTCTGCTGTATCTGTGTGTGTGTGTGTGTGTGTGTGTGTGTGTCTGTGTGTGTGTGTGTGTGTGTGTACAACACATAGGGTGGTGATACTCCTCCCCAGAGCATAGATTACCTAACAAAATTCCCATTACTCAGCACCACACAAGAAAACCCCTTTCTACAGTTACCTTTATACCTGTAGATGACAGTAGCTCCCACCCTCATCAAAGCTTTTCCCCGGCAGATCAAGGATAGATACTATGTGGATTCATAAGTAGTCACAGTACACAAAACAGGTGGCAGGGGTGTCCAGCCCCAGTTAGTACACCTAGAATACAACATTTACATCTAAGGTTCAGGAAAATCACAGAGAAGAGGGTGCAAGGGTTGTGAGAGCCAGAGGACCAGTTTATCCTGGGAGATAATGTCTTCTAGTCCTGACAGGCAAGATGCACCCATGAAATCCCAACAATAAGGTAACAAGACCTGCACAGTTGTCACACTGGTCACATGCCATCGTGGATGGAGAAAATTTCACCTCACATGACAAGTTACAGGCAATCAATGACTTCTGAGAAAGAGAATCAGTTTTTCCAAGATAAACTAGCTCCCTGATAAATTACCCAATCCTAAGTGGTCAACTCTTGCACATATGAGTAACACTAGATGGATTGAGTAACTTTTACACACACACACACACACACGCATGTGTCGTGTGATATTTTGTTTGTGTTCTGACAAACTGAGCTTGCCTGGAGATCAGAGGGCAGAGCTAGCCACTGATTAACCACAGAAGTTGAGTGTTTGTGGCTCACGCCTTTAATCCCAGCAGTCTGGAGGTGGAGACAGGAAGTGGTAAGTCAGGGCAGAGACAGAATCTCAGCCCTTTTGGTTTGAGGATCTGGAGAGGTAAGATGTCACTGGTAGCTGCTCCTCTACTTTGAGATCTTTCTCTAAGATCTGATCTTTCAGGTTATTACCCTGATATCTGACTCCTGATTTATATTGATAAGAATAATTAGGTTCACACTTCATGCACACACACACACACACACACACACACACACACACATTTGCATAATGTGTGTGTATATTTAAAGAAAACAAGGTCTTGAATTTGAGAAGCAGTTCCAGGGCACTGGAAGAGAAGGAGGAGTGCCAAGTGATGTAAATACAGTATTCATGTGTGAATGTCTCAAAATTTAATATTCTCACAATATTTCAGTCACTTGTGCATATTTGGGAGGCTTTACCTTCTTGGTACTCATGTGCAAACATGCATGTTTGTTGGGTGATAGGCACACATGAAATCATGACAGCAGGGTAAGGGTTTGTAGGTGTCATCCCTGCTTGTGTCTTTTGTCCTTACGTAGATGACAGCAACACCCTCTTTCGTTCTTCTTTAAATTTTTTGCTTTACTTAATGTGAATGCATGTTTTGCCTGTATGAATATCTGTGCACAATTTGCATGCCTGGTGCCTGCTGAGGCCAGAAGAGGACATGGATACCCAAGCTAAAGATGGCATGAGTTGCCACATGAGTGATGGGAAGTTTCTCTCCCCACCCAATAAGGCCAGGCAGGAGAGGTTCCAAACAGACTGGATGTGTTTAGGGCTGTGTCTCAGGATCCTAGTAAAAATCATGGCCTTTGCCAAGCGCCCAGTCACAGTGCTGTCTTTTCCTTTGATTGCCCCTCATAACCTTGAAGTATTCCTGTGCTTCTCTCATTCTGATATTCCCCAAGTCCTTTTGGGAAACTCATCTTGGATTCACTTTTTTAAAACCTACTTTTTTGAAGGGTAAGAAACCCATGCTATTTTTATGGCATTTGATGGCAGAGACAATAGGCTAATGTTTGACAAAGTAGAACTGAGCATAATTAAATTGTTTTGGCATTTTTTGTTTTATTGTTCATTTGTTTGAAATTCACCTACTTGTAAAGTTAGTCTCGAGGTTCAGAACACAGTACTCCCAAGCATGACAACTTGGCATTTGGGAAAACAGGAGTCATCTCCACGTCTCTGTGCTTCTCTCCTGAAGCAGGGAACAGAAGAATTCTGATTTCCTCTACAGCAGGTCAAGAGGCCAGCACTGCAGAGGTCCTTCTCTGTACCAGAAGGAAAGGAAAGCCCTCACTTCTGAAGATACTGGCACAAGGGGAGCTCTAAACAAGCATTACTAAGTTACTGACGTTAATACCTACTAGATCGTATTCTTTTTCTTCAGTCATACTCTGAACAACTGTGCACACATGGAAATATTCATGTTGGGCAGCAGGAATAGCTCAGTAGTTAAGACTACTTATTGTTCTTGCATGGCGTATGGCAGTTCACAGCCATCTATAATTCTAGTTTAATGGATCTGACTTTCTCTTTAGGTCTCCATGGGTCCCTGTATGCATGTGGTGCACATGAACTCATGCAGGCTGATATAAATGAATAAATCTCCAAAAAATCAGAAATACACAGGCTACCCTGTTTCCACTGGTCTTCTTTACTAAAGGCCAATGCAGCAATATTTATAGTAAACGAATGTCTATGTTCGAGTTGGCTGATCTTTTCTTATAGGTGCCTCAGCCATAAACCTTACAGTGGGGAAAGAGAGACATTACTTCTCCTTCCTGTAATTCCTCCTTCCCTTCCAAACGTAGATCTAGTCCTTTACTTTTTCCCCTTTTCCTTTCTTCTGCCTCCAGGCTTTATATTATATTTATAATATTTATATAATTACATATTGGCTTATCCAATATACAATTCTTTAAGTATGTCTTCATGATGCCTTCAGTAGTGAAAAAAATAGAAATTGATGAGGTCTAAATTCAGGAAGCAGAGATAGGAGGATGGATGAAAGTGAGATAAATCAGCCAGGGCTACAGAGCAAGATTCTTGTCAAAAAAGGAAGGAAAACAAAAGAAGTCAAATAATCAGTGAGCTCCATATATCTAAGAGCTCTATATACCTAAAGCATCATTGTGCAAATAGACATCATTGGCTTTGTCATTTGCAATCAATAATTTTTTTCAAGAGAAATCCTCCAATGTAACACCATCTTCCTTGTCTATGTCTCTCATTGTCTGATGTAGCATGAATTTTAAAGGTAATTGTTAATAAAATCAAACCTGAGGCCAGTTATTGGGGTGAATGCTGGAAGATCAGAGACACAGAATAAGCCACAGCTTCCTCACCTTGCCAATTCCCCAGCTGATCTTGTTTCCTCAGACTGCAAGCTTCTGAGTCCTCATCCACATGAATCTCAGCTGAACTGTGCTGCTCAAAGCCTAAAGGCTCATCCAGCCAAATGTTTCTAGTTTATGGTCTTCACACCTTATATATCTTTCTCTTTCTGCTGTCACACCCTGGGATTAAAGGCTCACTTCTTGGGATTAAAGGCATGTGTCACCATGCTTGGCTGTATCCTTGAACAAATGGATCTCTGCCTATGGAATGCTAGGATTAAAGGCGTGTGCTACCACTGCCTATCCTCATGTTTAATATTGTAGCAGTTCTGTCTCTGACCCCAGATAAATTTATTAGGGTGCACAATATTTTGGGTAACACAATACCACCACATTCTTCCACAGTCAATCATTTTGGTAGCTTCTCCACACTTCTCATCCTCCACACTACAGAAGGAGTCTCAGGCCAGGAGCTGAGCACCTTTGAATTAATCCAGTGTTTTGTTTTATTTTTGTTTTCTTTTGTGGCATACCTGACTGTGGGGAATTTCCTTTTGACCATAATTTTCCTTAAATTAAGACACACTTTGCCAAGGAAAGACAACTTTGTTTTTCAGACCAAGAGGTGCTTTGGAAAGTGGTCAGTAGGGAGCTGGGGCAATTAGAGGGACTGGAGTCAACACTTCAGTATTGCACTTGAGTCATATTCCATGACGCAGTAATAAAGCTGCTACTTTAAATTGCATTCCTTTTATCAATATTTCATACATTTAAACAGGATCATTTTTTGATAATACTTGAAGAGAGGGCATTTTCACTGTGGATACCATTTTAAACTCCCTTTAAGCACTGAACTTGTTAGTGCTTCAAAAGAAGATTTGTATCTGGCAAAGAACTATCAAGCCCCAGGAGACTGTTTTTATTGCTAACACAGATTTACACCTCAATTGCACACTGGCCTTTGCTCTCCAAGGCTGTATACCTTTTACTTTCCACAAGACAGTAGTGAAAAGCTCCTGCTGACTCAATGGGGGATTTGGCAGCAATGTTGTAGAAGAGTGTGCCATGTACTCAGGGATGCTGAATCAACCAGAACTAACAGCACCTCCAAAGAGAAGAGGCTGGAAGACTCACTTTGGACAAAGATGCTAGAAGAAAAAAACATATAGAATTCACTAGAAGGAAACCCCAAATAGTAGACCTATAAACTAGCCATGGCAGGGGGAGGTCAATAATACATAAAAAATAACTTTAAGGAGATAATAAGTTAAGTGTCACAACAGAGTTTACTATGAAAAACAACAAATAAAATTTGAATCTGATTTGAAAGTTAGTTTAAAATACTGCAATTAACATGCATCCCACGGGTCATGTCCTTAATTCACTGTACTGTCTGAGAGCAGTACCCCATGTCTGAAATGTAGCTGAATTTCTCTCATCACTATATTCATTTACTTTATAAAGTTTGTCCTTCCTATTTCCACCAGCAATCAAGTCCATGGAAACTAAACAGTATGGACGCAATCTCTATGTGCTCATGCTGACAGTTGCCTTCACAGCCTCTAACAATGCCTGATACTATTTGATGCCCTCTACATATTAGCCTAATAGAGAACTCAGCTATAAAATCAAGTACCTCATTTCCAGAAACTCACTCTTTCTAAAAAGACTTATCTCTGAAATTATTCTGTTATCTTTTAAATTCACCTAAAACAATAGACTCTTTCCTTTAAAAAGGACCACTTGAAAATCAAGTGGAAATACTATCCAGTTTCTCTGTATCTGTTATTTGTTATTTGTATTTGCAAAATGGTCTTAGTAATTCAAGGGTCATAAATGAACTGATATGCTAAATCACATTGAGTTGCACAGGGGAAACATGCTGCAAAAACTCGTAATAGGGTCACTCGGAGTCTGATGTCCAATCCCATTACATATTAATGAAGAAGTACATTAACTACCAATGAAGATGTATGTTCCTGTAGTCATATTAGACACTTTAAGTACCATTAAAAAGACAGAATGTAAAGTATTTCCATCATTGTCAAGCAAGATTAGATCCGATTCTCTCTGTGTGAAATATCATAGCAAAATCCATACTGCTGATGTCTCAAGCTATTTGTGAATGTTCTAAAGGGGTAGTAATAGAATTTGAAAACATTTATTTTACCTAGTTCTCATCTACATGACAGCTGCTAAGGAAATACTTTGCCAGGCAGATCCAAAAGAAGGGAAACTTCATCTTCTACAAGACACTATTTTATGATGGCAGTTGGTGATATTCTTCTACTGTGTAACTGCAAGTTTTCCTGTGTCCCACCCAGTCCACAGCCACTCAGACCCAAGTAAACACACAGAGGCTTATATTAATTATAACTGCTTGACCATTAGCTCAGGCTTAATACTGACTAGCTTTTACATTTAAAATCAGCCCATTTCTTATAATCTAAATGTTGCCACGTTTTCGATGGTTTTACTTGTGTGCCATTACATGCTGCTCCCTGGATGGCGGGATGGCATTTCCTGACTCAGCCTTCCTCTTCCCTGAATTCTCCTTGTCTGCTTATCCAGCCTATACTTCCTGTCCGGCTACTGGTCAATCAGCATTTTATTTATCAACCAATCACAGCAACACATTCACCACATAGCACTACTGTATTTCCCAGAGATCAAACTGAGATCAAGTCCTCAGGCTTTCAGAGCAAGGTTTTTTTTTGTTTTGTTTTGTTTTTTGTTTTTTAACCTGCTGTAGTGTTCTGCAAGAGCAGCAAGTGTTTTTAGCCAACTAGTCATCTCTTAAGCCACCCTATAAAAAAGTATTAAGGTACATTCGATCTTCTAGGTATACAGTTTGAACCTAGACAGAAATGGAGATAAAATGGTGGCCTGTCTCTGCTCTTTGCACCTCACAGTGAATGGCCTTGCTGTTCAACAACCTGTGGAACACCATTAGCAGGAGCAACATCACCAGGAGCCTGTTAAAACCTAAAAGCCAATGAATTGGAATCTATAACCTTAACAGCATTTTCAGTTCCAGGTGTCTGTACATTAACAGCAAAATTTGATGGATATAATCATACTGCCACCCACTAAACAGCATCCCTACCCATACCTCTGTAGATGCAGCCCAGCCTAGATGATAGCTGTTTCTGAGACTGTAGAGATTCTCTGGAGTCCACAGACATCTCCAAGCTAATCCATTGTCATTTTCAGAAAGGACATTGGAAAACATTAGTATAAAAACACAGAGGTACTCCCTATAGCTCTAAGAACATGGTACAAATCCAATTAAGAAAACACTGATTAATCAGAGTCCTGTAGTATAATTGTCATTATTGTAAATGCAGCCAAAGACATCAGTGTTAGGTGAGCTAAAATTACTGAGAAGGAGCCCATTTTCACTTTAAGGCATTTCCTAAATGGGGCTCTGATTATACCTATGAAATGGTATATATACGTGTGTGTGTGTGTGTGTGTGTGTGTGTGTGTGTGTGTGTGTGTGTGTGCGCGCACATGTGCACTATGACAAAAGACTAAGCTAGCTTCTGCCATACTGTTTGATATTACCTAGAATATAAGGAAATTATACTACATGGTAAGAGAATTTGAGCTGATTCATCAATTTTATGTCACCTGTTGATCACTAGTGCCAGCCAAACTTTAGGTAGCAGTCTCTCCAGATCTGTTTTTGGTTATCTTCGGGCATTTTGTAATTTTGTAAATCACACTCACAATTATCTGTTATGGTTGCTGACTGCTCCCTAGAATTTCTCAGCACTGTAACTTGCTATACACTCTATGACTTTGGCAGATCCCCTGTGGTTTGGAGGGCCAATCGATGCAAACACTCCTGAAGCCATACGCATGGGTCCAATACTGTATGGCTGCCTACTAGCTCAGCAGCTTAGTTTTCTCTGTGATTCTGTTTTCTTCTTTGTTAAGTGGAGTGAGCCAACATACAATACTATTGTAAGGAGTCAGTGAGAGAAGTCATTTAAAGCCTTTAAAACCAATTTCTGGGGCATGGTAAATATTATATATTTGATAGGTTGCTGTTACATTTTGGTGGAATACCACCAGAAGCCAAGAAGTATCACTGGGGATTATTTTGGAGACATCAAGCAAAGAAAGGCATGTAAGTAAGTTAGTTAGAAGTAAGCTTCATCCAAACATCAGTTAGCTGGAAAGGCAACCCAAATGACAACTAGGAAATTCCCAAATGTTTGTTCTTTTGATGCCACATGTAACAGCCTTGCAGGCTACTTGCTTTCAGCAAAGTCGTCAACAAAATGATTGTCCTGAGTTTTGAAAGTCAATAATCCAAAGTAATGTCTTATAATTAAAAGCATTGTCTTAGGGTTTACTATTGCTGTGAAGAGACATCATGACCATGGCAACTCTTAGGAAGAAAATATTTAATTGAGGGTGGCTGGCTTACAGTTTCAGAGATCCAGTCCATTATGATCATGAAGAGGAACATGGGTGTGTGCAGGTGGACATGGTGCTGGAGCTGAGAGTGCTACATCGTGCAGGCAACAGGAAGTCAACTGGCTGTCACACTGAGGGGAGCTTGTGAAAAAGAGACCTTAAAACTCTCCCCTACAGTGACATACTTCCTCCAAAAGGCCATACCTCCTAATAGTGCCACTCCCTTTGAAGGCCATTTTTTTTCAAACCACCATAAGCCTTTTGAAACAACTATAGCTGAGAGGTTTATTTCCTTTCGATTCAACACAGTCTAACTTAAGACCAACAAATATATCTCATCAGGAAACTGGAATGGATCCAATAAGTGTCACAAGCCACCTTCATTAAAATAAGCTGCTTTCATTTTCATATCATGTTTTAGCAACATAATCATTCCTTGAAAATACTTCAATTTATATAAGAAAACTTGCCATCTATGGCAGAACACAGTTCTACTTCTTAGAAGATTTAGCCTATGCAACACATTTTACTATTCACTTTTTAACCTTTGTTATTTTCTGACCTGAGCAAAAATAGCTATTTCTCTGTAAGTTGTACTGATTGTTTTCTAATCAGACATCTTCAACTGAAAGCTGAAGAGACTATTCATAGTTTGAGATGTTTCTGACTTTTTATTATATGCTTATAAAGAAAAGTTCTGTGCCAAATATACTGTATTTGAAACAATGCAAAACCTGTATGTGTACATATGTATATATACTTACATATGACTATTTATCTACATAATCTTGGTATAACTTTCCCGGAGCCAACTTGAAATTAAATTTTATTAGTTAAACCAAAAAGAAATTATTTATGAAGAAAAGCTGTCTCATAATAAGCCAAGAATTATGTTTAATTAATAATAAAGTTTGCTTTCATAAGCATATGATCAAACATAATTTCAATAAAAATGAGTACAAATTTACTTTTATAAACACCATTACAATAGCTAATAACTTTCTGAGTATGCCATTTCTTACTGAAAATGACAAGAATTCTACAGGAGCTTAATATAGTAGTTGCTCAACTGACTGGCAATAATTTTGCCACTTCATCTTCAAGCTATTTGGAGTAAGTAGGAAAATTTAATATGGGACAATACCAAAGATGCCACATAAAGTAAACAGCTTTTTACAATTAGTGATCTGTATTTGAGCAGTTCAACAAACATAACAATGTTAAGAACTATACATGAGATTGCAAGTCTCTTCTAAACAACATCATACATACGAAGAGGTGGCCACTGGTTTTGAAAAATAGAAGGCAGATTTGTTTAAAAAAAACCTAGTTTATTATTCATAAGTACATCTGCTTTTCCTTTACTAAGTTCTTATCAGTATAGTAAGAAAAATGTGACCTCTGATTTTTCATTCTATATCTGGAAAACTTTATCAATTGGAGACCATTTCTTCTACGGGATGATGCCCTTGAGTTTCAATGATTACATGAAAGTAACTCTCTGAAATGTATCAGATACTATTCATGTCATTTAGCCACCTTGTCTGAAAGTTCAGAACACAAACATGAAGAAAATCTACATGAAGTCACCAAATAACAGGGAAGAAAGATCTTTAACTGGACATTATCTGTCACCAAATGAAGTTTCCAGTGCCAGCAATGGGCTACATTTCATCAAACTGCTGCCCAAAGGGGCTCCATGAGAACACCCCCAAACAATCCAGGCTATTATCAAGACTATTAATTGCTCTACACAATCTAACAGTAAGACCCTTTTGCTGAACACAATACCACCATAATTCATTGAATGCATAGAAGTTGAGCTGGTGCCTACATAGAGCCATCACCTCTGCTGACTACTATTCATGGCACTAGAGCATACCCCCATTGCTACCAAAAGGAGAAAGGTAGACACCATCCCAGGCACAAGTGGTGACCTGCCTGCAAGATCTGCTGGTGGCACAAGCTTGTGAGAGTAACCTAAGAATCAAAGAATATCTGATTGAATTTAAGGCCCATTGCATAAGATGGAACCCATTCTTGATACTGCTTAGGTGTCCAAGAACCCTGAGACTAGAGAGCCCAGGGACATATTGTAGAACCAAATACTACTACCATTCTTCTAAGGAAATAGAGCATAAAATGACTCCTGATGACATTCTGCTACTCTCATAAATAAGTGTCTTGCTTAGCCATCATCAGAGAAGCTTCCATCTGCAGTAGATGGAACAAATTCAGAGACTCAGAGCCAGACAATGTGAAGAGAGTGAGAGACCTTGGAACACTCAGTCAGAAATGGGGTGTCTCCATCAAATTCCTCCCTTCAGGGCTCAGGGGACTCTAGAAGAGGAGGCAGAAAAATGAAAGAGCCAGGAGAGATGGAGGGCACAAACTAAAGTGTTCATCTAATTATTCTTTATCAACAAAAACTCAAGAATCAGATATTGGGTAACAATAATTATCAGAGAAACAGTGGAGAAGAGACCAGTCACTTTATTGGCAGTCTTGGGAGTGTCAGAGTGCATTCAAAATATCCCACATTCCCCCTTTCATCTAAATAAAAAGAGAATAAAAAGAGAACACAGTAAAACTATATACAATAAGAACAATTAATAAGAAATTAATTGAATTAATTAATAAACAATTAATAAGAATTACATTTACAATGTCTAGTCCATTTGCATTTGGCAAATTCAGAGGAAATACGCCATTATTCATCCTATCTTGGCAAGTCGAGCATTTGTACCCAATTCACTTTCTATCCTAACTTGTATTAATAACCCAAAACTATCTTTTTAGATCTTAAAACATTTTCCTAGATAAACAATTTAAGCTTTTTTTGTCTCTCAACCTTATGCACTTTACACATCTTTTGTGAGTTTCTTTTCTGAATTTGGTAACAAGAAAAACTGTAACTATATCTTGTCTTCAATTCCATCAGAGACCTGAGAAGGATACAATATTACTTGAGTAAACAGGAAGTGCAAAGCAAACAACTTCCAAAACTAAGAAATGACAGAAACATCTGAATAGCCACCCAAGGTTCCTCTGCAACACTGGGGCAACCATCTTCAACCTCTTATAAATTTTGAGATAATATTTATACTTTAAAAAAAGTTTTAAAGAGTCAAAATAAAACCAAAAGATTATGAGATTAGTGGCAAAATAGAATAATTCCTTAATTTTGGTTTTTCTTCTATTCCATATCAGATGGCTCTTCTGACAGAGGTTTTGGATTTTCCTTTAACAAGCATGCTTGGGTTTAGAGGAGAGAGTCATTCTCCAACTCCAAATCCAGCTTTAATTTTTAATTGAACTAACACTACAAAAAGAATATTTGCTTTATATGTCTGTAGAGAACAGGAGAAATAAACATATGGGAAGATTTATGAAATTTTATCCTGTTGGAAATATGATATAGCAATAGGCCAATTTACTCTTTTCCTTGAGACATTTTCTCTGGATGAGTCTCCCTTCTTCTTCAGATGTTTTATCTGTCCAGTGGTCTTCATATTCCTTAGACCGACCCTTTCAGAACTCAAAGCAGTTGCCAACTGAATAAAGTATCTATGGTATGATGCACATACTTTAATTTTTCAAACTCCCCAAAATGAAACACATCCATTTGCCAAGTTTCATTTATTTCAGTAATCTTGAGATTACTTCCTGCATGTAGGAGAGTTTGGTTATTCAAAGAACAAGTAGGATATTTCCTTATAATTTCCTTGGCTTGTTGCCAAGTGATAGAAAAACCTTTCTTCAAACCTTTGCTATTAATGTGGTATTTGTTATGAAATCCTGAGGCTTCTAGCACATTTCCTACCAGCAGCTGATCAATTTCATCATTACCTTGTGCTAGAGGGCCTGGTAGACCTGTATGGGATCTAATATATGTTATATACAAGGAATAATTTCTATTTCTGATTACTTCTTGTAATTGAATAAATAACTAAGTTAATTCTGAATCACCTGGAATAAGTTCATAGGTTTCAATATGTAAAACAACTCTTTCTGTATATTAAGAGTCAGTAATTATATTAAGAGGTTCTAGAATATCTAATAATACCATGAAAATAGTATATAATCCTGACTTTTGAACAGAATCAAAAGGGCATTCAGGCACTTTGGTTAAATTTCTTGACTTATAACCTGCCTTTCTTGATTTATTTGCATCACTATAGAATGTAGGTGCTCTCCAGAAATTGGTGTAAACTGTACAATGTGAGGAAGGATACAAATAGCTCTTTCTATAAAATTAAGTCTTTTGCTTTTGGGATATTTGTTGCTAATCTCTCCCAAGAAAATACTGCAAGCTCTTTGTCAATGTACATTTTCTGCCCATGAGACAACTTCAGCATTAGTAAAAGGCCCCACAATCTCTGTTGGGTCTATTTCTGGTAATTATGAAGTCTACATTTTCCTTTCAGAATCAATTCAGGATCATTTTCTACAAGGGTCTCTAATATTTTACTCTGTTTATGCGGTAAAAATATCCATTCTAAGCTGTTATCTTCTCTCAAAATCAATTCAGAATCCTTTTCTACATGGGTCTTTAATTTTTTACTTTTTATGTGGTAAAAATATCCATTCTAAGATGTTGTCTTCTCTCTGCATAAGAATTCTTGTGGGAGAAAGTATAGAAGGTAAAATTATCAGAATATAATCAAGCTTTGGACCCAAATGATTGACATGTACATCCTGTAATTTCTTTTTGAACCTTGGCTGATAATTTTTTGTACTATTTAAGTCCTTATCACTTAAGATTTGAAATAAATTACTTAGTTCTTGAGTAGTTAACCTGACTATTGGCTGTAGACAGTTAATATCTTCCAGAAACTTTTGAAAATCATTAAGAGTTTGTAATTGATCTCTCCTGATTTGTACCCTCTGTGGTTGAACTTTTTTGTAAACTTATCTTATATCATAGGTATCTATATAGAATCTCCTTTTGGGATTTTTTTCAGGAGCAATTTGTAATCTCCAATAAGGCAACTTTTTTTACTTCTTCAAACATTTTTTTCTAATATATCTGAATCTGAGTCAGCTAGTAAAATATCATCCATGTAATGGTAAATTATAGATTGAGGAAACTGTTTTTGAATTATTTACAATGGTTGTTGTACAAAATATTGACACAAGGTAGGACTCTTTAACATCCCTTGTGGAAGAAGTTTCTGTTGATATCTTTTAACAGGCTAGCAATTATTATTATAAGTAGGCATTGTGAAGGCAAATTTTTCTCTATCCTGTTCTTGTAAAGGTATAGTAAAACAACAACAACAACAACAACAACAACAACAACAAAAACAAAACAAAACAAAACAAAAACCACCAATAGACCATCCTTTGGAAGTCAAGAAGGAAAGGGAATTCCAGGTTGTCAAGAGCCTATTGGCTGAATCACCTTATTTATGGCTCTTAAATCTGTTTACATTTTCCAGGTTTCTTTTCTTTTCTTTTTTCTTTTTTGACCTGAGGATCGAACCCAGGGCCTTGCACTTGCTAGGCAAGCACTCTACCACTGAGCTAAATCCCCAATCCCCCAGGTTTCTTTTTAATGACAAATATAGTGGAATTCCAAGGACTGGTCAATTCTTCAATATATTGACCATATAGCTGCTCCTCTACCAGCTGTTCGAATGGCTGCAGTTTTTCTGGTTTCAAAGGCCATTGTTCCAGTCAGACAGGTTTGTCAGTTAATTATTTTAAAGGTAGAGCTGTTGGTACCTTTGAATGATCAGCAGCTGTTGTGCCTTGCTTCTGTACAACCAGAATGGTTTGTGGCTGTTATTGATAATACCTTTTAATATTTTTCAGAAAGCATATTTTACTTTATGGTTTGTTTCTGAGATTGGAGGAATGTTAATGTGGTTTCTCCATTGCTGTTACAAATCACGTCCCCTTAAATTCATTGCTATATTAGCTACATATGGCTTTAATTTTCCTATCTGTCCTTTTGGCCCTATATACTTGACCTACCTTGTACTTTGTTTTACCTGAGATAAAGTTTTAATCCCTAGAATCTGAATATTTACCTCCTGAAGAGGTCAATCTGGATGCCAAGATGTTGCTGAAATTATTGTTACATCCATGCCTATGTCTAGTAAACTTTCGATTACAATGCCATTTATTCATATTTTCAGCTTTAGCTTTGTTTTATGTCTCTCCTGAAGCTGTTCTGACATCCAGAGCAGGATGGTTTTTAACAACAGGCACTATATCTCTTAATTGCTCTGTGGAGGAATTTCCCCAATGCTGACAGGGAATGATTTAACCAAATTTGATATTGGGGCCTGTGAGAAGGCCCCTAAGGCATTCCTGATGGCAAAGGATTACCTTTTCTGTACCTTGTTGATATGCATTCATTAGTCCAATGCTGGCCTTTGCCACAACTTCTGCATATTCCAGAAGGCTGGGACACTCTCTTTGGATTATCTCTGGAAAAAACAATGCTTCTAGGAATACCTTGCTTTCTGATGACCTTGTTTACTGTAATTAAAGCATATGACCTTTCTATTTTTCTTAATATTTTTAGAAAGCACTTCTTCTATCCAAGTATCACCATAAGCATGAAATCCAATCATAGCTGTATTTCTTGTCCAGTTATCTATTGGTGCTGCTTTTGCTTTTAAAGGCCTAATCACCCTTTGCATTCTGAATTAGCATTTTCAAAACCCAAAGATTCAATTATTATTTGTCTAACTTCTGGACCTGATATCATTCTATTTACAGCTAAAGCCAATCTTTTTAAAAGATCAGTGACTGGGCCTTGTACAATATTAGTAAATGACTCTGTCCTCTTTCCTGACTCTTCAACCTTGTCCTAAGCATTCAAAACTGCAACATGGCATAAGATGAAGATATGATCATCAAATGTACTGTCTTTGCAAATCAGCATACTGGCCATCACTGAGGATCTGCTCTCTGGAAATTTTCATACCTCTAACCCCACTTCATTGTTCTATGACCTTAGTTTTCTCTCTATACCATGTTTTAAATTGTAACTGAGGACCAGCTTCAAATCTTGCTGTAGCTAACCAGTCTTGTGTAATAATTCTGTTCTGAGTTGCCCATGAATTTAACATCTGCTTCAAAAGGTGAAGCATGACATATGAAACTACTGCTTCCTTAAATCTCTTCAAATCTTAGATTTCTACAGGATCCCAGTTAACTTCTGTAAACCTTGCGTGTGCCCATCTTCTGGTGGTTGTTCTAGAAATGTAACTGGATAAATTAAGGTTGGCTAACTAATAACCTCAGCTGCTCCTCTTTGCTTTATATTGTAATGACAAGGTAGGTTCTGCTCTAAACTTCTCTGTCTCTGTGTGAATATTTTTCTTAGTTTTGTTAGGCTTTTCTAAGTATTATATATTATCAATTTTTAGTATTTAGTGCTGATATCAAACCACTTTTTTTAAGGATAAAACATGAATTATCAAATTGATAATGATTATAATTAACAATATGTCAATCCCAGTTAAGTTGATTATCCCTTCATTTAATTTTTCTGTTCTCAAAACATCCATTGTGGAACCACATAGAGACCTAATTCCCCATTCTTAACATAGGGAAAAACTTTTTTTTTTTTAAGCTAATTCCCCTGTAAGAATTCCCAGAGTCTCACAAGATCTGCTGATGACCTCAGCTGTCACTGCAGGCTGGGCGAAGAACATGGGTGGTGCAAGGTCTGGCTGAGGGTTGCTGCAGCTGCTCCCCTGCAGCTGGGAAAGTGCTGTGTGGCAGCAGCAGTAAAAGCCCCAGCAGTGTCAAGGTGACTGGCCTGGCAGTAGCCCAAGGTGGGGGTCCAGAGTAAGCCCTCCACCTATGGGGAGAGGGAGCTTGCCTGAAGAGCAGACACAGGAGGACATTTAGAAGAAGCCTATGTGGTGGGAAGTGGGGGTCTGGGGTTTGCCTAAATGAAAGAGCTGGCTGGCAGTGGGTGGTTAACTCTGGCAGTGTTTGGGGCCCAGCCACCTATGATGTTTGGGGCCTGGGACAGAAGGCAGCCAGAGGCTGCTCTACAAAGGCTATTATGAGGAACCCCCAGATGCATACAGAGGGCAGAGGGCCTGGGGGAAGGGAGAAAAACCAGCTATGGTGGTGACTGCAAAGCCACCAGTGAGCAGTTGCCTTGTGATCTAGTGCCCTGTTCTGGAGGCCAAATGAAACATTTATCTAATTATTCTTTATCAATAAAAACTTGGAAGTCAGATACTCAGTAAAAATCTGAATGATCAGAGAAACGACCAGTGACCTCCTCTTTCTCTCCTTCCTTGGTCCAAAATGGGCAGAGAATCTTTCTAAGCCCCACCCTACTACTTCCTGTGCCTCTCTATATGTCTCAGTCCTCCCAAACCTCTATGGCTAATTTTGGTCAGACAGTAGCTAGCTCTGCCCTCTGAGCCAAAATAAACTTTATTGGAAGTCTCAGGAATGTCAAAGTATGAGCAAAAAATCCCACAACAACAAACAAGGACTTCTAAACACAGCAGGACCACATGAAAATATTAACTCTCAGAGACTAAGGCAGCATCCACTGGGCATGCACAAGTCTGAACAAGATAGAGTCTCAGCACTCAGAGGAGAAGAGGACACAGGCCCCACCCCTAATCCAGAAGCTGTCTCCAATTGATAACCACTAAGAAATGAAAAATTAGTTTTCTCCAGTGGAGTTCCACATAGGATACAAGCCACTCTTAAGGGCAGGCACCATGACGGGCAGCAGATGGTAAACAGAAAATGAACTCAATGGCATTCTAGGACATTTTCTGTTTCATAATGTATCATAACTTACAGGTCTTCTACAGACACATTATGGCATCTAGTTTTGTGTTTTTATGGGATTCCTGTGTTTGAGCACCTGTGTGTTGGCCTGGATATGTGTGTGTGTGTGTGTGTGTGTGCCTGTGTCTGTGTGTGTCTGTGTCTATATGTGTTTCTTTTTTGCTTTATCTTTGGCTTTTTTGTTTTGTTTATATGTTTATTTCTTCTTATTCTGATTTGTTGGGTTTGGTTTATCTTATTGTATTATTCATCTTTAGATGCCTGATTGTTCTCTAAGGATAGACAGAAAGGATGTGGATCCAGATGGGAGGGGAGGTGGTGAGATTGAAGAATCTGTGACAGGGAAAGCTGTAATCAGAATATATTATATGAGAAAAATATCTATTTCCAATTAAAAAAAAGTAGAAAAAAGAATTTAAAAGTTATAAACAAAATAGAATATAATTAGAACTCTGAAAATTAATTTTAAAAAGATCTGAGAATGCTCTCATCACTTACAAACAACACAGCTTTGTATATAAACTATGCTGTCTTTTCATATACTTCAATCATATCTAGGTCATTAATTCCTAATAAGTTAACTACTGTGTAAATGCTTGCTATAACTTATTGCTTATGGAACAATATCTGGGGGAAAGCTTGAGAATGTTCAGTCCTGAAACATTATTATTTCCTCAAATATTTCCTATCTACATACCATTCTTACAGATACAGAAAGCCAACTATATTTATCTCAAACTTCAGTGTTCCTATTTTTAACATTAAGATAACAATAGCTTTGAGTTATTAGCTTTCTGTTGCTAAGAAAATTAACTTCAAGGATCAGAGATGTATTATGTCTCATAGTTTTCATTCATGGTCATTTTAGCTCTCAAGGTCTTTACCCCAAGGACTCAGTCCTTTACAATAATCCCTGCTTCTTAGGATATCATTACTTCCTGATAGTTCATCAAGTTAGGAAACCATTAATGTATTCCATCAATGACAGCAGAGCCTTCCTAATCCAATCATTAACACCTTAGTATGTGAGCCTGAATGGGACAATGTATACACAAGCCATAACAAGTATATACTTCATAACAGTCTAAGAATAAACCTATAAAATAAATGTAAAGAGCCTGGCAATCATATGACACCTATTATATACATGCAAAATGTTAGTTATTTGAGTTTCCTCCTAGGAGAGTAGAGCTACAACCAGAAGCTAAAAATGTTGCTTTTAAGTGAACTTTGTGAGATTCCAGGGCCCAAAGGCGGTGCTCAAAGGCTGAGGGGAAGATCAGGTGTAGGGTTTGGGAGAGGGACAATATCTATGCCTCTGCATCAGCATTGTGCTGAGCTTTGACTATCCATGGCATTATAGCTGTAACCCTGCTACAGTATTGGAGGAAAGAGATGTGCTGAAGGTACATGGTCTTCTCTAGCCTATCAGTCTCACCTATTGTGTAAAATTTAACAGGCTTGCAGGCATGCATCATTAAAGCTGACCTCCACAGATACACAAAACACTTCAATTCTATACCTGCTATAAGGAATATGGAGTGGGGGGTGTTTCCTATCAAATACCCCAAAACCTGTTAGGAAAAGGAATTCAAATATTTTTACCATCTCTACCTGGTAAGAATTTTATGCAAATGTTTTAACCCCAATCCATAAGTAAAATCTTTGCTACACCTCAAATTCCAGGAATTTAATGATTTGGAGCAGGGACCCTTTCCCCTTCCCCATTTTGATGTGCCAGTTGAATAGGACTATGCAGTTGGAATGCAGCCAATGGGAAAAAGACAGTCGCCAATGATTTAGAGTAAAAACAGGGGCACATCCTGTCTCTCTGTGTTACTCTTCTGAGCACACTGAGAATAATTTTTTGTCTTATCCAGACACTACAGTTGGAGTGGTGGTCTCTTTCTTTGCAACTCAGAATCAATTTTTAACATTCCCTTTTCCTGGGTTGGGGATTTAGCAAGCACAAGGCCCTGGGTTCGATCCTCAGCTTTTCCTTGAACCAGATTTAATGAAAATTGCCTCTGTAGCAAAGCCTGCTGGCAACCTGAGAGCCAGATCCTCTTCTTCCTGGAGGAAAGTACCGCTTCACCCACTAAATGTGCATCTATTCTAGCCTTTGTCTCAGGTTTCCTATAATTATAACATGGCTATAGGCATGGAGGAGATAAAATTCATTCTCTATCTCTTCCTATTCATTTGGCCAAACTGTAAATCAATTCATTTTCTTTCATCAATTTCTGTTTCTAATTTCCTCTTTAAACTGAGGAAACTATGGTAGGCTGCTGTAGGATGTCGTTCTCTATGCTGTGAATATATGTTGCTCTGATTGGTTGATAAATAAAACACTGCTTGGCCAGTAGCCAGGCAGGAAGTATAGGCAGAGAGAAGAATTCTGGGAAGAGGAGGGCTGAGTCAAGAGTCAGCAGCCAAACACAGAGGAAGCAAGATGCCAAGACAGAACTGAGAAAAGGTACCAAGTCATGTGGATAAACATAGGTAAGAATTATGGGTTAATATGTTAATTTAAGTGTAAAAGCTAGTTAGTAATAAGCCCGAGCCAATGGCCAAGCAGTTATAGTTAATACAAGCCTCTGTGTGTTTACTTGGGGGACACGAGTGGGAGAGGTTTGTCCCGACCACCAGCCAACCCTGACATAGGTAATCTTCAACTACAGAAGTGAGTTTATGTACCTAAGTGCCTGCTTTGAAAGCCAAGGGGAAAAGCAATATTCTGAGAGACATTTCTTCTAGGTGGCTTTTGGGAAATGAACAGGAAGGTAGATAAGAGATGGATTTGGGAAACTGGTTTTAGGAGGTGCTGTGGATGTTTTCTAGGTATGATACCATCCTTGGTTGTCAACCTGATTACATCTGGAATTAACTAAAGACCAAGAGGCTAGGCACAGCTATGAGGAATTTTTTCCTTAATTAAATCATTTGACGTAGGAAGACCCACTTCAAATCTAGATTTTTTCAAGTGGGAAGATCCACCTTAAATTTGGACCTCGCTTTCTGCTGGTCTCTCTCTTCCTGCTTGCTCTTCCCTCACCATCAAGTCTATTCCTTTGCTGGTTTAGGGTCCACTTCTTTGGGAATCTGGAATATCCAGCCTTTGCTGTTGTTGGGCTTGTTTTCGTTTTGTTTTGTCTTGTGCTAAGGACATTCTTGAAACTGCAAATACTCACTTGAGCTTCTCAGCAGGATTCTTGGTATGAGGCCACCACTGTGCAGCAGGGTCTCCAGAAGCAGGTTCCACTTACAGCATGGCTGGGATAAGAGTAGTTTCAACTGACCCTGGGTGTTCAGTCCTCTAGCTGATGGAGGCCTTTCAAATGCAAGATAAGGTGGAGTAATAAAGTTAATCTGTCTATGAAATTAATAGCCTTCAAGTCCAGATGTAATGCCAACTCCTTGAAATGCCAATTCATCCCAGATTACTTTGAAAATGCTTTCATGCTTGCTTACTTTAGGATTGCTCAGGGAAGGAATTACATTTACTCTCAACTAGCTAAAAGCAAATTAATGCTTGGTAGCCTGCCAAATCTAAAATTGATACAAAATAACCATGCCTATATTTTATAGAACCTATTTTTCTTTTTCTTTCTTCCTTTCTTTTTTCATTTTCATGGAGAAAAGAAAAACCACTTACGCATTGTTTTGAATGTCATCATTTGTTCATCCACTAAAGGCATAACAACTGACTACTATATACTATTTACTTCTTTTCTTATTGGGGAAAGATGCTCCAGTGAGCTTTTGAATACTTTGAATGTTGCTATATGCTGAAATTGCTACTAAAACTAAAAGAGTTCAAAACTTCTGTGAAGGGTCAGCCAAATCTAATTATTTAATAAGGAAATCCTTAAATCAACACACAATTATCAGAATTAATGCTACCACTCACCCTGTGACCTACTTAAGTAGTGTCATCAGAGAGAAATAATTCCAAGACAAACAGGTTTCTGCTTTCTAAACTGTCATCAGTTTTGAGCTGAACAGCAGCTTCCCCAGGGGACTACTTTCATTTCCTGTGTAGCAGCAGGGCATCAGAAAGCAGGAATTATCCAGTTTCCTTCGAAAATCCCCCAGTTTGACTCGGATAACAGCCATAACAAGGGAGACAAACTTAGAATAACAGCAAACGGAAGAAACAGACCTAGCCTGTGGTGCTGGCTACAGGGGCTGTGGAAATAAGCCACACAGGGAATGAACGCTGTGATTTGGGTGGGTGTAGAAGTGGGAATGTGAGAGGACAGTTACAGCATAGTCTGCTGCACCGTCATTAGCAATGGCTCCCTAAGTGGTTGGCCACTCGATACCAGCACATCTAGACTCTCGATCTCTGGCTTTTCAAACCTTGGTTCCCAGATATGAGGCAGTGGCATGAGAGAATGTGCTTAAATGTAAACATGCAAATTCTTCTGCGCTTCTCATTCTCAAGCCTAGGCTGGCCCGGAATTCAACTTACAGTATAGCCCAGTTTTGCCTTGAGTTCAAGGCAATCTTTCTGCTTTGGGAACCCTAAATTATGGGATTATAGGTATGAACCATCACATCTGGCTTAAATTGTGAGCTTCCTCTCATTAGAAATTGCAAGAGTAGATCACAGAAATCTGTGCATTGAGAAATTCTGCTGCATGCGAAGGCTTGGGACCATTCTTGCAGGCAGTGCTTTCTTAAACACAGTAATAGAAACAAGAAAAGATTCATATCACTTTTCAGTCCTTGAGGGCTTTGTACCCATCCAACATTGGCTTTGACTTGCTGCCAACAATGGACTAAATGTTTGTGTTGCTCCAAAATTCAAATGTTTATACTTTAATTACATACAATGTGCTATCATCTGAAGATGGGGTCCTTGCAGGGCAAGGTTGGGTCAGGAGGTAGAGATGTCATGAATGGGATTAGAGCTCTTAGATGAAGAGGTCAGAGAACTATCTTGCCCTACTTTGGCCATGAGGGTACAAGGCTTTTCCTGTTAGCAATCTGGATGAAGGCCTTCACCAGAATCTGACCATGGTCCCCTCATGTCAGACTTTTGCCCCAGTATCTGTCACAGCATCCTGTGTTAACTATGACACCATTTATCCATGGAGCTTTGTATGATTCTATTTACCTTAATCTTACCCATCTACCCTGGCTAGTTGTAGTCAATTCCACACATGCTGAATGATCTGAAAGAAGGGAATTCAATTGAGAAACTGCTTGCCTAAAATCTAGCTGTAGGCAATCATAGGGCATTTTCTTAGTGATTGTTGTGGGAGGGAGGGCCCAGCCCTGGGCTGGTGGTCCTGGGTTCTAAGAAAGTAAGCTGAACAAGTCATGGGAATCAAGCCAGTAGGCAGCACTCCTCCATGGCCTCCATGGTCCTACCCCGTTTGAGTTCTTGTCCTAACTTCCTTGGATGATGACCCAGAAGCATAAGCCAAATAAACTCTTTGCTTTTTTCTCAACTTGCTTTTGGCTGTGGTGTTTCATCACAGCAACAGTAACCCTAAGACACCACCCTTTAATTTATAGCAAAAAAATGCACTTTCTCTGAAAATTCTTGACTAAATGTTTCTGTTCAGAGTGGCCTCTGAATTAAAGAATTTATGACAAGCTTACATATTTCAGCATTTACTATTTTATAAACTAAAATTTAATCTCTTCATCTAGACTCAGGTGTCTTGAACACACTTACTTTATAATACCCAAAGTATCTACCACTGCGTAATGCAGACGTTGCTGATTGACTTAATTGATTTGTTAGCATGTACATGGATAGGCAAAGAACAAAGAGAAAAGAAAAGAACTTTGCAGTTAGAGTAAGAGGCAAGAAAAAGAGAAATACCAAAGATGTAAATAAAGACATTTCAAATCATCTCCTCCTTGGCATGGTATCTGAAACATTTCACAACTTCATGATGTACAAAATTCTTCAATCTGTACTTAAACTTTGGACCAATTTAGGCTTCCCTTGTGAAGCCTTGATAACTGGAAGCACAGGTAACTCCTTAGTATTTGAGCAATGCCAAGTAGAGGAATTTCTGACATGGGTGGCTAATGAAGAAGGAGGAGGAGGAAGGGGAAGGGAAGGGGAAGGAGGGGGGAGGGGGAGGGGAGAGGGAGAGGGAGAAGAAGGAGGAGGAGGAGGAGGAGGAGGAGGAGGAGGAGGAGAAGAAGAAGAAGAAGAAGAAGAAGAAGAAGAAGAAGAAGTAGTAGTAGTAGTAGTAGTAGTAGTAGTAGTAGTAGTAGTAGTAGTAGTAGTAGTAGTAAGTTCATTCTCAGTCAGAGGAGTCAAAGCCACGGCTTCTGAGCATGTCTGGAATTCGGAGTTACTTTCCATTTACTGTGCTGGCTCTTTGAAGTTTTGAGCCTGGTTCTAAAAGACACCAAGGCCATCACTACTTTCCTGAACCTTTGTGCTGGGTTCCTAAGGAGCTCTGCAAGGCATGATAGAGGAAAAGCAGCTGGTGGCAGTTGCTACAAGTATTGGCTAGCCTTTCCCATCTACACATTACACTTGAGAGTTAGCAACACAATGGAAGGAGAGTTCTGCTAGAATACAGAGTGAGTTTTCTGACAGACCACTGGAAGATGACAGGAGCAAGATCATGGGGGAGTTTCATGGTGGGGTTCTCTATCTACTGAGTTTAAAATGGGGGAGTTTCATGATATGGTTGCAGTGTAGAAAACTGATTGGAGATAATTTGTGTTTTTAACTCAGTCCCTCAGTCACATAATAAAATAACAGAATGTCATTTCATTTTACTTTATCTGAGTACCTGATTAATGATAAAGTCCTTCATTTAACAGATGAGAAGATGTTTACTGAAATGCACCTTAGTTCTCGAATCTTCCAACTTGCTACAGATTTTGAAATGTACAGTAGAATGAATCACTTTGAGGAAAAATAAAACAGTACAAACATTCTTCAGTCACCAAGCTCTGAGTAATGAATGCACTGAAGAATCTGTGTGGGGCATATGGAGAAGCATATGTTCACTCATCCTTTGAGCTGGTAGAGCTGTGAAATCGAGATTAGTCTGAAAAACGACAGAAAGGGAGAATTTGTGTGTGTGTGTGTGTGTGTGTGTGTGTGTGTGTGTGTGTGTGTGTATCAAATGTGTACATGTCAAATTATACTATGACATACAGAAGAGAATAAAAATTTTCAAATCCATCAAAACTCATACATTTCATCCTGGAAGACAGAATAAATTCATAGTTGGGTTGTACTAAATTTATACTCCAGTAAATGCTGTGTTTCTGGGCTGTGGATTAGCCTAAAGAATTCATCAAGTCCAGAGGCAATGAGGTTCAATCTTTATTGGTTTATGGAAATTACAAACAATTATTATGGAATACTCATGAAAACTTTTAGCTCTACCCTAGCTATATGCCTATAAAGTAGTTCATTTATAATTTCTCCATTTTTTATATGTGCTCACACAGGATTTTTAAGTCAGTGAACTTACCCCACTCCTAGTACACTTTTTTATATTTCCAACTTTACTTTAAACCCAGGCCAGGAGTTCTGCATCATACTCAAGTTATGATATGAGTGGGCATACTGCCCATATTTTATGACCATAAGTGAATTTATCCTACCAAATACATGTCTTGGAGAAGCTACTAGATGGTGAACTATGGAATGCACACCTCAGGACCACCCAGCAGTGTGGGCTCCTGTCCTTCATGGCAGCTGGCTCAACAGGCTGTGCAGGTCTAGGCACCAAGAAGTAAAAGTAGGACTGTGTTTTCAAAAGTTCATGGTGATCTACTGGGAAACCATTGCTTTGCACCCCCATAGCCTCAATTCTATAGATTTTGTGGGAGAGGAAGCCCAGCTTTTTTGGTGAAATGGTGTGGGAGCAGAGCAAAGTTCTGAGTAAATGTGTAAGGAGCGGATGAAGTTCTGAGTGAAGGTGTGTTGTCAACATGACCACAGCCATGTCAATTGTCCCAATATCTCAGACCCATGGGAATTATTGCAAGGCCTTCCTCAATTTGAGTGCAAATATTGACAGTGTGTAAAGAAACTATCAACCACAGCTTCCTCCTCCAAGATGACTGCAGCCTGAGACTACTCCCTTAAAGAAACCTACAGAGACTACCTAAACCTGCCTCCTTGTGTAGCTGTATACCATGAACTTGACTCCTTACCCAACTGTATACTGTGAACCTGCCTCCTTACCCAGCTGTATACAGTGAACCTTCCTCCATATCCAGCTGTATACCATGAAGCTGTCTCCTTACCCAGCTGTATACCATGAACTTGTCTCCTTACCCAGCTCTGTACCTTGAACCTACTTCCTCATTCAACTGTATATAAAAACTCATCTCCTCACTTCAGATGTATAAAATAAACACACTGAGTCTCCCAGTTCATATCAATCGAGTGTATGGCCCGCCTGATCCCAGCTTTTCTATATATGTGTCTGTGTGTCTGTCTTTTCGATATTCCCTCATGGGCACTGTCAGATCAATCTTTGAGGATGGGGGGTCATAGTGACTCTACTCAGCATATGATATAAGTCAGCAGACATGATGCACAGTGGTGATAGGAAGATAGGATAACTAGTCAAAGGATGTGATGATTATGATGGTGATAACTATCACTTGCAAATCTGAAAAAGAGAACTGCCTACAACAGGAACTACTCTAGTTGTCTTAATGCTAGTCTGTATTTAAACTGCTTGAGGGTGGGAGTGGGGTTAAGACAGAGTTTCTCTGTGTAGCCTTGGCTGTCCCAGAACTTGCTCAGTCCTAGATCCAGGTTAGGCTCAAAGTCTGCCTCCGCCTCCTGAATGCTAGGATCAAAGGATTAAAGGAGAGTGCCACCAGGCCTTGCTAAATCAATCTCTCTCTCTCTCTCTCTCTCTCTCTCTCTCTCTCTCTCTCTCTCTCTCTCCTTTTCTTCTCTTTTTAGACGTTGTGACCAGCTTTCATTATGAAGAATCAACAATAGGACTCTCAGCACTTAACATGGGGAACAAACCTCAATAGTATAAAGAACAGACCATTCGGGAAGTCAGTAACTCTACATTTTCTTGTCTTTACCTCTTGGCTCATGCTAGATAGATCAGAGGGGGAAGGAATGCATACAGCCTTAATTTCCTTAACTTCTAGACAAGACAGGATATACCACCAGGGAATTGAAAGTCCTAGAGAAGAGCTATGGAATATAATTCAGTTGGTAGAGTACTTGCCTAGCATGCACAAACCCATGTTTAATTCCCAGCACTGCAAACACAAGTGTGGAGACCACAGCTGTAACCTCTCAGCACTTGGGAGGATCAGGAATTCATGGTCATCTTCTGCCATATCACAAGCTTGGGGCCTTTTGTGAAACATGAGATCTTTTCTCCAAAAACACTCTCAAGTAATGACTGACTCCTGAGAGTTGTTTAGGTGTATGCTTTAGAATCCTCTTCTTTTGGTTTAACAATTGGAATTGTGTATTTTGCATTGGATCTCAAAATCCTACCTCAAATCTCACAGGTCACACCCATTAACAAAATAAATAAATAAATAAATAAATAAATAAAGAAAGAAAGAAAGAAAGAAAGAAAGAAAGAAAGAAAGAAAGGCAATTAAGGAGTGTTAAGAGCTGAGGAAATAGTCTTTCCCAGTGAAGGGCTCCCTGATTTTATCTAATACTAAGTGGTCGGCACTAAATTATATATATACAAGTAACACTAAATGGAATGAGCAGGTTGTATTTATATGTTTTCAGTACACACACACACACACACACACACACACACACCAGTAACAATTAAATGACCTCTATAGGAAATGGTGGGGGTCCAAGTATGGGAAATACTGGAGGGAGGAAGGGATGGAAAGAAGAAATTGCATAACTATGTTTTTAATTTTTAAAAATTAAAAAGATTAATTAAGAAAGAAAATGTGTTGACATATTAAAACAAAATAAACAAACAAACAACCCACCACTCTCCCCAAGGCTTACTAAGTTCACGCACTCCTTCAATAGTTGACTTGAAAGATAACACAAATCTCTCTTGACTTCACTATCTCCTTCTTTCCCTCCACTTTGAAAAAACAACTATTTTCACCTGAATCTTTGTTCAAGGATCTGCTCCTTAAGAATATTCAAGTTGGGATGAGCATAGAGGTACTTACTGTATATTTCAATCCTTGTTTTAAGAATATTGAACAGGTACTCCAAAGACATTTAGTTAATAGACATGGCTACTTTAAGTCCAGGTCACTCTGCCTTCAAAACTCTTGTTCTTTGCCTTATGTCATGTTTCCCCTAATTGAGCTTGATGGATACTCAGTGGATAACTTGCATTTTCTGGCACAGATGTTTGGTTCCAACATGTGATTGAAGATACCAAATTTTTAACCTCAAATTGAGTTTGGTCTTAGGGCTATGTTCCAAATTGGAGCCATGTTACTTAAGGTATAGAGAATGATTTCAACCAGATGGTTTCTGGCATGTATCACTGGGACCAGTTAATATCAGAAAGCATAAGGGACGTTATTCAGAGAACAAAGTCAGGAGTATCACTCAAGACAAGCTGAGGGCCAGGATCCTGGTGCAGGGAAGCAGGAGCAGGTGAGTCCTAGCATCATGACATTACTCTGCATGTTCCATAAGTTATCTCTTAGAATCTTTCCAAGAAAAGGAGCAGAGGAAACTTGTTTGTTTTTCGAGACAGGGTTTCTCTGGGAAACAGCCCTGGCTATCCTGAAATTCACTCTGTAGACCAGGCTGGCCTCAAACTCACAGAGATCTTCCTGCCTCTGCCTCCTGAGTGCTGGGATTAAAAGCATGTGCCACCACTGCCTGGCAAGCAAAGGAAACTTTTAAAGTCACCTTGTCATCTTTCTACAAGAAGGTAATTTTAGTACCTGAGAAAAAAGTCATGGAAATTAAAAATTCAAAATATATTCTTTTCAACTTTAACAAAAACATAAAAATTTCAGGTAGTTGGCACTGAAAATATTTATAAACAGTTGATATCTATAATAGGCATAGCTAAATCATAATAGTATTTACAATTACAGATGATTGAGAAAATAGAAATTGAGGGATACTCATCTGCTTATGTATGTATGTATGTATGTATGTAATGTATGTATGTATGTATGTATGTATGTATGTATGTATGTAGAACTTGCCTTGATATTCAAGCTAGCGTTGTCCACTAATATAGAGTTACATTCTCAAAAAAAGATTACAAGCCAGGTGGTGGCAGCGCACGCCTTTAATCACAGCACTGGGGAGGCAGAAGCAGGCCTATCTCTGTGAGTTTGAGAACAGCCTGGTCTACAAAATGAGTTCCAGGACAGGCTCCAAAGCTACACAGAGAAACCCTTTCTCAAAGAAAAAAAAAATGATTACAGGTGTGCATCCTCACACCTATGTATGTAGTGCTGGGAATGAAATTGCGGCTATGTGCATGCTAGGCAAAATTATACTCTCTAGCACTTCTCTATGGGTTTTAACTCCCTGGCATTATATCCAACATTGTCTAACAATTAGAGAATCTGGTTGTATGCATCTCTTTCCCTTTGGTTCAAGTAGCATGAACCAAGAGCTGAAGACAAGAAAAAGTGGATTCATTAGCAAGTGCTTTCAAGGTTAATTAATTTTAATTTTGAAACATGTAACAGTTGAAACATAAGTTGAGGAGTCTCTCTGAAGTCCTAATAGAGCCCTGAGTCAGTAGGGTATTGTCTTACTGACATCACAGAGTCACTGGCCATCTCTTGAAGGAGCAATTGTCTCTCTGGAGTCAATGGTTATTATCAGTACCTGACCTCCAGATGAGACCCTATGACTGGGAGTTCCCGAAAGGTTTTTAACATCACACTTCTGATAAGTGTGGACAGCCAGTGGGAAAGCAGTTCAATTTTCTTTCCACTCTATCACCGTTGTAGTAGATCCTTTTAACATGTTGAGATAATTGATAATATCTGCCACTTACTGAAACGGATAGCTTTTTACTGACTAGTTGTTATGAATGACTGACTGCTGGGTGGATATTTAATGTGAGGACTGGCTTGGAGGCACGTTAGCTCATGTAATTCTCATAAGCTTCCCATGAGAATATCTTGGAAGGTAAGGGAAGAAGATTTTTTTTGAAAGAGGAAATAAACAGTAGTTTTGTATGGAATGTCTAAGTAGATCAATAAGATTATAGAATATTTATGTCTCAACTCCCTCCTCATAACATAAAATGAAATGGAAGCTCACATAGGTTAACTCACTTTCCAAGATCATAAAACCAAACAAGCATAGAACACACTTTCATTTATTGTGAAAATCTGTAGTTGTCTGTATGTTCACAGTGTAATCTCAATTTTGGTGCTTTTCATATAATACTTTTAAGTCATAATAGAATAAGTCTTAAGATACCTCTCTGTCTGTCTGTCCATCCATCCACCCATCCTTCCAACCATTTGAAATTCCTAGTTCAGCTGACATTTTTAGTTCTTTTAATAACAGCCTGATTCACAGGTACTGACTTTGTCCTTGAAAATCCTTTCAAAGATGTAGCCATTTGTCCATCGTTCTCTGTAACAGCTACGCAGCAGTCCCGAGCTGCCCCTTGCCAGGTCTGCTTGCACATGGCATCTCAGAGTACAGACTCTCTCAGCTCTTTTCCTCAGGCCAGCAATAGCTAGGAGACTCTTAAAATATTTTATATTAAAATATACTTACATCATAGCACCCATCCCTTTCCTAGGAGGCAATTTTTGTCCTCCTCTCTAGATGGTATCTCTTGAGGATACTAGAAATAACCAGCTCATCAAAATCACACTTTCCATTCCTGAGATCTATCACTCATAAAAAATTTTAGAAATATTTCATATTTCAAATAGTTCACTACTTTGAACTAATCTGTTAATTTGTCCATTCATTCATTCAAATAATATGTATTTTCTGACTTCTAGACCAGAGAGACAGAAGAATAAGCAACAGAGGAAAGTCAAATTAAGGTATAGAAAACAAAAAAAAAAAAAACCCGAAAAAACAAAAAACCTAATCTTTGGGGTTAATGAAAGGCTTCCCTATAAAAGTCATACCTGAGCTGAGCTGTGAAGATAAGTGGGTGTTTGTCCATTAAACAAAGATGAAGTGGTGTTACGGAATGGAAGAATGGCATGGAAAGAAACGGGGAGGGCAATGAGTGAGGAGCAGAGTTCACACTGTGATGCTCGTCAGAGTTTGGGGATGTGCGAAAGACAGACGCATATGCATGTGACTTTTCTAGACCATGGTGTGTGTGTGTGTGTGTGTGTGTGTGTGTGTGTGTGTGTGTGTGTGTGTATGTGTGTGTGTGTACACATGTACATGTGTAGGGTACTCAACTCACTGAAAGACTTTAGGTCATAGGCATGAAGTAATTAATTTTGAGTTAGAAAAATTGGCTTGGGGTTGAAAAATTCTGGCTATAGTTTAGAAAATAATGGAAATAAATGTCAACACATAAATTATAGAAAACTTGCACATTGGGGTCCAGGGCACTGTTCAGTGGGAGAGTGCTTGCCTAGCTCAGGCCAGGCTCAGCACCAGCAAGGAAAAGCAAGGCTGGGCCATCACTGCAGTGATGGGGGAGATGACGGCGGTTTGGACTAAAGTGAAGGTGGCTTTATAGATGGTAGATTAAAGGTAGATTAAGATTCTGGAGACTCAGAAATAGGGTGGGAATTTAGGCAGAAAGGAGGCTCTAGATGTCCACCTGGGAATCTGCCTATTCAACTGAGTAAGCTTACCATTAGTAAGACAAGGCCAGATAGAAGAGGGTCAGTTGGGGAAGGACAGTGTCTGTAACCTCCAAGCATAATCTTCAGGAAAATATTCATGTACATTGACATCTATGAGTCTATAGTCTTTGGAGAGACTCCAGTTGATTTCAATATATTGGAGTACAGAAGAATTCTAGGAGACCACAGAGACCATAGCATTACTGTTTAAAAGTTACATAACAGAACACTGAAGATATTCAATATTTCAGGGGCAGGTCTGGGTACTTGATATAAAAAGAGACATAAAAGCAGAAACAAGAAAAAAAGGAGGAAATTGGTGGAATATCTCAAGAGGAAATCAGTGGAATGTCTCAAGATGGAGGAAGTCAACAACAGTACTGTGTGGGTGTCAAGTAGGCCCCCTTAACTTAGGTTGTTGTATTCTTGTGTTGAGAAGGAATTTGTTCCAAATTTCCTTACCTGCCTCTTCCCTTACCTGTAGCACACAGCATAATGGCTTACAGGAAGAAAGTCTGTGAAATAATTTATCAAAAAAGTGATTGGATAAGAATTTACATAGTATCATAGAGTGAGGCCAAATATAACTTATATTTAGGTGGAAGATTGTTGGAACATGGTCAAAAGAATGACCGTGGTGAACACTGCCTTGGGGAACTGTGGGAGAGGCTCCAGGAAAAAAAGGCAGAGGGCCCTTTACCTCAGGTGCATTTTGTTGCCGGGATTGTTCTTGGATGTTTTCATGACTCCTGTGACAAACATGTACATTCTATTAATAAAACATGTTTATTCTTGGATGTCAGAACACAGCTATAGAACCCACTCTGGTCAGTGTACCCTGGATCTGGAGATGGCCTTCTGCCTTGATTTCCTGCTTTCCCACATATAATCTGTAGTATGTGGCAGGCAATTGTGTTTATAAACTGGTCTGTCCTGAGAGAGTTCTTGGAAAGGGCTGCTCTGTTAGTATTTAGTATGTGCTTATTGGTGTTTATTTACATGTTTTTCTGATCATATTTTTTCTGAACTCAAACAACCTTCTTTGGCTCATTGATTTATTTGTTTTATTAGTGTACAAAAGGACACTGACATTGAAGTAAGGTTGTCTACAGCATTAGACTGTAGGCTATCCCATTCTTCTGGGTCCTCAGATCCCAGGTCCAGCAGACAAGATCTGCTCAGGCTAGCTAAACAGTCAACAGATGATATATAAACATAAACAGTATTATCTTAACTAAAAGCAAGTTCCCCAGCTGAGGAGAGACTAGCCTTGTATCACAGTATTGTGTGCTCAAAGAAGAAAATGAGAAGTAGCAGTGAATGCATGTTTCCTCATGCTGATCATGCTACTCAGGTTCAGAGTGGACTTGTGAGCTACTTAGCTAAGAGAGACTTGAAAATTACTTGGAAGTATTCAAATATTTTATTGAAGATCAAAGGTTAGGAGACGGAAAAAGCGTTAGGAGGAGACATACTATAAGTTACTATGATGCTTATCTTGGTTGTCAACTTGATCACATCTGGAATCAACTATGACCCAAGCATCTGGGTACACCTGTGAGGAATTAGTCTCCACTGGATCATTTAAGGTTGCAAGACCCATCCAAAGTCTGGGCCATAGCTTGTCATGACAGTTCACATCAAAGGGCACAGAAGAGGGAAACCTTTGCTTGCCCTCTCTCACCAGCAAGTTCATTTATCCTGCTGCTGAGACATTCCAAAGTCATTGGCCTTGGAACTTCCTTCTCTGAGAGTCCAACACAGACTTAAGATCAGCTGCGATACCCAGCCGCTTTGACCAAACATCACATTCTTGGTTTTTCTGTCAGGAGACAGGCATTGTTGGACTAGCCAGACCACAGCATATAAGAGCCATAATAAATTTCCTTTTAGTATACATAGATTCATTCTATCAGGTCTGTTCCTCTCGAGAACCCTGACTACTACAATTACCAAGAGAATATTTTTTCTTGAATATTTATATAAAATCACTGTATATTATCATGCTATTAGCTTGATAGTGATATATTGACCAGTTTCTTGAGTTTAATCTACTATGAAACCAATAACTCTTTCTAAATAACCTACACTATTGGCCAGTACCATTGGTAGAGAGCTTAAATGTAGTTTATTCTACTTAATACTTTGGAAATACATTAATTTTCCTAACTTTAGGTCTTCAAAACTGTATTACCAGAGGCTGGGAGAGCATGGAAAGATTTTTATTTTACTTATTATATACCTCATAGTAATCTTATAGACAATATAGATAAGTTTATTTTCAATATAACTTCCAGCATTTTGACTGGTTTTGTTTCAATTTCATGTCTT
This sequence comes from Onychomys torridus, assembly GCF_903995425.1. Taxonomy (NCBI): domain Eukaryota; kingdom Metazoa; phylum Chordata; class Mammalia; order Rodentia; family Cricetidae; genus Onychomys; species Onychomys torridus. Next base: position 2,492,469 of record NC_050457.1, on the reverse strand, counting down.
TCTTGCTCCTTTTCTCCCTTCTTATTTACATTTAATTAAGTATCTCCAATATTTCTGAAAGCTGACTCAAATGTTTCCTGAAATAATACATAGGTACAAAATAAATAGATGCTATATTCATTAAGATGTTGGATTGGCAAAAGGACTCAGAAAGTAAGGGAACTTGCCTCTCACCCTGATGACCTGAGACCAATCCTCAGGAACCCACATAATGGAGGAAAGAGAAAACTGACTCCTGCAAGTTGTCTGACTTTCATAAGAATGTTTTAACATGTACCCTTCCCTGAACAATAAATATACACAAATAAAGAATTAAGTTACTATGAAGTTTCATAAAATGAGCTATCTCAGTAATCTCATTTCTCCGTTTTCTCCCTTCTCATACAATAAACCTAACATGCTTTAGTTTGCTATTGTCTAACTCATGTATTTCCCAGAATCTTTTTGTTGCTAAGGTGATGAACACAGTTTTCATGAACAATTTGGGGTAAAAGAGAAGCAGTGAAAGCTGGCTTAAGTATGGAGAGTGGGCTGAAAAGGAGGGTTTTGAGCCACATACTGCTGGTCTGGGACCCCACAATTACCATGCCTGGTATATGCAAATAAAGAATGGTGTATTTTAGAATGGTTTTTCTTGCTGCCCAGATTATATCACTGTTCTAAACATGCTGGGCTGTAAGTCAGAGGCACCAAGCCTTGCTCAGCACATCATATGGCCCTAGTAAACAGTTGCCAGAATGTCAGGCATCGAGTGGGACTCAAGAAAGGGTGATCATACCATACTTTGCATGGAAATTCAGACAAGGGAATAAAGAACCCAAGGAGTTCCACAAGAAGAAACCACAGGAATAAGGTCTAAAGTTGAGAATGAACAACCAATACAAGTTAAACATGGCTGACTCTGAAGCATGTGTGAGGAGAGTGTGTTAACTGACAGGAAAACAGGGGGTGCTTGGGAAACAAGGCACAGTAAAGTGGGGGTACAACAAGCTACTGTAGGATTCTGGGGAAGAGAGGGACATAATACAAACTGTTCTACATGTGTTAAATAATAGTAAAATGAACAAATTTCACTATAATAATTTGGAGAGGATTTTTGAGACACTGTTTACTGGCCATGAAAAGGCCAGACAAGACTAAGGAATAAGAATAGGCAAATAAAGAGCTCAGAAGGTTCCATCTTTTATGGGTTTATGAACGATGCTTGTATATGCAGAACAAGGCAAGAAGGGAGGAAGGACAAGCCACTGTCACAGTAGATAACTCAAGAAATGTGGGCAGCTGGACAAAAAGTGTCGAGGGAAGGCAAACACTCAGCTGGAAATGAGAGGAACAGTCTTGACAGAGGTGGTAAATTAAACCATGTGAACAAAGAACAATCAGAAAATGGGCTTGCTTTTTGCTTTCTTTAATTGCTTCATATCAGTAAAGTATAATTGTTTTCATTGTAAGAAATTTGGAAAATACAGGTAAAAATTTAAAACACTTGCAAACCCACCATCAGAGACAAAACCTATAGAGCTTCCACAGTCTACATGCTTTCAGTATTTGGTGGGGTTTTGTTTGATTTGCATTTTTCTGTAATGCTTTGTGTATGGTAGAATTGCACAGGCTAGTGTTTCTCCATTGTATCCCACTTCCTAGTAACTGTTCCTCACCTAGACACCAAGGCTTCTCTTACCCAGGAAGTTTAGGGGCAGCTGTAGATTAGACAGGAACACTGTAAACCAGCATGTGAGGGAACCATGCAAAGCTGAATAATCAAAAGCACATTTTATACCGTGAATAACTGATAGACTGTGCAGGGGAATTCTTCAGGAATGCCTGTTTACATCAACTCAGAACGGTTTTTGAAAGCTGAAGATGCTCTTGCCAAGACCAACTACAAATGGAATGGGACTATGATGTGGGCCTGATCGCCAACTTCTTTTTCTTCAGAAAGTTGCTACACACACTACTCAGCCCTTTTCTCCCCACAAAGGAAGCACACAAGTTCTTACTTACTCAACAAAGCCTCACAGAAGGCTAAACGATGATCCATGTAAGGTACCAGGCATCATGTCTGTAAGACACATTGCTTCAAAGGGGGCTGCCTTGACTAACCACATACTTATTAATCTGCTCGCCCCAATTAACTATAAATTGCAATGATTTCTAGAAGTTGTCAAATACCTTTAAAAACCAACCCTTTCATTAATTCCTTACTGGTTTATCTTTACTGGTCTATTTTAGAACTCTCCTATATATAATTTTTCCAATAATAGCATAGAACATTAACTTTCCATTTTCTCTTATAAACCATATTTTAACAGCTATTTTACATATAAAACTTTGTTAGCATCTTCCTTACAGTGGATTTCCAAAAATGTTTTTAAGTTTTCAAAACAGGCTACTAACATGGTCCTAGAAAGCTGGCGCTGGACACCATTTACACTGGGAACGAACAGCCACTCGGGACTGAATCTTTCTGTTAGGGTAACAGATCATTTAGTGACGGAAGCAGGAATAAAGACACTTCATGTTTCTATACCCAAAGACACTTGGGTATAGAAAAAAAAAAAAAAAGAGACACTAAATATAAAAATTAACTATCATTGTGAGAAGTTCCCAGGCTTTAGCTGGGCTGAATTAAGCAGGGCTTAAAGAAGTATTTTAGAGTCTCACCCAATGGGAAATTGGTGGTTCCAAAGAGAAAAACAAATGTGCTGATGGTAGAGAGCAAATATGCTTATATGAATGTGCACATATGACCTCAGAGAGGCGGTAGCAGCATGCAGAGGACCTGTATAGGTCAAGCCAAATGGGGTCCCAGCATTGAGAGGGGAGTGGAGCCAGGACCTAACCAATCTGTAATTGCTAACAATGTATTTCCAACATGAATCAAAGACTGCCTTCAGATCACCAATATCTCCTTCAGCGATTCATGATATTTTATTCACGGGTACAAAGGAAAGGTACTTTTCCAATGATATATTCTACAAAGAATCAAATTGCCATGCTATATAATGCCACAAAATGTCATCAGATTTTCTTGGAAGTGCATTTTACACTGCAAATGCTTTTCTGATTTTTAAGTGTTGTTAATTAAATAATAAAAATGAAAAATCTTGTTCATAATTATGAAAGTTACTCCTCTCAACTTCTACCTAAGATTCTGAGTCAAGTTAAATTGACTATCTAGTTGCTATCTATATTAGATAATTAGCTGAAGAACTGTCAAATCCCCAATCATAGATCAAGAATGAATTTAAATGGCTAGGTAATTAGCTTAAAGAGAAGGAAGTTCTCAAAATCCACCTTTTCCATTACATAACTAAAGTTAGGAATTAGGGAAATTATTATGAGTGCTGTGTCTTTGATTCTTTGGCTTAAAAAATAAATCATGGAATTATCCTTCCCACTTCCTTCATTACTATTAAGTTCCTTTTGTAAGACTCCTTGATACCCATGATGTAAAGTTTCTGTTACTTTTGTAAAAGAGTCAGAGACTTATAGACAGTGTGGCATTTGGAAGTTCTCACCTGAGTAAAGAAGGGTAGAACTGTGACATGCATGAAACCCAGTGAAATGGTTGATTAAACAATGATGTTAAGGAATTTGAAGCTGAGTCATCCATACCATGCTGAAAAGTCCTAGGGAAATAAAATCAATTATTTCAGAATATACAGGAAACATTAACTATGGAGAGCACTGATATAATTTTGGAATTTTACTTAGTTTTCACAAGCCAGTTTTTAATAGAAAGTGGTCTCATTTTATTGAGGAAAATGCATCCACCAAAATGACAACAAATATAATCCCCCCCAAAAAAGAAGAAGCTGAAGGAGGGGGAGGGGGAAGGAGAGGGGGAAGAGGAAGAGGAGGAGGAGGAGGAGGAGGAGGAGGAGGAGGAGGAGGATAAATAGAGAAAGAAAGGAAAAGGTAAACCCAAGAATTAGTATTTTAATGAGCTCTTGTAAAACAATTCTTACATGGGAAAGGTATAGTTATGTCATTATTATTTAGTTTTAGAAATTCACACTAAAAAATTTGTCAAAAACAAATCCCACAAAAAGTGCAATGAATACAATCTATGTCTCTCAGAACCAGCGTTCTTGTATTTCATAGGATTCTTATCAACCTGCACTCAATAAGTGTTAATATTTGTCATATCTGCTTAATGTAAGAACATTTAACATGAGGTGCATTTTTCACTACCAGAATGATTTATATATATCAAACAATAAATAAAAACTTATAATTAAATTTGATATGTTTTTAATGGCCCAAGAGACCTTGTAAGAGGAACTTAATTGTGAAATGTATTAGCATGATGCAAAATATAAAACACTTTTTCCAGAATATCTTGTCTACAGCCACCTTTTGGAAATGACTAATATTTTTCTAAGTTGGCTCAAATTCAACTATACATCTAGATCTAATAATGAAGGATCCGTTACATGAGCGATTAGTACATAGCTTGGCAAGATAAAACATTTATGACTGTAAAATCTATTTGCCCACATCAAGTCAGGAGTAAAGACTTTAGAAATGAAATTGTTTGAAATGGTAGTTTCCATATAATGAAGAAATAATACTGTCCTTTTAAAAATGAAAATATGATTACATTACTTTCCCTCTTCCTTTTCCCAAGGCAGAGGTCAAAGGTTCATGAGGAAAACAGCTCCAATGGATAGAGGGGCAGGAAGATTGTAAGGACCAGAGGACTAGGAAGTCTGCTATCTCTCCTCGAAATGGCTTCCTAAACAGATAAGACCTGAAAAGTGAGAATATCAACAGACATTCTTATGTAGAAGGTAGAAACTGGTCAAAATAGAATACAATTTTGTTGTGAAAAAAGCCACCCCTACCTTCTTCTCACTTAACATCTTGCATTTTTGTATTGTCCTATTTTCTAAACTTGACTTTTCTCTTCCTTCATTATCTTGAGGACAGGGATTTTCTTCAATTAAGTATACTTGGAAGATATTTTTTAGACACATAATATACCATCTCCTTAATGGCATTTTTTTCTTTAGCTTACCTAAATTTTAGATCATAGAAACATCCCCAAATAGCCAAAGTCAGGCTATAAATACTCACTCAATTCAATCCACAGAGGGAACTATAAAGGCAGACAGAGGCTAGCTCAGGGTTCCTTTTGGAAGGGGTCTCTCTTTTGTACCAGCAATGAGGAATTTATAGAATGGTAGTGATGTTAGCTGTTAGCAGTTTCACATCTTATAAAACAGAGTTCAATAGCAGTAAGGGATGTGGATTGGAAGAGATTAAGGATATAATGACTATGATACTGTGCTAGATCAGCAAGAAGAGCCTAAACTAAGTAAGAGAGGAAAACTAGAAATACTAAGTTAGCAGAATGAGCAACAGTCATCCTCAATGACAAGTGTTTATGATGACAGGAGAGTGAAGGCAGCGCAGACAGCTGCGTGTAGAGGAACAGCCTAGAGAAACTTGCAGGAATTTCACTTCATTTCAAAAAGTCACAGAGGCTCATGGGCATTTGGAATATATCTTAAGAGAGGCGTAGAGCAGGAATTTGAATTTATGGGTCCAGCATATACAAAAGAAGTCTGATTTGAAGATACCCATGTGGAAGTCATCCCATGCTAGTGGATGAATCCCCCACTGAAAGAGTGTGAAGTGAAGAGATAGCCAAGGAGAGCTTTGGATCAACATTTAAAGCATGACACGAGGAAAAGAAGTACTAAAATGAAAGCGCAAAGAAAAAAATCAGAAAAGGTGAAGAGCCAGGAGACAATTATGTTAGGGAGGGTAGAGAAAGAGAAGATGGCTAACAATGTCAACAGCTACAAAGAAAGTAAAAAGAATATTCTACTGGAGTTAGTCACCGAATGCATATGAATGCCATATCCGTGTTTATTTAGCTGGCTGGAGGGAGAGATCAAACTGCAGCAATTGAGTGAGTGACAGGACACACCGGAATCGGATGTGAATGCAGACACAACAGTAAAGGAAGAAGGCTTCCATATGGGAGAAAGTCAGGGGCATGAGGCAGAAGGTAGAAACTATACTTCACAGACTATGGCCATAGAATGGTAGATAAAATTTATCAGACTATTATTTGAAAAGATGTATTACAGCTGAGAAAATAAACACATTAATCAAAAGCATATCAAGAAATGCAGGGGTAAATTGGGATGAAAATATTTATTAAGAATTGATGTGGATGGTATAGTTTCCTAAAGACTATGGGTTGAAGCCCACAGGACCAGAGTAAAGTGTGAGAGGATAAAATGAATGCATAATGGGCTGTATTTTCTCCGAGAAGTACAGGGCAGGGCTACCTGCTGAGAAAACATCAATGAGGCAAGGTCAAAGAGATGACCAAAGTTGAGGAAGCTGGAAGGAGTTCTCCGTAGTGTCAAATGTTGGAGTTGTCAGCAGGTACAAAAAGAAAAGTGATAATCTAGTCGTGGGCTCGAGTCTGGTTAGAGGCCAGCTGAGTTTGGAGGGAAGAGACATACCATGGTAAAGATGTAGGAAGAAGATGCTGTTTAAGGAGGAGGAGGCAGGAAAGGCTTGTAAAGAAAGGCAGCCTCAAAGGGAGTGACAGCCCAGGATGAAGGACTTCACGAGTCACATATAGAAGGTCAAAGTTTATCTCCACTTTTTTCTTGTATGCCTTTGAACCCTTTGCATAGGTTCCTATTTTGTCCAGAAATAAGAGGGTGCATCATGCAGCACGCCCTCACCATCATGGTTAGCCAGCTCCATAGCTGATTCCTGACAGAAGATTTTCTGTGTTAAGTGTCCCCTGATACTCTACCTAACATATCTCTTGTCACTGTCTCTCTTTTACTTTGTTTCTTCATAGAACTTAGCTCTACATTCAACCATTTCACATTTACTTTTTTCTTTTCTTTTCTTTTTGGTCTTCTCTGTGCCACTAGGAGAGGGTAGCTGAAGGTTATTGAGAAGCAGTACTTATCACATATAGGAGAAATGGAATCAAACGGAGTTAGGATCCAGTGTAGACTTCATCATTAGATTTGTAATATTTTTTTGACAACTTACTTAGCCTCTGTTTTCCAATTTGTAGAATGGGATATTGCAATGTGTGTGAGGATTCTGTGAGCTAATGCATGTGAAGTACCATGTTTCATTGTCAACAAGGGCTCAGAAAAGGCAAGGCACCTCTGTGAGAACAGCTGCAAGATGCTGTAAAAATGCCTACAAACATCTCAAAACTGTTACAAAAGTCCTATCACTTGAAATAGTTGCCTACTTGCAACTTTGCTCTCAACAGTGGAAAAAATAACACAGGATCTAACAATAGTGGAATGGTTAACTACTGCCATTTTCTTAAATTTCAGACCAATGAAAACATAGAATTCAGCTGGGTGTTTCTCTCGGGACATTTCCTCTTTTACTGAACCTACAGATTCCTGGGCCTGGCAGGAGTAAGGTTACTTGACTATATGGGGTGTTATGGCAGATGTTTATGGTCTCAGAGGGGGTGTGATCTGTGTGAGCTTTTAATTCCACAGCAAGAGCCCAAATTAGTTTCATTATTCTAGAGAGTATAAGCGGGTGAAAATTAGTCCATGAACTCAATGGGGGAATGAGATTATGAATTTGCTATTAGATAACCTCTAATGACATTTCAGTATACAACTAAAAGAGATGATATTCTGAATAATTTATATCAGAGCATAAAATTACAACCTTAAAATCGATAGTTATATTTTCTCCAATAACATAACCTTTGATAAATGAAATTTACATACCTTAAAATTGCTAAGTACTTAAAAATTGAGGCAGAACACATCTTCTCTGCAGGTTATGAGGAATGTAAGAAGAGCTTTTGAAGTGAGGATAAGCATGGCTTGTCTTTCCTTAAAGATGAGGGAGCCAGGCCCCATCCCTCTGTGAAGGACACCACACTGCCTCTGCACTGGCCAGGTCATCACATTTGTCACTCTAGCCTAGATTCATTTTCTTTTGCTTCTGTGTCCTCAAGCATGCTACTCTCTTATTTTTATCTTTTTTCTTTCCCAGCATATACACTTGTTCTTGGGCTTTTGTAATCAGTTGCTGGGATAAAATAAATCTAAGACACCTCAGAAGTGAGGACAACCAAGAGCTAAAAAGACTTGGCTGCATTTATGCTTGGCTTGTGCCACATGGAATCTGGCTACTGGCCTAGTAGAGAGGTTCTCCAAATGATGCTAACAGACTGTACCTCCACAATGGAGTAAAGGCATCTCAACAGAGTGTGATCTAGAAAGGTGAAGGGATCATGTCAAAGTTCTTCCATCTCTGTGCATAGCTCAGTGCCTGGGTCACTAGACAGTTTCAAATAAAAAAGGAAATACAAGAGAAAAACATTGTTTTGGAAATAGAATTAAGTAAAAACTCAACTACTGAGATAATATGAGATACTAAAAATATGTGGTTTTTTTTGATGTCCCTACAATCATGAGCAATCATAAATACACAGAAATAGTCCAACCAAACACTTCAATACTGAAATAGCATCCAAATCACTGCTTTATTCTTTTTTTTTAAAGTGTCATTTGTAAGTTTGAGGTTAGCCTAGGCTACCTAGCAAGATCTTGTCTCAAAAAAAGAAAGAAAGAAAGAAAGAAAGAAAGAAAGGAAGGAAGGAAGGAAGGAAGGAAGGAAGAAAGAAAGAAAGAACAAAAGAAAAGAAAATAAGCAAGGTGTATTGGCATACAACTTTATTATTGGACTTGGGAGGCAGAGGCAGGTGGATCGGACTTGGGAGGCAGAGGCAGGTGGATCGCTGTGCTGTGGAACAATCCTCTTCTATACTATGAATATGTCTTACTCTTACTGGTTAATAAAAGGCTTACAGGCCAGTAGCTGAGTAGGATGTTAGGCGGGAAAGCCAAACTGAGGATGATGGGAAGAAGGAGGACAGAGTCAGGAGAGATGCCAGCTGCCACTGAGCAAGCAGAATGTGTCAAAACAAGGTAACAAGCCATGAGCCATGTGGCAAAGCATAAATAGAAATATAGGCTAATTTAAGTGTAAGAGTTAATTAGTTACAAGCCTGAGCTATTGGGCGAGCATTTGTAAGTAATATTCAGCCTCTGAGTCAGTTATATGGGACCAGGCAGTTGGGACAGGAAACGTCCAATTACATCTCTGAGTTTGAGGCCAGCCTGGTCTACATAGTGAGCTCCAGGACAGCCAAGACTACACAAAGAAACCCTATCATTAAAAACAAAACAAAATAAATAAATAAATGAACAAATAAATAAGTAAATATAATAAAAACGTGTTTTCCCTGGGTCTATATGATGTTTAAATGTCAATGTGTAAGTGTCAAAGTAAGACACTTGAGCAGAAGGTAGTTTCCTTGATTGCTCAGGCCACCGTGATATTAAAAAATGATGACTTTAAATTAGAAAATGACTAGCAAAATGCACAGTCCACAGCAGGGACAGGATGGAAAAAGGGGATGAGTAGAGAAGTCGTCAGGCCATGCTTAGAGAAAAGAAAAATGGATTTTCATGTCCATTTGTGAAGAGCATGCGGCCATGGGCAGGCTGGGAAGAGGAATCTGGTGTGGAGAGAGGGCAGAATGAAATGTCATGTACAGCAGAGCCAACCAGATAAAGGTTCAACATGTAGGCCATCACCAAAACCAATGTCCAGCCATTTCCCATGCTTTAGGTTATTAGGACCACATACAAAGCTGTTGTATTTTTTCTACTTTTTCAAAGATATTTCCCAAGTAATATTTAGATGGAAGTATATAAATACATCTACCTTATAAACAAAATTGCTAGGATAAGAAACTTTTGGGGAATCATACTGGATTCTAAAGCATTTTTTCCCAAATTTTAAATATTTTTACTTCTAGTCAATATTTTTTTCCGCTGAAGATAAGTTCTTGCTATGTGGCCCAGTTTAACATAAAACCTGAAATACTCTCTTCTTAGCCTAAGGCATGAACCATCATACCAGGCTAACCTAGATTCATTTTAGCAGCTTTATTTACATATGTAATTCAAATGTCACAACATCTACATGTTTAATGCATGCAATAAAAGTTACTATTACATTCAAAAGTTTTTTAACCTTCACATCCATTAGCTCCCTACGTCCCTTTCTCCTTCATCACTGCTGATTCCTGTTTCCACAGATTTGCCTATGCTTAATGTTTCTAATGAATGGAACGTTTGTTCTTCTAAACTCAGCATAATGCTTTTATGGTTCATTTTTGCTGTGGCATGGTTCAAAATGCCAGTTCATTTATACTGTAGGGTTGTATTCTTCCATATGTTTATGCAGAGTCTTGTTTATCTGTTCATGAGAGTGGGGGTTGTTTCCACTTCGTGCTACTGAGATAAGTGCTGCTATGCCAATTCCCATAATATTTATATTTATGTCTTTTATTTATTTTTTGGACATTCATTTGCATTGCTGGGTCATAAAATCATATGCTTAAAATTTCACTTAAGCATATGCTGTACTCAACATTTGAAAGAATTGCCTGTTTTTCAAATTATATCATTTATTGTTGAGATATGAAAAAGTTTTAATTAAAAATATGTCATTCCCTGAGGATTATGAAATAGTTAGAAAAACCATAGGCTAAGGCCATAATCCCAAGGAGCTAACATTTAAATTATTGTGACTTCTAAGCAGAGCTATGGGTATACAACATTGGAATACACTGAAATTTGATGACTCAAAAGCCAGAGGCGCTCTCTCAAATGAACTCTAACATGAATCTACATCCTTCCCTGTTTCCTATGATGCTAAGCTTTGACTGTCATGTCTACGTTTATACTGAAATAGCGCCGTTCTTTGTTACTAAATGTTGGGATTTACAGCAACTTCTCACAATTAGAAGTTTTGCTATGACAGATCAAAACATTTTGAATTAGTAGTGTTTAATTTTAATAGTCAGAATTTATCTATCTTTCCTAAAATTGAGTGAGAGCAGCTTAATAGCCCCCTGTGGTATCCCTTGCACATTGTCTCAGGGCCATGGAGGGAACAGTGTTTTGTTTTACCAGAAATTCATGAAGGCAAGTTTAGAAAAGAACAAACATTTTTAACATTTTTGTTATGTTTCATCTTCCTGAACAGATTTTAAAATCATGTATCCTTTCCCTGGGATGTAGTAGTCCTACACTAGGCTCACAATGAACACACTTTCAGCTTATCTGTCAGAACCACGGGAAACCAAGGCAGTCCCCTTCTTACAAGGCATGCCATGCCAAGAGACAACAGCAGATACAGTTCACAAAAATTCAATATATTCAACACCTTATTGTTATTTTTTTTTCCTCAAGTCCTCAAAGCATGTGGCTTAATTTGGGTCATGAGCTAGAGATGAAGGTTGTTAGAATGCTAATAATATGACATCTTCATCTCTCAGCCATGTAAAGCAGCTTGAAAGCCAATAGGGTTTTACAAAACACACATATCTCCCTAGTTGGTGAAGAATGCTGCCTTATGGACTTCCTTTGTCACAAAAATCAAAATACATTTCAAAAATTTGATTTATATTCCAGGAAAACAACAAAAACTGAATCAACATGAATCAATAAAATTTGTGAAATTTTGGCACTGAGAACTTCCAAAAACATGAAAATGTATTTAGACTTTTGCTCATGCATGTAAGTGACATAGGCCTATGTTTTATATTAAGAAAATCTAGAGGCAGTGCTTAGAACAAAATGTTCCACAATCCTGGTTGAAATTAGCAATTTAAATTTGTTGAGTGAGGTTACAAATGCACAAATCACAGAGATGTGAGAACTTGCATAGTTGTTAAAAATGTATCAAAAGGCCATAGGTTAAAAGTAATGAATGTATGTTTCATTATTATTATTATTAAAATATACAATCTGTGATGATAATTTATTTGTTTTACAAATACATTTGGAGGTTAAAAATTTTCAAGTCATCTGTGACAAACCATGAAATTCAATATTGCTCACCATGACCAATCCATGAAATTTGTTAACTTTGTTCCTGGTTTTCACAAGACCCTTTTCTGAGATGGGCTGACCCATTTGAACTGAGAGCATAGCATTTTTTTTATCTGTGGCAAATCAGTTTATTTTACTAGGATTTATTAGGGGCTTCAAATTTAAGCTTTTTATATTTAAGCCATTTATATATAATCTCAACTTTATGTTGGTTTTATTCACTGTTCCTTCTCCTCTCTGAAAGAGTTCTCTGCTTCTAAAACAAGTTCTCAGCCTGTTTTGCAAGAAGGAAGAACATGTTAGCAGTGGTTATACTCCAGGTCAGAGCGGGGAACTAAAAAGAAAGTGATTAATTACTCTTAGGCCAGACCATACAAGCTGAGAATGTTCTCAGAAAGAAAATATGTATATCACTCTAACCAGAATGTGCAGAGAGGAGCATTCTGCCTAGTTTAACCCAAGTAATAAAAATATTATGTGACCTTTTTACTGTTCAATAAAGTAAGAATGTATAATTCTTTGAATATAAAAACAAATATTTTAGAGGGAAATTTAAAAATGATACTAACGTTTGTTCATAAGAACTATTCCAAGTTTTATAATATTACCTATTAGAATCAAGCTAACTTGAAATTAAAAGTAGTTTGAATTTTTATACTTTTCTTTTATTTATAAGAAAAGTGTTTTATTTTTTCAGTATAATTACCTATCTGCTTCTACTTGCCATTACTAGTTAAGACATTAAAACATAATGTGAAAGTCTATGCAGACTTATTGAAAGTATGAGACCATTAAATCTCTTTCAGACTTGAGCACATGTGGAATTTTTTAATTGTATCTTTTTAAAATTAGAACCAATTATATCACATAAAAAGTGTAAATTACTGGGGCTCAAGAGAGAACTCAGTGCTTCAAAGAGAACACTGCTCTTGGAGAGGACACAAGTTCAATTCCCAGAATTGACATCGGGCAGCTCACAACCTCCAGTCCAGAGGGTCTGACAACTTCTGGACTTACAGGCACCACTTACCAGCACTCACCTGTGCACTTGCTGCCCCCAACCCATACAGACAATTAAAATTAATTTTTAAACAGTCAAAAGCTATTAGATAGATAGATAGACAGCTAGAAATAGGTAGATTCCACTCAAAAAGTGAAAACTAATGCCTGGCATAAATGCACAAACTCATAATCCCAGCACTCAGGGAGGAGACAGAAAGATTTCATCTTTGAAGTCAGTAGTAAAGGCCAGATATTAAGACTGTTTCAAAAAACAAAATAAAAAAGGTGAACCTTATTAACTGAAAGGGATTAACCAACAGACATGAAACATGTTTGGAATGATTATATCTTTGAGAACTGATTCATGTTCGATTTATAAAATATCCCAGTTTATGATATTAAAAATGTACTTCAGAGTACTTCTACTTAGTATTAAATACAGAGTTCAATAACAGCTATGGCAACAACTGGGTTAAACGAAACATATTTGATACTTACTTATATAATTCTGTTAGTGGTGTTGTCAAAATGGCTAATGTTGTCAAGAGGTTGTTGCAATGAGTATGAATTTTAAAAATTGTATTGTTGTTATATTCATGAGGATTCAAAATTTCCTGTACAGATGTACAAACTGACCATAATATGTTCTCAGTGCATATTAAGATTGTCGTGACATCAAGTCTATTGGAAAGAGAGAGAAGAAAAGTCATGTTAAATAACATAGTGTTTTTGCCTGTTGTATACTCTCTAATTAGAGTGTCCTAAGCATATGTAAAACGAGAAAGGTATGGTTAGATATCTATATAGACACACCTAAGCCGGGAAGGGTCAGAACATCTTGTGAACACTCAGAAATTGGATAGTCCATCAAATCTTTACTTTTTGTGATGCAAAGAGCTGCAATGCTGTTGTGGCTTTGTTTTAATTTTGTAGCTTTACATTTTTTTTTGAGAACTTCATCCAAGAGTGCTGCCTGTAAATCATTCCTTTTCCTACTTCTCCTGTGCTCCCTCCCAAATTCATGACTTCTTCTTTATTATTATTACACATAAGAATACTCCATGAAAAAATATTTGATTTGCATTATCAGAATTCTCTTCCAGAAGCAAAATAGGAACTGGTTGAAAATAAAAATGATCTATTACACACACACACACACACACACACACACACACACACACACACACTTTGCAAGTAAGTATTTGATGGCAGAAGATGTCTCCATGTCATCCACATGTAAACCATCAGAAAGAACTCACAAAGTCAGGTAACATACTCTCCTAGGAAGGGGGAGATGAGAAACCATGACAACCAGAGCACAAGCTGAGATGCCTATAGACTCAGAAATTTCTAAAATTATATTTATTTGTGAAAGAAGACTGTATTATCTTATTCATCAACATTTTCATTTCTATTGCTCATGTGGTATTTCTTCAAAATTTTAAGTGCATTTTTATTGTAATTAACACATACTAATTCACGTATTTCTGAGGTTAATACCTGAACCCATGAATATAATGTGTGAAAGGTATATCTAAATATATATACTAGTAATATATAACACATGCATAAATCATATATATGGATTTGGCCATATGTTATATGAAAACTACTAGAGCTTAGTAACTAATAGTAATTATCAATAATTGTTGCAGGAGAATTGTCCATACTGCCATTCTACTGTGCCAATAAAGCAGCCTTGAATCTAGGATGGAGTCGGCGATTAGTTGACTGGGATTAGCCATAAAGTTCTTGGAGGACTTTGCAGAGCAGCTAGAGAGGACAGGAACAGACTCAGGAGGAGGTGGGTGTGCAGGAGTTCTGGAGAATGTGGAAAGAGGGTAGGGCGTGCCCTCCGCTTCTCTTGCATTCTTCAGGTCTTGATCTCAATTTCTGACTCCCAAGTTTCAATTATACCAGAATGAATTAGGTAATCATTTCATCTGACAGCTACAAATAATCATTGGCTATTATCAATAATCACTGGTAATTATCAATTACCACCTTTAGGAAGATTTAATTTTTGTTTTATTTACTTCTAATTGTTAATAGTTCCTAATCCAAGATACACACACACACACATTTTGATTTCTGTAATAATGATGGTTTACTTACCTCTCATATACAAATATTTACATATTTTACAGTGAAAGTTTAAAAGGAATAATTCTAGATTTGCATAACACTTTTGTGCAATCATCCAGAACAAAAAAGCCAGTCTCTATTGCACCATTAATTAATTAAATAAATATTACTTATTTCATGAGCTAACCATAAATCTGATAATGCAAATATCTCATAATTATGAGCCACATAACAGCTAAAAGTGGTTTCTGCTTTATAAAAAGGAGAGTAAACATATTCTTTACTCTGAAAAATAATTTTACAACTAAACTTCAGAGTTATACTTTTTAAAAATAGCTTGATCAGTAATTCAAAACAGCCTTGCAAAAAACCACATATATGAAAACTGTAGCAGGACCTAAAGCCCTTCGAGTCACAGTCCACTTAAAAGAACGTGATAAGGAAATGATTCCTCTTGCCAGAGACAAAGGAAGGAGGAAGTCGCTAATGCATGTGGGTTCTTTCCAAAATCCATCTGAAGACATTATTTCATACCTGATTCCAGGTTTTAATCACATTAGGTCAAGTATCTAAAATAAGTCTTTTCCCACATAGCTCAATGTTACTATTGAGCTAATTTGCATAATATTCACTGCTGAAATACTAGAATTACACTCTAATTCAGTCTTTTATTTAAAACATAGGGGTTTTTGCTTCTCATTTTCATAAATATATACAGGGGCAAAAGGAAAATAAAAGGAAAGACAATAAATTAGACTGTTTATTACTATTATTGTTGTTTTTTGTTTTTTCAAGACAGGGTTTCTCTGTGTATCCGTGGCTGTCCTGGAACTGTTGTAGACCAGGCTGACCTCAAACTCTGACTCTGCTTCCTGAGTGCTGGAATTAAAGATGGCTGCCACCACACTGGGCCAGAATATGTTTAAAACAAAGTAGTTTTCTTAATGAAAATAGTTACTCCGTTTGAAAAGTGTAGAAACTAAATAAATAAAAGGCTGAAATCCTTCTGCTGCTTAGTAGGACCAAGTCAAGTTCGCTGCTTGGTCACAGCGTGGTTGCTGTTTTCTCTGCTACAGGGCAAGACCTTACTGTGCTCTTATCTTATTGTGTACATTTGTGGGAACATTTTCTACAAGCAAAGGGGTTCTAATGTTTGTAAGGGGAAAGAGCAGGGAAGTCAATCGGATCCAAGCTCCACTTTTCTACACAATGCCTCAGGAGAAGCGGCACCCTTTCCTCTTGGATGTTAGAAACTCGCTAAACACACAAACTGTGTCGAGCTTCGGAATAGCATTCTGCTTTACAAACTGATCTCTAAAAAGAATTCCCCTTGAAGAGCAGCTTTCATTACCTTATCTGTGCAATTCTCTTAGGACTGGGACATGCCCGAGCATATCTGGAGGCTAGTAGACCCAAGGACTTCTCCAGCACCTCTGCTAGAATCTCCTGGGCCAGCTTAGAGGGTAGTATGGTCCAGAGATCATGACGCAGAGCCCAGCTGAAGTAATGCCACATCTGGATGGAGAAGGCGCATCTTTCCCCCTGGCAAAATCATCACACATTAAACAACAGATCACATCTTCCAAAATGTCCATTTGCTTCCTAGGAGCCTAATTAGTTCAGGCTGAGAGGAAATCGTTGGAGAGTCTGCTAGATGACCAAGAAAGAATTTTGACAGGATGTTAAACATCCTATTGACAAAGGAACATATGTTTTATTTCAATTATGAATGAGATATTCTAGTGTAATTCCAGACCACAAGCATTTAACCTAGCATATTCTTGATCCACCTGGTCTTGGCTTGCCTTTTGAATTTTTCTTTTAAGCATCAACTTTGTAGTTACTTAACAAGTCATGCTGATTCTCCAAAATTAAAATCTGTTTAAATTGCTGATGGAGGCACATTTTTCTGAGACTATTAGCATGACTGAGTTAATTTTACAAATCTTTTGGATTCTGTATTATAATGGACCAAGAGGACAGAAAACAAACACATTTGCTAAATCTTAGGCACATTCATAAAACCAAGTGGGATGCTTAACTATTGAAGAGTACATTAGTATATTAGGCTTTTCCATTGATGGCATTTTAATAATAGTTTATGCTAGCAACAGTAATCGAATTTTACACCATTTTTTAAAGGTGTGTGTTATCATCATTTTTACATACTTCCAAAGGATCAAACTCCCATTTCTCCCATTCCTTCACAGACCCCTCTGTGTGCTAAATTTTGTCTGACTTCAGAAGAAAATTCAGCAGTGACTGGGCCAAAGAGAGCAGGAGGTATGAAGAGGGCAGCCTGTCTCTAGAGATTTGCCAGCCAGTGTTTATCAGGCAACATGCTGTGGGGGGGGGGGTATGGCATCATTTCTTCAAACTAGATCAAAAGATTATCTGAAATAGGAAGAAAAGAATGCATGCATGCTTCAAATTTAATTTGGTTATGTAAATATATCAAAACATAAGCCATTAAAATTTCCTATTTTATCCCTAGACATTTCTCTTTTGCAGTCTGCATGTCCACTAGCATAGTTTCAAATAAGTGTTATCTAAGAAGTATCTGCTCTTGCCAAGGGTGATGAGTCCTCCGTCCTCTAGCAGACAGGCTGAGCTACATAACAAGTTCCAGACCACTCTGGGTCACAAAGGGAAATCCTGTCCCATAAAACAAGCAAAGACAGCCTGCTCTCCTCCTAACCCAAAGGTATCATCTTCTCACAGATATTTCTTAACATGGCATTCTTTTGACAGTTACATTGATTATTAAAACATTATAGTCATTAAAATAATAGTGATTGATTTTCAAATGATAATACAAAAATGAGTGGAACTATTATTCTCTGTGCAGAAAACTTAAAAGAAGTTTTAAGACTAAAAGACTAAAAGTATCAGAGTTAAGTTTAAACAGAAAGGGATTTAGACTCGGTGTTTTCTGACTTCCCAATTGGATATGCTAAATTACTTAATGGAAAAATGTGTAAAATTAAAAACAAAGCAAAATTAATGTTTCATTTGCTTTGTGGTGTGTTCTAAGAACTCTTGTCAAACTAAGAGAGGAGTCTCTAAGCTGGAGTCACTGAGAGCTTCAGATGTAAATGAAAAGGACTCTTGAATCCAGCTGATGCTGGACATGGTGATGCGGGTGTGGCCTAATAACTGTGATTAACAAGATTCCCGTAATTTTCAAAATACAGAAAACCAGTGTCTTTTGTAGCTATCTTTTAGCACTGAGATTTTTTTTCTGCTCAAAATGTAACATATGCATTTTAAAGATTATAAGTTGTTCCGTGCTTTTGGAGAGTTCGACAGAACGGCCTTGGTTCCAGCAATTCTTTCTAAATGAATACAACTTCAGTGTGCATGGGGGGTTTCATTAAACTAAATACGACTCAAGCTTCATGACCTCTTTCCCCGCTTGTTGTCATTTCAAAAGTATTCTGTAGTAAACATCTGTTATTTTTATAAACCCACTATAATGTAAACAGATGTGAGCTTTTGCTTAGATTACACATCAGGAAACAAGCAGCTGGGCTTTATTATGGAAGCCACTCAGTATTATCTCTGTACAGATAATTCTTTACTTTCTGACTATTGGAAAACACAATTTTCTAAAATTGAGCAGACGTCAACTATACAAAAAGCTTAATTTTAAACATGCAATTTCAATACCCATTGTACTATCTGACCAACACTTCAATGGAGAAGGCCCAGCTCTTTGCCTTGAGCAGCCTGACATGTTTAGAATGTAAAAATGTGTGCCTGTAGTTCACTTGCCATCATAAAACATGAGCAAACACTGCTCCCTGGCTTGTAAATTCTTTTACTGTTTTTCTCTACTTCACTGTGCACATGGCCATAGGTTTCTCTGAGATCTCTCTTCAACCCTTCATTTCCAGTCCGCCATGCATCATCTCTTTCCTCTTAAAAGAAGCTTTCTAAAATGTAGTCTGTTCCACAGATCAGCTGACATGATGGGGAGGGAGAGAAGGAGAAAGGGATTCAATAAGTGAGATACAACTGTGTCAGGTACGCCACTCATCAAAACAGTTCAAAATCCTGGCTCTTTTCTGAACCAGCTTATTTTTGGTAAATAGGAAAGTAGTATCATTTTTTACCTATACATGAATAAGAACTGTTAACTCTGCAATTAAATTGTAACTACTGACCATGTAAGTATATGGAAACTCAGAGTAACAGTTTCTTTATTTCTGTCTTTGAAGCTAAAGCCTTGCCATCAGATCTAAGAAATGTGTGTTACATGGTAATTCGTTTTATTTTGGTAAATACTCAGTAACTCCAACAGCAGGTTCTCAGTGCACACACTTCTTTACACTGTATTACTCTTCTGGTCCCTAACTGGCAAAAGAGGAAACACATATCCTGACTACATACTGAGATGCTACCTGTTCCTCACTGTCAACATCTTAAGAGGTTGTTTATTAGTACCTGGGCATATATTGAAATAGTGTGAACCATGATGGTCCCACTTTCTGTCACTCTGCTCACCTCAAGGCGAGGTGAGTCTGTGGTGCTCCCAGGAGAGGGTCACCAGTACTTTCTTTCTTATCTCTGGCCACCAGCCATGTTTGTCCCTTTCTCCCTCTCTGCTCCCTGCTACCACTAAGGTTTGAAATAAATTATGTATGGATGCTCTTGCAAAGAGAAAAACTATCTGGGGAGGGCTCTAAAGAGATGAAACAGCCTGAGGAAGCAGGAAAGTCGCTAGGAGATTCTTATTAGTGGGTTATTAGTGGCTGCTGTTTTTACAGCATCTATGATATCTCAGGCACAAGTACAGCCCATGCCTAGGGATGGCAAGAGTGACTGCTGAATAAAAGCCCACTCTCTTTTTCTAAATGTTCCATAGTGGTTCAGACAGTCAAGAAAAATGAAAATCCTAAGTTGTGATCCAGAAGAAAGGGTATGATGGAACAGCTAATAAAGATGAGTCTGATCAATGAAACTTTTAAACCTCAAATATATATTTTTAAATATATATAAATACTTTCCCCTAGCATGGAAGTAATTTAAAATATTATATGATCTATATACACTCTGTGGGACTGAGTGGGGAAAAAAAACTAATGAAGCCCGGTCATGAATAATTTTAATTGGTTCCTAGTTTGGTTATGCTGGGGAATTATTTGGGCTTAAATTTGTTAGGTATTTGGGATTTCAAAACATGAGCTAAATGAAAATAGTGAAGCATAAAGTGTTAAGGTGGGTCTGAAAATGTACTCTTAAGAATGAGAAGTAAAAAATAAGCATAAAAGTAAAGCTGCTTGATAACAAGTATTTATTAAACAAGATGGAGATACACACTAAGAAAAGACGAAAGGATTGGGCTTCCCTCTTGTTATCTCTGAGTTGTCATTGAACCTCATTATACCCCAAGTCACACAGTGCTGCAATTCTGCAAGTCAAACCAAGTTATTTTTACTTTTAAGCAGAAGGAGAGTTCTGATGTCTAATTTATTTCAGGTTTCCAAAGACAGTGTTTTTCCTAAATACAAATTCAATATTTAAAAAATATTATCCTAACAGCCTTCCTGTTTTAGTAATATGGCACTCATGTTTCTAATTAGCCAGAAAGCAGGTAGGCAGTGAAACATGTTTGTGTCAAAAGGATGAATAGTAAACTTAACTTCACACCTCATAAAAGGCTTTGCAGTCATCCCAGTGGTGGCTCTCAGCATCCTGTAAAATGCTTGTAGCACAAAGTCTGACACAGTAATCCGTATCCTGAAACTGTAGAGTGGTGATGAACTCCTGATATTGCTGGACAGGCACCAGGAATATGGGTCTGCTCAGAGGGAATGATCAAAGAGACAGAGATTTAAGGGCTGTGCAGTAGGAGGCAACAACCTCCAGCACTACAAATGGTTTTCATTATTAGATATCAATCATTCATTTCCTCCCAAAGCTGAAGGCTGTATCCACATTCACTTTCCAAAAAGAAAAGTGGGTGGGGGAGTTTGCCTTTGTTTTTCAAGTCCTTTGAAAACGTACATCTGCTGTTCTACAAATATGCACTTCAACTCGAGACAAACTGTATTGTCAATCCATCATTCAAAACTAAAAGTATTCTTTGTAAGCCTATTATTAGAGATCAGTGCATTATTTAGGCATTAGGTTATCATTATTACTGAAGAGCAACATGCACTTCTCAGAATCAACTTTTCTAAAGCTATCACACATCCCATAAACACTCTTTTTATTTTTTAAAAGTTGTAATTTCGTAGATGTCAATTATCTCATAAACTGCTTTAAAATAGTCTACTGAAATGAAGTGATTTCTGGCATATTTTGTTTATAAATTCAAGTATGAATCACAACATCTGACTACTTATGAGAATTAAAGAAATAACATAACTGTATCCTGCATTGAGCCAAATTTATTTCACTTTTATCTTCAGCTATTTATATCCCACTTCCTTGTTTCATAGCTAGGAGACTATGCAGGCTAAATAAAGAATAGAGAAGGGGTTCTTGGGTTGCACTGGACTGGCGGGTCCACATGCTCCTTCCAAGGAGCCGTGATAAGTTCTGCAAAACTCATACATAATTAGAAAGACCACTTGATAGCACCCATGGCAACTTTTATCTCCATACCGAAAACATATTGTATTTTTAGACTACTAGTGCATGAGAATTAAGATTGGCAGATGCTTCCTCTTCAAATATTATGGATAGTTTATTACTAAATAGATGTCCTGCAATATGTTTACACTAGGCACAAAGCTGGATTAAAATGCATTTATTCACTACGGCAGTTCCTAACAGCCTGTTGGATTAGAAGCAGAATCGAGAAGTGAATAATTCACAAATGTTTATATGTAGGACAGAAACAAGTTTAATTTTCCTTTTCTATGTGGTCAGCTTAATGTGCCTCATGAAAGGGATGCAGCAAAATTCTTATCATGGCAACATGCAAAACATGGCTGCCTTCTTTTGTCTTTAGTAGAGGTTGCCTTTGTATCATCTACACATCTAGTTTAATGTAACCCATATTTGACTTTTTAAACATTTCCTAATGAAGAAAGATGAAAATAATCTACCATATCAATTATTATTTTCTCCTCAATGATTTACACCAGCATTTTAATTCTCTGAAATCTGAAGAGTGCCTGTGTCCTTGAGCATGAACACCAACTTAATTTAAAAGACACTCACTTCCTAGTTGTGTCTCTCATCAGATTATCATACTGCATAAAACGCTGGGAGACGAAGGTTGCTGTGGAGAGGAGAATGTGCAGGTTCTCCAGGGGTGCTCTGGCAGGAACCTCCCTGCCTCTCTCGCGCAGTCTCTCCAGGACAGCTGTCGCCACTTTACAGCAGGCCTCCACAAGGTTCCCTCTAATTTCCTGAAGAGAATCATCTCTGCATGCCAGAGCCAGTGGAAGCATTGTGTCAAGCTTTTCCATGATGTCAGAACAAAACTAGGGAGAAATAAATGTGGCGCTGAGTTATTTGTATTCTGACAGCACCATGTAATTTATGCGCAGTGGAGCCAAATTCCTAAATAATGAATTTGGCATTGAGCATAAATATAATGATGCAGCTTTGTACCAATCAATTTCTCAGTTGTAGAAAGTTAAATGTTTCATGTCAAATAAGGAAATACCAAAATGATGTCTCTCTATATATAACCTTCAAACCTTATGCTCACCAGACATGAAAAACTCAGAGCCAGCTTTACATGACAGTACCTTTATGTGTATTCAACAAAACTCGAAGTATATGTATCCTTGATATTAATTTCACATTACTTTTGAACTTCCCCTAATTGGTTTCTACTAAATTTCCATATATAAACATATTTGACTAGATAATACACAGAATATCAGTTTGGCTTAAACAATCCACAAGCAACAGAAAGAAGTCCATGAAGGACCAGCCTTAATGATATATTTCCCAGGGGCTCAGAAGAGAAACTACAAACAGTGAGATTTATTTTCAGGAAATAAATCTAAGTCCATCTATTTTATTCCTCTGCAATAAAAATCCTACTTACACAGTTACAGTTCTGTACTCAAGCCCAGCTCCTTTCTAGCCTGATGTGTCTCTGCCTTTACCTGCTGTCCCCTCTAAGTTCTATCTCAATTCTCTCATCTTAGTTCTGCTTCATCTAGGTCCTTCTCATCTCGTTCTTACCCATCTAATACTTTCCCATCTGGCTCTTTCTCATCCTCCATCCTGACCTCCAATTCTCTAGTCAAAAATCTTCTTTAGGCAAAATCCTCAATATCCTCTCTTCGTTTCCTTATACCTCAGTTCCCCTCAGTCTCTGAGGTGTTTGATTATAAACACAAGCCATAGTGATCCTCTGGCAGAGCAAGGTCACCAGGCTTGAATTCTTACAGGGTCATAAAGGCAGGTAAGACTTTTCCTCAGGCAGTGGCCAGCAGGCTTTCTTTTACAACCCAAATGAGTGCTAATGATCGGTTAGTCAAGAAGGGAATTTATGTGCTCAATCTCCATTCCTAGAAGTGGTTGGGTAAGAAATTAGGAGTCTATTAGTAAAGAATGAGGGTCTCACCCTAAATTGACCAAGAAATAAAGCTATGCTCATGACCTAGGAGACAGGTGTTGTTTCATTTGGCCTTGGATGCTATCAAGCAGGTATTTTAGATAAATAAACTGCTAGGAGTTCTTGGAAGCATGCATAGCATTACAAGAAAATCATTGTAAGAACCAGCTAATACATATACAAAAGCTAAAATATCACCAAGACTTCTTAAGCCATGGCTTTTCCAAGTAGCAGCTTTTGTGATAGTAGCTGAATTCCATTAGGTCTTCCTGAGGCTTGCAGCACTCTTGTGGGTAAAGAGCCAGGATCCTTCAGAAGTGTCTGTTTCCACTATTTACTATGTATCTGCTCTCTTTAATGGTAGAGGGGCTGTAGGCACAGCCTGCTCTACACATGATCAGCCAAGAGAGCTCCCCAGGGAGAGCTCTGGAGCTTCGGAGTGGCAGAAGGAAAAAGAGTAAGAACTTATAAAAAACAACCATCACTGGCTGCTGATCCACAGTGGGGTGAATTCAGAGTATCAGTAATGACTTACTTCATATTTCCTGGGCAGGTTCTGTGGACTTTCAACACAGGTGGGATATTCATTTAGGCGAAAAGATTTTATAAGAAAAATAAGATGGTATCCCCTTAAACCTCCTAAACGTCTACGTCATTCCAGCTCTGTCAACACTCCCCAACTCACTGAGACCCTCTTTGGGTTACCTCAGAATAAAGGGATGCATGTCAGCAAAGAGACACACATCCTTTTTGGTAGTTTTGGGCTATAGACACCAGAGACACCAGGCCCTTTCCAAGGCACTCCATCAGTTGATCTAAGGGCTGCTTTTACAGTCCTTACATTTGCAAAGAGTAAGAATAAATAAAAGTGATGCCACACCTGCCAGCAGCAGTCTGAAGCAATCTCTTTTGGTACTTGCCTTGGCCACTTTCTTTGGTTGTTCCTCCTCAGGAAACACTCGACCTTCTCGCCAAACTTTTGGGACATTTACAAGGTTCATAGCATAGCTAACAACTGAGGTTCTTTCTGTTTGCTCTTGTTGGAGGATTTTTGTGGAAAATCCTTCAATGGCTGCTGATATGGAGTGTGCCATGACAAAAGAGATTTCATTAAATGCATTTCTCCAACCAAACTCTGGTAAAGTAGCCTGAAATATATATGTGTGTAAAATCATATTCATATTAATTTTAACTTAGGAACAAATATTTTGACATAAAATTATTACTTTCACTCAACATATTGAATGCAGGCATCCTTTGATGCAGTCTGAAAGCCATCTGACAACCTGAAGAATATTACCTTGTGAATGAAGCAGTATACACAAACATGTACATTCTTTACACACCACAATATACTGACATTTCACTTTAATTCCTCCGTGGATTTAATCAAAAACCCTTTTCAAAATTTAATCTTTTAAGTATAGTTCAATAAAACCATCTTTAACGAGAGCTGAGTGCTACAGTTACAGCCTATACATAAAACAACCTTTAAATTCAATACATTTAATAAAATCTAAATTAGATTTTTATAGTCTTTTTACAGTTTATTGTTAACAAGAATTGCAACATAAGTTAGCATTTAATATTCAATCTTTGATTTCTCCTTTAATCTCAGGATTCCAGACAAGCTAAAAAAGGAAAACAGTAATAAAATGAATTTCTCAGAGAAAGCACACATTGAACCTTCCTGGTTTTAACTTGCTTAAAATTTTATTTAGTCTCTCCATCCAAAAAAGGAGTAGGCACTTTGTTTTGTTGCAAGAAACGGGGAAGTAAAGTGGTCTGCATTGCTTTTTATGTGGGAGGAGCATCACTGAGATCATAGCCATCTGTCTTCTTTAGTGGCTTCACAGCATATTTTTATTATATAGTCTATACTCCTATGCAGCTTCTTCAGATGGCTTTTCTTTCTTTTACTTTATTTCACATTTTAACTTTTTTGTCCTATATATTGTGATCATATTCTTTCCTCCCTCTGTTCTCTCAGATCTTCCACCTCTTTCCAACAACTTCATACAGTTTCTTTCTCTTACAACAAAATGAAAATTACTTTCATTACTGTGATGAAACACCATGGCAAAATGCAACTTAGGGAGGAGAGGGTTTATTTGGCTCACACATGCCAATCACAGCTGATCATTGAGGGAGGTCTGAGCAAGAACATGGAGACAAACATAAGCAGAGAGCATGAAGGAGTGTTGCTCACTGATTTGCTCTCTGTGGCTAGCTCAGCTTAGCTTTTAATACAGCCTATGACCAGAGGTGGCACTATCCACAATGGCCTGCCTACTCCACATCAATCATCAATCAAGAAAATGCCTCCCAGACTCACCTACAGGCTAATCTGATGGAAGCCATCCTTCAGTTAAATTCCCTCTTCCAGGAATACCTTAGCTTGTGTCAAATTGACAAAAAACTAACCGACACACTTTGTTTAATTTTTTTTTATTTTGGTCTTGGTCTCATATGGAAATATATCTGTGAATGTAGATGTCCCTCAAGTTCCCTGATGTTCTCTAAAGTACTAAAACCATGAGTAGTAAGTAAAGTAAATCTATGCTTAGAAATAAAGCTGTTTTAGCAGATCCTGTTTGTATTAACATGTCACCTACTCCAAATACAGAAGACTATAGGTTTAGGGCTAGAGAAATAGCCCAGCAATTGGAGTGCTTACTGCTCTTGCAGAGAGAGGGTGGAGTTCAGTTCCCAGCACCCATATCTGGTGATGCACAACCTCCTTTACCTCCAGTCCCAGTGACTCAGTGCCTTACTTCCTGGCCTTCTCCAGCACCTGCACACAGGTGCACACAACACTCTCCTAGCCACATATACACTTTATTAGTAAATCTAATAAAATATTTTTAAAAGTAGATCTTGAGTCGCTAAATCGCTGATTGATCTTTTGCTTTTCTTGATATCAGAGTTTTTAGCTAGAAGACTGAGTTGAACTGGGTCTATGTCACTCTCAGTTAAAAACTTCTGCAATCAGGACCCCTGAGGAGGGTCAGTGGGTTAAGACATGGGCAAATGAACTTGCTATGCAAACTCAGTGACCTCACTTTGAGCCCTAATCCCACGGCAGAAGGAGGTAACAGATTCCTGAACGTTGTCCTCTTATCTTCACTGGTGTATCCTGGCACATACACATTTTCACTTGTACTTGCGCATGCACACACACACACACACACACACACACACACACGAATCATAATAAACCTATTAATTACTAAGATTAAAATCATTAGCCTAATGTTTTGTATGTTTATCCAATCCAACATCATTTTAACACATTTTGTACAAATATAGAAAATAATAGATGGTTTATATACAACTCATGAGTCTACAACTCTGAAGTCAAAATAACTGCCCCTGTATAACTATAGTTAAATACAACAGAACTTTCCTGTCTAAAATTTATTTGATCCTTTAGCAACATAGAGCTGAAACAAGTCTGTCAATTGTATTTGGGTAAAATTAACTAACAACTAAATTTCCTTATTTATAAGTGAAGGTCAGAGGACAACTTTCATGAATATTTTTTCCTTCCACCTGGGATGTGGGCATCAAACACAGGTCATTAGAGGTGGAAAAACTACAGCCTGTGGCATAACAGTAATTCTTTGGAACATGTTAATGATAAAAATGTTAAAGGAAACTATCTCCATAAAAATGAAAAGCAATAAACAAAAGCACTGGTTTGTTTGCTTGCTTATATCTCTATTGGAGCACAAATATTCATTAAAATCTTCCAATCATGCAAGGAACATATTTGGTAAATTGTGACCGATTGCTGTGGCTGGAGTCACTGTTCCTATCCCTGTCTATGCTATTTTCTCTGCCTGCATAGGGATGATCTTTTCCTGTGGTAATTGATATGTGACTGTAATATACTGGCCATATGAATTCCCCCCCAAGTATGAGAAACAAAGACATAAATCACTACTCATACAAGGAAAACTGCAAACCTCTACACACTGACATCACCTTTTAAAAGTCTATGTTTTCATGAAAGATTGCTTATTCTCTTCCCATCTGATATTTGGCATCACACACATTACAGTTAAAATAAAGAACATTTGTTAGTTAATCCAAGAAAACAAGAAAGAACTGAGTGGCTTTCTTTTCAATGCACAACAGTTTGGAATCACTAAACTTTATTTTCTATTACATAAAGCTAGATTCATGCTGAGCTTGATTTTCTTCTTGTTGTTATTGTTGTTGTTGAAGCACTATATACACTTTAGAGTATTCCTGACCATACCCCTTGCTTTCTAGGCTGGGAACTGTTACAAATTATACAGACTTTGGACTTTTAAAATATTTAGGCAGCATATTACCCAGGATTAATTGAGAAAGCAGAAACCATGTAAGGAATTCAAAAGGAAGAGTTTAATGTAGGGAACTGATTGCTGTTATGGCTTGAATGGGTAATGTTACTCTACAGCAGTGGTTCTCAACCTGTGGGTCACAACCACTTTGGGGGTTCAATATCAGATATTTTGCATATCAGATTTACATTATGACTAATAATTATAGGGTCATAGCATCAGAGAGTTGAGAACCAGTGTTTTACAAACTCAAGCTTGCACACTCACTCCCAGGTCTTTTCTAGGGAGGCTGCTGAAATGTTAGAGGGTAGGGCATAGTAAGAGGAAGTAGCTCACTAAGGAATATCCTTGGGTTGTATTGATTTGGGATGCTTCCTGTCCCACTGTCTTCTTCTTGTGTGTCATAATGATGTGAACACGCTCCTGCTGATGTGGACTGAGCTGCTTCTGCTATCATACTTCTCCTACACCCATTCTGGGATGAAATCTGAACCCATAAACAAATACATTTTCTTTCCTGAAGTTCCTTGTGTTGGGTATTTGGATGAGTGAAGCACAGGGAACTAGCAGCGACCCAGGTGACAGAGGAAGGGCAAAGCCAAGCAAACTGTGACGCACAACACAGCAGCAAATCACAATCTCACTCAGGACTGGAAAAGCCAAGAAAAGTTGCTGTGCTTTGGGAGATCAAGGCTGTCAACAGAGGCTAAATCAAGGCACAGCTGCCCAGTGGGACTCCAATCACATGCAGAATATGGCATGGCCAGGAGTCCCAGCATTGCCATGGGCTAAAGGAGCTGGGGGATGGGGAATTTTAATTTCTTTCTCTGCAACTTCTGCACTCCAATGTTCCATCAATACCTTTAATTACATAGACATTCCCACAATCCAGAAAGCATGAGAGCCTGGTAGACATGATTCCCTACAACACAGAACAGAGTAGAAGCACAGCAATGAATCCTGAACAGGCAAACAAAGAGATTCCTTCAAACCTTCATGTCTTTCCTTTGAAAATTGGCATTTTATCACTTTTCAATGGTTATCTATAGTTCACATTCTCAAAATACAGATCCTAAGCCAAGATGGGAACAAAAATTTCTTGACTTCTGTTTTTATACCATTCTCATGAACCTGATTGTGCAAGAGAACAATGACCCAACTTCATTTTTGTTAGAAATATTTTTAACTTGTTAGCTTATATTACTTGTATAAATTAATGGGTTTTGTTATGACATCTTCACATACTTATCCAAATTCATTGTTATTCTCTTTTCATGTTTTCTTTTACCCCTCACCTCTAGCTAGTCCTCCTTTACTCCAGTTAGACCCCCTTCTGCTTAGTCTTGTCTAGTCTAGAATCCATGCTTTGAGTGACACGTCTATTTGTCTTTCTGAGGCTTGCTTATTCACTTAATGTGATAATCTCTAGTTCCATATACAAACACAGTAAACTGAGCAAACAAACAGACTAGGTTTCATTTCAACAGCTTTGTATCCACAATGCATCATGTCACTTTGTTTTTTATTAATGAATAAATCTGCTGTGTATATTCTACATTTTTCATCCATCCATTTTACCTAGAATGAATCTAAAACTTGGCAATTGCTAATGGAGACATAATGAAATGAGTAAGTAGCTGTCCCTACTGTGTGGTGACTTAGATTCCTCCTTGTATATAGCCAGGAGTGGCACAGGAAGGTCTCATGCTTAGGTTTAGCTGTTCACTCCACACTGATCTTCATTGTGACTGGCCTAATGTACACTCCCACCAACAGTGTATAAGGATTATTTCCCAACACCCTTGTCAGCATCTGTTGTTTAGTTACTTGATGATAAGACTTCTGTATTTTTGCCTACAACTTCTGAGGAAATTTCAATCAAGATTATTTGGGAGCAAAGGGAAAACTCAGATATTTTGATTCACGATAGACTGACAGAAATGTAAACTTGTTGTATGTGAATAAAAAGTCTCACCTCTTTGACTGGTAATAATGGCTCTGGAGGAACATTGGTTTCATTTGACATACATTTCTCTACCATGGCTTTGCCTCCAGGTTTTTCCAATATTCCTAAGCAAAGAGAAGGAAACAAATGCAAAAGCATTAATTTAAAAAGAACAAACTGGGTTTGGAGGGATAGGTAAGTCATTCAGAGCACTTGTTGCTCTTTTAGAAGATCCAGGACTGTTCCCAGTACTTCAGGAAGTTCAAAACTAACTATAACTCCACTTCCAGGGAATCTGATGCCTGTTTCTGTCCTTTGCAGGCACTGACTGCATGTAATGCACACACATATACTCTGGCACACACACACACACACACACACACACACACACACATACATATTAAATCTTTTTTCAAAAGAACCAACTATTCTAGATGTGATTAACGTACTAACTACATAGAAGAGCAATACATAGTAGATACATACACAAACATATACATATGTGCATACATAGGGAATATACTCAGTAAGATACAGGATGGGGGCAGTATTACAATTATGCAGGCATATACAAGATAGAGACAATATATTTTAAGTACACAACTTGATGAAATCTATATGATTGCAATTATATTCATATTTGGCATACATGCATGTGTAATCTGCAGAATAAAGATCCTTCCTCTACACTCATGTTGACAATACAGGACGACATATGAGTAGAAAATAAATGTTAACTTCTTTGTTAATTTCAAAAGTTAAATTCTGTCTGGTCTGGTGGAACAGACTGGAAACACTTCATGAGTCTAAAGTCAGCTTGGGCTGCACAGAAATAACAGTTTAGAGTAGTACACCTAAAACTGGCAGGGTTACATAAAATACTAACATTTTCTCAAAAGAAGGGCTGGGAAAACAGCTCAATTTATAAAGAGCTTGCTGCACAAGAATGAAGACTTCACTTTGATCCCAACCATCCATGTGCAACCAGGGACTCTTGACTACAATCTCAGCACTGGGAGGCAGACACACAGGACCCTAGGGGCTTTCTGACCAACTAGTATAGTTCAACTGACATGTGCCAGATTCAATAATCTGACAGTTCTGCAAAATGGCTGAGCAAATAAAGGTGCCTGCCTGATGGCCTAAGTTTGATTCCCATGACCTAAATCATAGACATAAAGAACTCCTGAAAGTCATCTCTGATTTCCATATGTGTGCTGTGGCACACACACATCCACACATACAGGCACACACAAAGACACACAAACACAAATGCAAAATTTTAAAAAGTTGGAGAGAAATTGAGAAAGGTGCCCAATGCTGACTTGTAACCTCCACTTGCACATAAAAACATGCACATGTATCTGCACAATGAACATACACACACACACACACACACACCACCACCACCACCACCACCACCACCACCACCACCACCACCACCATCATCATCAGGGAACAAAATGCCTAGAAAGACAACAGTAGATCAGGAGAGTAAGTATGCTTTTAGTAATTATTAACAATGGTTAATTTGAAAAACAAAAACCTGGGACAGACATGGAGAAACATAATCACTAACTCTTAAAATGTAATTATTTTTGCAATGTTAAGTTTTATAATGAAGGAACTCTTTTCATGGTGGGAGAGAAGAACTTCAAAATGTAGTAAATAAATTCAAGAAGAAAACTTACCACTTTTCCATCAAGATTGCATTAAATAAATAATTTAGCATTTACCTTTTTGTGGCTTGGAGTTAGTTTGGGATGATAAATTACATACTAAAATCCCATTTTCTTTCTTTCTTTCTTTCTTTCTTTCTTTCTTTCTTTCTTCTTCTTCTTTCTTCCTTCCTTCCTTCCTTCCTTCCTTCCTTCCTTCCTTCCTTCCTTCCTTCCTTCTTTCTTTCTTTCTTTCTTTCTTTCTTTCTTTCTTTCTTTCTTTTTTTACCAGCCTTCAAGGAACTTTAAGAATTAGATTCTCAGCCAGGTGGCGGCGGTGGTGGTGCATGCCTTTAATCCCAGCACTTGGGAGGCAGAGCCAGGTGGAACTGTGTGAGTTTGAGGCCAGCCTGGTCTACAGAGTGAGACCCAGGACAGGCACCAAAACTACACAGAAAAACCCTGTCTTGACAAAAACAAACAGGGCTGGAGAGATGGCTCAGAGGTTAAGATCACCAACTGCTCTTCTGGAGGTCTTGAGTTCCATTCCCAGCAACCACATGGTGGCTCACAACCATCTGTAATGAGATCTGGCGCCCTCTTCTGTATACATAATAAATAAATAAATCTTTAAAACAAACAAACAAACAAAAAAGAATTAGAGTCTCTGTATTCTCTAAGCAAACCACATTGGTGACTTTCTCAGTAGAGTCTAACCAATAAATTCATTTAGTACATAGGTGCCGTTTTCCTCTTGAATGTGGTTCTATGAATTTAAGTGTAAATATATTCTAGGGAATAGAATGTCCATAAAGAAGTAACACTTGTGTATTCTGAATATACTAAAGGAATGCCTGCTTAGGTATTAACACCTCTGCTTCCGTTTGGGTAAGTGTCCCTCAAACGACCTGTAGGGTAAAGCCTTGGTCCCTAGCTTCCATCAGATGGGTTGTCGTGGAAGAAAGTTAGGTCACAGAGGTCTGCCCTTGAAGGACATATTGGATCTCTGCAAGAGCAGCAAGTACTCTTAATCACTGAGCCAGCTCTCCAGCCTCAAGTTCTCCTATGTTTAACATCTTATAATGATGTTGTACATTTGTGCAACTGATAAACTGATACTAAAACATTATTACATATGTTTACAGTTTCCCTTAGGATTTACCCTTTGTGTTATATAATTCTATGGACACTGTCAAGTACATGAGTTCATGTCTCTATCATGAATGTGTCATATGGAATATTTTACTGTTCTAACCCCCCTGTATAACCTATGTAGCATTCCTTTCCCCCTTCCCTGGCAATTTCAATGTTTCTGTGGTTTTGTCCTTTGCTAATACTACATAGTTGGAATCGTACAGTATATAATCTTTTTAGATTGCCTTCTTTCACTTAATAATACGCATTCTTGGTTCCTCCATATCATTTCATGGCTTGAGAATATTATTTTTATTGATGAATAATATTCCATTATATTGATATACTACAGATTGTTTATTGACTCACCTACTGAGGAACATCTTAGTTTCTTCCCAATTCTGGTAATTATGAATAAAGCTGCTATAAACATTCATAGGCAGGTTTTTGTATGGACATAAGTTTTCAACTCATTTGGATAAACACCTGGAAGTGCAATTACTCGATCATATGGTAAGACTATGTTTAGCTTTGTAACACGGTGCCAAACTGACTAGCAAAGATGCTCTATCATTTTACATTCCTAACAGCAATGAGCAGAGTTACTTTTGGGCTACATACTTGCCAGAAAGTAGTATTTTTAGCATTCTTTGGATTTTTGCCATGCTAATAGGTGTACAGTAATATCTCATTTTAATTTGCATTCCCATGGTGATGTACTATTTTTTGCAACTTTTTTTCATATGCTTAGTCACCATCTGTCCTCTTTGGTGAGATGTCTACTCAGATATTTTATGTATTTTAAAATCAGGTTGTCTGTTGTCTTGTTGAATTTTAAAGGTTCTTTGTATATTTAGATATGAATCCGTTATCATACATGCTTTTTGCAACTCTTATTTTTAGTTTGTGTCTTTTCATCTTCTTTGTGAACATGACTATTTATTTTAACAATTCAACATAAAAAACTTAACTTCCTGATAGAGTAGTCCCAAGAAAGTTTGCCAGAGTCCAAGAAAATTTGCCATACCATCATGCTAACAAATGAAGTAGAGAATGCTAAATTTTCGTCAATGAATACCTAATTAAATTATGCACAACAATGGAAAACTCTTCATCATGTGTAGCAAATATGAATATGATTAGCATATAGACCTCATCAAGCTGTATATTTATAGGAGATCTATATCTTGTATATGCCTGCATCATTTTAATATTGGCAACAATCACCATCTTACTGCATATGTTCCCTGTGTAGTCGTGTATTTCTATGTTCATGTGTGTGCATCTACTGAGTGTGTCTACTGTGTGTGCAGCTACTGTGTGTGCATCTACTGAGTGTGCATCTACTGTGTGTGTATCTACTCTGTGTACATCTACTGAGTGTGCATCTACTGTGTGTGCATCTACTGTGTGTGTGTGCAGCTACTGTGTGTGCATCTACTGTGTGTGTGTGCATCTACTGTGTATGTGCATCTACTGAGTGTGCATCTACTGTGTGTGCATCTACTGTATGTGTGTGCATCATCTACTGTGTGTGCAGCTACTGTGTGTGCATCTACTGAGTGTGTGTGCATCTACTATGTGTTCAGCTACTGAGTGTGCATCTACTGTGTGTGTGTGTGTGTGCATCTACTGAGTGTGCATCTACTGAATGTGCAGCTACTGTGTGTGCATCTACTGTGAGTGCATCTACTGAGTGTGTCTACTGTGTGTGTAGCTACTGTGTGTGCAGCTACTGAGTGTGCAGCTTTTCTACAGCGTTATCTTAATCTGCTTGAACCTGAACATGTTAATCACATCTAGAATGATGACTCTTCTTTTTCTTAAGATTTATTCTTTTGATGTGCATGTGTGTGTTTTATAGCATATGTATGTGCACCATACACATGTGCAGCCTGCCAAAGCTAGAAGAGGTCATTGGATTCTCTAGAACTAGAGTTACAAGCAGTTATGAGCTGATCAATCTGGGTACTGGGAACTTAACCTAGGTCTTCTGGAAGAGCAGCAAGTGCTCTTAATGACTGAGTAATCTCTCTAGTCCCAGTTGGTTCTTTTAGAATTAATGACTTCGAATTTGTTTCCTTTTCTTTGACCAGGAAATATTTCTGCATTTTCCTAATTATTAATGAACAGAACCTTTGTATAGAATGACAATCATTTTTTATTTTAATATAGGAACATGTGTGGAAATAGTTGTTTCCAGAAAGTAGACAAGTAGAAAAAAGATGCAGTTTCATCCTGACTATATGTCCCTTTGGTTTGTTCAAAAGCTTTACGGTATGCATATAGTACTATTCAAAACCAATGTATCTGAATACAGAAGTTCATAAAGCTAACTAGTTTTAAGAGGTATTTACCCTTGAAGCATAGTCTTTTCAGATCTATCTCTGGAAGTAACTATCTGACATTGTAGAGCTAGAGTGTAAGTCTTAGAGAACAAGTTGACTACCTTCTATTTAACATTTCTCTCCCCAAATACATTCATTATTCAATAAACAAAGTGCCCAGATGGTAGAAACCACCTGCTAACCTTCAAGACGAGTAAAACAAAGACAATATTCCTAAGCCTTTTCTTGCTGGTTCATAACTCCAGAATGAGTAACTTTCAAGTACTTATATTAGTTTAATATAATATAAAGTATAATACCCCCAAATTAGAAGACTTTTAAGAAGTTTAACTTTAAGAGCAAAAGGAAAAGTGGTCATTTTTTAGGCAGGATTAATAACACTGGCTACACACTAATAAAATATTTCATGGATATTTTGCTGCATTTTTATATTTATTTGTAATTCAATTGGTCAGTTTCAAAACTTGACAAAATAAAATTCTATGAGTTCTTTGAACAATTGGGGATTATTGCACATACTTAAAATATATTGAAAACTCTGTACACACTTTGTCTACTTTTGGCACAGCCTTTAAAAACAGCTATTTGCATGAAATCTACAGTGGCCTCTCTAAGTCTGGCTTCAGAACCTCAGAAGAGCACAGAGGGTCACAAGAGGGCCAGCTGCTCACCAGCTTCCCCTACAGAGTTCTCTGTGGTTATTTTACACTTCTGGCTACTTTGCACGCTGCTGCTTTTCTCTCTTTCACAGGGACTGGAGGTTGGCAGGACTTCCCTATGACATCCACTTTCACACCCAAATTGGTCTTCATAGGTTCCCATTGTGTGCACTTCAAAGCAACTTGCCTTGTTGGCAGCTCCGAGTGGGAAGTGCAAGTCTTTCTTTTCTTCACTGTTCTTTTCTGGCTCACAAGCAACCTCCCACCAAAAGCTGAATCTGTAGAAGAGACTACATCCAAGAGATAATACCATAACAAAGTATGAAGAGAAGCCCAGGTGGCCACCTTGCAAATTTCCAATGTGGAAGCCTTCGACCTCTCTGCCCAAGAAACAGCTAAAGTCCTAGAGTAACGAGCTTTAGAAGCCCTAGGAGCCTCTTTACCTTAACTACATACGCCTCCCTAATACAATCCCTTAACCATCTAGCTAAGGAACTCTTAGAAGCCATTTGACCCCTCTTAAGACCCCCTAAGAGTACAAACAATCTTTCAGAAGATCTGAAATCTTTGATTCTTCTGAGACAGGCCCTAAGTGTTCTTCTCACATCCAATTGAAACAGCCATTGCGCTTTGTCCTTGCTGGTGCTAAAGAGAAGCGCAGGCCAAGAGGCCTCTTGGTTTAGATAAATCTCAGATGCCACCTTTGGAAAAACTGAGGAACTGCCTGAGAACTACTTTATTCTGAAGAAGCATCAGAAATGGCCCCCCAAAATCAAACCTAAAGCAAGTCCAAAAAACACAACCACACAAAAGAGATGCAGTATGGCATCTGTTCAGTCAATCACTTTTTAAACGATGAAGTCAGAAAACCATCAAATCCGACCAAACAAAAACAAACTAAATTTCCTTTCTCAAAGAAGATTTCTCTTGTCTCTACAAACTCTCTTGTTCATATTCTGATTACTAAGAGAACTGCCAATTTGGCTGAGTCTAATATAATAGTAAACATTAAAGTAGAAAGTCAAATGTTTGGTTAATTATCTTTATGTTTTCTGTATTGATGTTAAGCACGTGGATATTTTTAAAACATCTGGGCAATGGGGAAAACCCTTTACTTTCTTTGGATTGTTTAGATCATATAGTCATATAAGGTCCTGTTTTCAAGCTAACAAAATATGCCCCAATGAAAACAAATACCCAGGAAGCCACCTGGTTTGCTCTCTTTCCCTTCATTATCCCAGAAAGAATTTCTAGAAAAACATGTACAGCTAGGTCCCCTTTGCTTTCTATAATCATTCAGTTCAGGGTATCTTTTCCCTACTAATTTGAGACACCAAAGCTTTTGATAAGAACTGATTAACACTGACATACTAAAAGAAACATAAGATTTTTTCCCCAACAATTTCCTTCATGATCATTCTTTAAAGTCATTTATATAAAGCTGTGTAGGATCAAAGCAATCTTGGTTTTCTTACACAAAACAAAACCAAGACCAAAACCCAAACCCATGAATTTCAACATCAAAGAATGCATATATTGCAAGGACCTGTAGGATGGCTCAAGGGTGGGGGTGCTTGCTACCAAGTCTGACAAACCTGAGTTCAATCCCTGGAACTGACATGGTGGAAAGAATCAGTTTTTGCAAGTTGTTTTCCTATTTCCAAATGTATACACACACACACACACACACACACACACACACACACAAAAAAAATATGCATAAACTTTTTAGTTTATTGTTTAACAACATTTCTAGATCATCAGTATGAAGTGAAATTAGAGTAAGTTAGAGAAATTTTAATATGATTTTAATCAGCAAATCTGCATTAACAGTATTCTGACAGCAGACATTATTTTAAGTATTAGGGAATTATTAAAAATATTGTTGCAGCACAATAAATATTTTGAAAAATTAAAGAATACACCTATCAAAAAGAGATGCTATACTACTGAGGTATTTCTTATACCTGTCACTCAAAAATTACTTGTAAATATTGAATTTAATAACACACAAATATGGGTTAGCAGTAACTGTATATTGTGATGTGATTACAGATTTTTTTTTTATAACAATCATAATGTCTGCTCTTGAGTGTACAGAGTGTAGAAGCCTCACCAAGGCTAAATCCTAACCTAATGAGGTGGAATAAGCCTTTCTTTTTTTTCTAAAATCAACAGCTAACATCTTCTCTTCAATTCTTGTCTATTTCAATTTTATATCCTTAGCATATTCCTCAAACAATATTAGGCATGCTGCATTTAAGGACAAAGTTCTCTCTCATAATTGAGACATATTGTCAAGGGCTGTACTAGGATGAAAACAAGATGGTGGAGAGAGACCTTGATGTTCTGGAATTCACTCTATGTCTTTACTTCTGAAGAGAACTGAATATGGGAAAGTGAGGAAGCATTATCTTGGCTGGTCATGATGGATGAGTGCCAGTAGCTAATATCAATTCTTTGAGGCCTTAACATATCACCCATAATTTGAAAGTCTTAGTGCTCAAAAATTTCTGATCTAAATCAACTCCATTTAGATAACCAATTAATGCTCTCATTATCTCCTAATTAAGTCTACATTTCCTGTTTGTCTTTTGCTTAAAGCATTTCCTGTCTTCCATTATTGCTAGCATGAGAAGTCTGGACTCCTCCCTTGTATTTTTAATGAGCTGAAAGTTGGTAAAGTGGTGGTTATGGGTTAGGTGTAATTGGAGTATGTCCCACAAGAGTTCTTGTGTTAGAGTTTAGCCTCCCAGATGGCAGTAAAATAGTGGAAGACACTGAAGAAGGAGAAGGCACTGGGTGGGTACTAGCGGCACCATCCTTGGGCGAGTCCTCACTTGAGTCAGCATACATTTTGGACTTTCTCCAAAACTAGGAGGTAAATAAACCCATTCCTTTCTAAATTATCCAGGCTCAGAAAGTTCGTTACAGTAATAGAAATGAACAAATCTATATTACTTACTTTATAACAGTGCTACCTAAAGCTAACTTGAAAGTCAGAAAGCCATTTAACTATGCTAAACATAAAACAAACTTCAACCCCCAGTTACTATCTTTTCTAATATATAAGTCAAAGTAAATAAAAAAATACAAAATTATATATAGAGAGGCTAAAGATTTATTTTTTTAGATATGGAGTTTGTATGTTAAAAAGGTGGATGGTTAACCCCTGCTTCCCTCAATTTGTTTGGAAGATGTAGCCACTTCCTCAGCATGCCACATGGTAGTATGTGAAAGAGAAAGTCATACATCATTGGGAATAAAATGAAAACCCTTAAAAATACACCCAAGACAACAAAGAGTGTATAAAAGTACACACAAGATAACTAAGAGTGTATAAAAGTACACACAAGACAACAAAGAGTGTATAAAAGTACACACAAGATAACAAAGAGTGTATCTTGGCCATTGCCTTTGACTTCTACTCTTATTGTCAGAAATATTTCAACCTACATGGTAAAATGGTCTTCAAAGAGATTTTATTTTTAAATAACTTAGAATAACATAGTATAAAATTACAATGAATATTTATAATAACTCACATTTATTGATTGGTGATTATACCTTTTAAATATCTTATGTAGGACCTAGTATGCCAGGTCATTTAATTTTCACAGCTCCATTTTAGACATTGGAATATGAAGTATCTGGCCCTACAAAGAGAGAACTAGTGTATTCCTCTGAGACTGCTGGAAGGGTGACAGAGCTCTGGCCTACTGACACTAGGAACACAGCTGGAGGAGGTCAGCTGGCTGCTTGCAGCCAGAGCACAGGTGCTCCTCCACCAGTCTATTTAGTCTTTCAACAGGCCAGCCTGTGGTTCTTTGAAAAAAAAAAAGACACAATTTTATCTAAGAGCAATTATCCAAAACAAATTCAGGATTTTTTTCCCATTAGAATTAAAGACTCTCAGAGTGTAACAATAAAAAACAATCCACACTGTGTGTCATGCTGAATGTTAATCTACATAACTTCACCAAGTACTTCATTCAAATAATGGTACAGATTAAAAGTGGCAGGGGGCTATCAGAGAAAAACTGTCTATGCATGATTATCTAAAGAGCACAGTACCTGGAGAATTCCTGGGCATCTTAAGCAATACAAACATTTCTTCAAACAGATGCTGAATGTTGTTTTCCAGCTTCAAAAAGGATTCTGTTAGCTGCGCTAAGAATTTGAGTTCATCTAAGGATAGAGAAGAGTGTCTTCGCTTCTGTGGGCATGCAGGGCTAACTGTGAAGAAAAGATAGACACTGTTTCACATTTTATTGATTTCTTTGGAAAATTTCAGAACAATTTATTTGATCTTCTGTGCCATAATATTGACAAGAGCTTCATAATTTAGAGAAGCTTGTTCATTACAAAATACATATAAAAACCTCCTAGGAGAATCATTTCTTCCAAGAAGCTAGAGATAAATATCATCTTTGATGCAATTATGACAAATAATTAGCTTGACTCAGAGTTATAAACAGGAATGTGATTTGTTATAAAATTGACATCTTATAAAACTGCAATTTTTAAAGTCTAGCATAATTTGACTCTGATTATGAGGAAACATTAGACAAACTCAAATGAAGGAACAGTCTACAAAATAGATTGTCAGTACCTTTCAAAAATATTTGTGCCAGAAAACCAAGCCTCAGAAATATTAGAGTGTAGAAAAATCCCAAAGACATAGGAACTGAGATCATTATTTGATCAACATTTTACTTTACTATAAGGAACATCATGCTAGCAATATCTACAACCCACTACTCTTCTCACATGCTTCTTAATTAAATATTGAACTTAAATATTGAACTATAGTTATAAAAAAGATACTTTCGATTTGAGATAATATATTCTGCAGAATATATGAATAAATGTCTACCATGTAGTCAAAATTAAAATAGTTTTGAGAAAGAATTAGAAAGAGGGAAGGGAGAGAGACAGAAAGGTAAGCAAGGAGCCATAACATGCAGACTTGTAGTAAAATGACAATGCTTGTGCATCTGAGGACCCTGGATAGCAAGAAAATCAGGACATTTCC
The DNA here is from genome assembly GCF_903995425.1 of Onychomys torridus. Lineage (NCBI taxonomy): Eukaryota > Metazoa > Chordata > Mammalia > Rodentia > Cricetidae > Onychomys > Onychomys torridus. The sequence continues at coordinate 2,451,803 of NC_050457.1, read as the reverse complement.
TGATATTCAGACAGTTTTCTTTATAAATCTGAAATTTAAAATATAAAAGAAAAACATGTAAAGATCAGATATAACTCTTCCAACTATTCTGTATGTTATTTTTATATCATTAAAAAGAAACAAATCAATGTGGCAAATGAGTAAAAACTATATAACTACATAATCCATAAAGCCATGTTTAAAATTTACTTTTGTATGAATAACTGTGGTATATATTTTATACATACAAATAACAACTTAAAGTTTGATGTTTTTCCTCATAATTATACTACCAGTCAAATCATACTTCCATTTAATTACAATTGAAAACAGGATACATTTATGAGTAGAAAGAATAGTTTCCTTACTAGGCATCTTTAATTTCAATTTGTTGCTTTTCTATTAGAAATGTATCACAAGGTGGTATTTCTCTCTATATGTTCAAGGATTTAAAGAATCTTTCTTCTCTTAATTCCATTTAGGGAAACATATTTAAAAGGATTAATTGTAATTAGAAAATTCATAATCTCACTGTAATAAGCATTTGTTGATGTTAGTAGAAAAACATGAAGGGTGATAATCAGAAAATGAAGAGAGCTGATGAGTCTGTGTGGAACACAGATTGCTCTCATCACATGGGTTTAGAAGGAAGGTTTCCAAAACGTAGTCTTTTACAGGTAATCCATTTCACTTCAGTGAAAAAGCTAAGACACTGACATCAAACTTCAACCCACAAAACATAGACTTTCAGCAAGGACTAGCCAAAACTATATTTTTATCTTTGCAGGTAAATCTATCTATAAATTACAACTGAATTGAGTCCTATTCCTAAAAAGCAAAAATATCTGTAACTTCCTACAGAAATTCTATATTCATCCCCACATTAAACATCATCCTACATTTGAAAATGTCTCTAAATCGCTCATCTTCTTCTACCTGTGATTGTTTTAGAAAGATGCACAATTACATAAGGTATACAAGCAGCATACGTAACAATAAAGTTCTAAAAGAAATTTATGTTCCAAAAACAGAAAAGATGAATATAGCATGTCCCTTATAGTTGTTGACCAATTCCCTACCAGGCTGTTGATGTGTATTTATGCATTTGTGTATGTGGAAACTAGAGGTCAACCTTGGACATCCTAGGGGAGTTGTGTACCTTGTTTGGTAATAGAAACAGTCCTCTCACAGGGGCCTGGGCTCCTAGTTTAAGCTTGGGTGTCCTATCTTAGACACCACTAGAACTTTCTTTTAAGCTTTATTTATGCAAATAAAGGGCTAGTAACCTTTTAAAGTCCTAAGTTCCTTTTGGACCTCACATACTTTAAAAACAACTTCCATATTCTTTAAGAATCCTTTCTAATGTTTCATTAGGCAAAGCTACTCAATAGTGTGATTTGGAATTAATCATAGTTAGAAGCCTTTATCTGGTTCAAATCTAAGTTTAAGATATTCCAAAATTTATAGAATAAGCAAAGAAGCACCATAAGAAACATCTTCAAGAGTGGAAACACTATAACTTGAATGTCATTTGTCTAAAATCATGTAGGACTTGTGGCTTCTCCATGAAGAGGATTTACTTTCAGAACCAGCAGTTACAAGGACCTTGTATTGTAGACATACAACATTATTAAAAGCAAGTCCATTTTAATTCAATGACTCTATAACTTATTAAAGAGGGCCAAATAATATGTATGACCTAAATCTAATCATTTTTGTCCCAAAGAAGCAATGATTACTGAGGAGGCTCATTAATTAGTAGTCCTTATTTCCTACCACTCTTAGACCAGAATTCTCCCAAGGGGCATTGTGAGGGTTCTTAATTTATGGAGAAAATAATTCTGTGATAAACTCATTTGTGAAAGGCCAATTAAAACAAAATTAAACACAAAGGATGAAATTGCATTTCCCCAAACTTACTTATTTCCTCCACACTATCTCACAGGACTTGTGTCCTAATCACCACACTTTACCTCAGGAACTCTACCACTGTGCCTCCTAGACTTCCTCACATTAACCAGACCAGGACAGGACATCTTCAAGCAGAAACTCCTTTTGTATTGTTCATTATTATTCCCTTTGACTCCTCTTTCAATGCTATTAGTTTATTCTTCTTCTAATCACCTGCTCAGAAAACTTCATCTGCATAGAATGAGGTATCAGCCTTCCCAAATCAAGCCAATTTAGCATTTATTACTTATTAAAGTATTGGTTTATTTAATTGATTATTTAAATCACAATGAAATTGTCTTGCTTTCAGTGAAGTTTAGGCACGCATGATTATACACAAGGAACTACATTTGACCTACCCTGTCAACCATTGCTGTTTGAATTAATAATCATTGCTTTGTTTATGTGATGAGCTTGGATATGATATGCACAGAAAACATTAATGCTAACTAAAATATCGATATTACAAGGGAAAAAATAAAATTTTCACTTAGAGCAATACTATCATCAAGGAGAATTGATCAAGTTATAGTAAGGGTTAGGTGGCTATTCTTTCTCTAGTATTTTAATAATCTCTTTGCTAAAATGAAGCATGAAATTCTGTACTTTATTTTAATTTTTAGCTCATATTATTTACTTTTATAATAAAGTGAAAACTTTTAAAATTGAATATTTTGCAAATGTTTTTGTCCAGGAAACATCAGCCAATTTACCAACCAATCTACTCATTTTTGAAATTTTTGAGGAAGGGAGCCATTGGCGCACACTTTCGTGATGACTTGAGTAGGCCTACTGTGTGCCTTTTTCTTCCGCTGGTAGACTTTTCATTGTGAGGTGGTGACTGATTTTGATAGTACTCTTTTCCCTTTGTTAACTGTTGCTTTTAATGTTATCACAGAATGTTTTCAGAGACAATATTGAAAATTGGTGAATGTATCCTAAATCCTCCAAAATTCTCTGTGGTTAAATATCCACAAAACCCATTTGAGGGCTAAAGGAAACCACCTGAGGACCACACCCAATTCTGAAAGTAAGGAACAGTCCAGGGTCCTACTGAGCACGCACAGTGGGTGGAGATGAACACCTAACACTGCGAATAACTATGATAAGAATAATCACAATTCAAATAATCACTTTTAAAATAAAAATAAAATAATTATCATTTGCTGGGGTAGGTGGTACAAGCCTATGAATCCCTGGACTCTGGAGATGTTGGCAAAAGGATTGTGAATTCAAGTTCAGTGTTAGTCTGGACATCACAGCAAGGCACAATCTCAAAACAACAAACAGATTCCTTTGTGTTGGAAAATTATTCTCTCTGTATGACTATAGGTAGGTTATAATCCTAGAAAGTATGTAAAAACACAAATAACTTTCAATAAAATTCTACTTCATCAATGTTCAAATTTTTAAAATTGATTTTTAGGCTAGTGTACAAAGTAATGGATTTTATCACAGCATTTCATATGTTAACCTCCTCCATGTGGCCATTTTTTTGGGAGCAGTAGGAAAGGAGGGTGGCTAAGACCAGAGTATGCATACGCACGCACGCATGTACACACACACACACACACACACACGCACACACGCACACACTATGAAAAACGTCATAAAGAAACCCATTCCTTTCCTTTTTATGCTATTCTGGAAAAAATACAGTACAGGTGGGGAAAACTTGAAAGGGGGCATCTCATGCAATTACCACGAGCAAAAGAAACCTTGTTGGAAGAATAAACAGTAGAAGTTTACTTTTTATGTGTGTGTATATATGTGTGCATATGTCCATGTGTGTATGCATGTTTGTGTTTGCAGTTATGTGTGTGTGCTCATGTGTGTGCAGGTGTGCATGAATGTGGAGGCCAGAGTCAAACCAGCCTCAGGAATGTTGCTGGCCTTCTTTGAGACAGTCAAGTCAGTCTGCAGCTCTAGGCCAGGCTGGCGGCTAGCAAGCTTCCTAGGTTCTTCCTGTTTCTGCCTCCCCAGAGTGGGATTTTAAACCTGTGCTGCCACGCTCAGCACCGGTTCTGATGGGACTTGAGTTCTCACACTTGAGAGGCAAAGTTGCACAAACTAAGCTCTCCCTCTAGATCTTGATAGAAGTTCTTCAGAGACATTTTCAGAAATACAAAAATATTTTCCCCAAGGCCAGAAACTGTCCAGTGTTTTTATTTATGTTTCAGGACCCAACACAATCACTTATGAAAAGAAATTGTTTTAAAAGAGTGAAATTTCAATCATCCTAGATATACCTGGATTTAACTGAAAATAAATAAAGACATTTTTCAAAACAATAAATATTTTAAGTTTATAAATAAAGAACAATTATGATATTCTATAAAAATTACAGTATTTTGTTTGACAAAGCTATCTAAAAATCAACCTCTAAAAAGGAAATATGTGCAAAAGAATATAAAAGAAATGGAATAAAAACCTGAAGGGGTATAGTCCTATAATTTACTCTAAAATATAAATTTGTGTTTAGAATTTTTCATTATTTCTTAAAAAAATAACTAGTTATTTAAAACATACACAAGGTATTCTAAATTTCATTCTAAAATTAAATGTGTGTATGTGTATACATGTATATATAAAGTATATATTTATGCAAATATATCTATTAGCAATAAAGAATGTAGATTATAGATTACATCTTTAAAAACACTTTTGCTTACTGTCTCGTAGACAAAATATTAATCCCATTGTCTTCTAGTAAAATGTAGGACACTGGAAATCGATCTAGAGAAATATTAGGGCTCCTCACATTGATCTCCAACAAGCAGCCTTTAGAAAAAATATCAAACTCCAGCTAAATCAGATGAAACCATAGAAATACAGGCAGTGGCTGAAAGCACATATTATTTTCCAAAACCATTAGCAACAGAATTCTTGTTAATAATAGCATTAAGATACTGGAGAAAATGAGAAGCTGCAAAATCAGATAATCTGAGGCTGGTGGATCAGTATAATAGGATGAAAGGCACACATTTCAGTTTTCCCAAGAACGAACATTAGCCACCCTGTTATTGACTGTAAATGGATCCATTTTCAGGGAGGAGGAGTTCTCAGTCCACCAGACAGGTGATGTGAGAAGAGGGGACATACAGATGCTATTGAAAGCCCTATTATTCCAGATGAAATTCGTGACATAATCCAAATGGAATACGTTTGTTCCAGTAAAGAAAACTTTTACACAGCATTATAATATGAGGTCAGCAGGGACCGCACAGCGACGTACTGATAACGAATGGTGCTTTCCCCAGCACTCAAGTCACCGCCGGAGAGCCAGTGGAATTTGGAGCCCACTAAGTGGACACCAGAGGTCCAAAGGATCACTGGGCCTCCTTCAGTGCTGGGTTCCTAGAAACCACAGCAGGGGAGAAGCAGAATGAAAACATCACTACCCAGAGTTTGGAAAGAACTTTCTTTGTCATGCAAGTAGGTAGAAATGTCAGGAAATATAGGTAGTACTTTTCACATGTGCAAATAAGAAAGTCCTTCTTCTCTGGTTTCTCTTCACATTTTATTACAATCCATCACTATTTCTATTAAGGCTCCTCTAAGAACAGGATGAACCTGTGGCACAGCTAACATAGGGAGTTTGAGTTCAAAGCCAGGCACTATCCCTAATAACTGCGTGATGTTAGAGGAGTTATTTCGCCTCTGTGGCTCGGTAGCTCATGGGGTTTAACTGCATTACCACACTAGAACTATACCTGAAGGCAGGAAGTCTATACACTCCTCTGAAAAGCCGGCACTCACACCAAGGCAGATAGGCTCTGGAGCTCTATACACCTGTTCCACCTCACACATACTTTTATTTAAACATTTACCATGTCACATTATATTTGTTCACTTGAGAACTATTTCTTACAACTCTAATCTCCTTACAGACAGAGCTCTTTTTGTCTTCACAGTTAAGCTGCTATTATCTATCACAGTGTCTACACAAATGAGTGATTTAAAAAGTGACACTAGCGACGGCCAAAGACAAAAGGAATTATTTTTATCTCATTTAAGTTAAATTATTTTAACTCATTTAGGTTTCTATAAAATAATGATTCCTTATGGCATTTGAAATGCCATAAGGAACCATTATTTTATAGAAACCTATAATTAGATATAGAACATATAAGTGTGTGTGCACCTGTGTCCCTTTTTTCTGGGTGTTGTTTGGTTGGTTGGTTTTTTGAAACAAGGTCTCATCATATAGCTCTGGCTATCCTGAAACTCACTACGTAGACCAGTCTGGCCTCAAACATATAGAGATCTGCTTCCTTTTGACTCTCGAGTGCTGAGGTAAAGTTATGCTGCTTGGGCTGACAATGCTCCCCTAAGAGCCATAGATTATCCAACAACCTCCAGTACCAGGCATGGGAACCTAATTTCTAGCTGCGTTCTAATTACTTATCCTTACAAACACAGTGGAGCCTTCAAGCTTCATCAAAGCAGCTTCTCTCTGCAGAAGATGTAGACTATTACAGAAACCACAACTGGTCCAAATGCAGAGAACAACTGACTGTACTCCTCAGTACCAATGGATACATCTACAACACACCTTCTGCACTCACGGCTCAGGGAACATCACTGAAGAGCAGGCAGAAGGACCATAAGAGCCCGAGGACCAGGAAGTCTGCTGTGCGAGTGTGCGTCCTAGGAACGACACAGCAGCTTCATCCATGGCACCTCAACAACATGACTGCCTAGAAAGACCTGAACAGTGGCAACACCAGTGGACATGCTGCCAAGGGAGAGGGAATTCTCACAGAGGTTCACGCCTAGACAAACAAACACAGACGAGTAACAACAGCTGAGGAAAGGAGAGTCGGTCTTCCCCAGAGATGTGCCCTTTAATTGATTATCCAGTTCCAAGTGGTCAGCCCTGAAATCACATACACATGAGCAACACTGAACAAATTCAGCAGGTTGTATTTATACATGCATGTGTATATATGTACACATGCATACATGTATCAAATAAAGGAAAAGAGGTCATGAAAAAGAGAGTGAGTGGGGAAGGGACATAGAAGAAGCTGAAGGAAGGAAGGAGAAGGAAAAGGTAAATTATGCAATTATATTTTAATGTTAAAAATTATATTTAAAAAATTTTTAAAGAAATTTGGCTTTCCCCCCATTATGTCTCTTTAATAAAATACTAGTAACTTATTAATGTTATCATATTAAAGTCATATTGAAAAATCTTTAATAGTCATATTCTATTCATATAATTTATACACACTAATTGTTATGTACCAATTACTTATATCAATTTGTTTCATATAATTCCCATGTAGGAATTTTTTTTAGTTATTAAGACAGGGTTTCTCTGTGTATCCCTGGCTGTCCTGGAACTTGCTCTGTTGATCACACTGGCCTTGAACTCACAGAGATCCATCAGCCTCTACTCCAGAGTGCTAGGATTAAAGGTGTGCACCACCATTCCTGGCTCCCATGTACTAATTTTAATAGGAAAGATTTGAAAGAAACAATCATAAACAGTGCATTACATTTCACTGTGAATATTTAAGCATTGCCATTTAATTTCCTGTTACTGTCCTCCAGGGAAGTATCCATAACAGTAATGATGGTGCTATCCCAAGACCCACCTTTGCAGATCTGCTGTGCCAAAACTATAATCTGTTGTTTGTTTATGACTGTGTGTGTTCATCGTCTTTTTAGACTCCAATGTAAGTTTAAAAACCAATGCATCTATGTGCATGAAAACAATGCTGGGCAGATAGTTCTAAGAAATATCTAAATGAGCTATTGATCATCTGATTTGGGTTTCCGACTTGATTTGCCTGAGTTTTCAGAAATTACCACTATGGAGAGTTGGCAGTTACTATTAGTGGGTACTTCTCTTTGCAAGACTAAATCTAGTCCAGCTTTTATCTCATACCTCCTTAGTGCTTTTCCCAAGTCATGGAATTAAATGTCTTATTATATTTAAGTAGAATACTCTCAACAGACTACTACAGCAGGCTCTGGGTGGGGAATGTACCAAGACATAACAACTAACAGACTCATGCTTTCTGCAACTTAAACAAACACATGGATGGGACAAAGTGGCAATTGATTTCATTGTGGTAAATGACAACTAAAATGCTCTATTAGGAAAAGGTGAATTATTAACATAGACCATATCTGTACTTTCTTTTATACTTATTCAATTCGTTATTGTTGTGCATATGTGTGCATGTGTGCATGCAGTATGGTTGTATGTGTACTGTGTGCATCCCTGAGAATGCACTTGTAGGCTGGACATCAATGTCAAGTGTCTTCCCTTGTCCCTTTCTACTTTGGTTTTTTGAGACAGGGTCTCTCACTGAAATTGGTGCTCACTGATTAGCTAGGACACCTCTCCAGTGATCTCTGGGTTTCCACTTAGCCCCTGTGATTATAGGCATAAACTACGGCATATGACTTTTTTGGGGGGGTCATCATGACTCAGTAGTAGAGCACTTTACCAGAACCATCTCACCAGCCCCCCATATCTTTGCCTTCACTTCTTCTTTTTTGATGGTTTTGAGCCAACAGATGTTACATTGACAGAACTGGTAGTCATCGCCCAAACCAGTAAATGTGTGAACCGAGAGAATCCCAGTGTTTGGGATAAATCTTCCGATGTACCAAGAGGCTCAGCTTGAAAAAGAGGTTCTCTACCTGTAAGAGTGATCACACAGCAAATAATCTTATGCTTCACATGCCAAGGAAACCAACAGGGTGGAGATAGAGTCATCTGAAGCCACTCTGTGTGCCAGTGAGAAAAAGTGAAGAGAAGCTGCTTCTATTATTCCCTTTTATGGTTCTCAGGTACCACTGGCTCCATGAGCTGTTACCTAAACTTACTGCTTAATGATAACAAAATTCTCTCACAGTCCACTCTGCCTTCTCTGGCAGAGAACATTTGTGTTACACGAGCCAAGATCAGACTTCTTGCTATCTGACCAGGCTTGACACTCCTCCCTTTTCTGTGTTCTATCTTTCTTCTTTGGTTTGTTTTGTCTGACTAAGAACAGGAACACGAATATCTGGCTCCTAATGTGAGCACTGCTACTCAAAGAATGGCTGCATCAATACAGCCAAAGCACAGAACTCTATCCAGCACAATTCTTGAATATTTTCTTATCTGACTTTTGTTTTACAAAGGTTTAACTCCCAGGTGACCTTTCAAAGAGCATCTTAATAAAAAGACATCTCTAGCATAATGAAGTGGGTTTTAAATTTTAAGTATTGTGTGCTAATGGTGAATTGCCAATAAAATATCTTCCTAATATCCCTTTCTCAATCTCAAGTTTTGCTAGAGTTCAGTTAATTATACCTCTTATCAAATGTGCCACTTTCTCTTATCATGACTAAAATTTAACCTATAGAAAAAAACCTTAAACTATGTTAATAATTCATTTTTACTATAGTCTCAGGTTGTATCTAAGAGTTGATATTTCATTTTTAAAGAAATATGCCATGGCAGAGAAGTAACATTATCACCTCTTAACACAACATGTTAAAATTAATTTTAAAAATTTAGTGGGAATAAAAATAATGCCAACATCAGAAAGACGAATTTAAGTTCAGAGACACCTGAATATGACCTGCTATATTTTCTAAATGAATCATAAGCTTTCAGAAAATGTTGAACATTTCCCCTCTTTTACACTAAAAAATAAAGTATAACACTTTATCTGCTTTCTTTTGGCTAGGTAGGAAATTATAATGCCTATGAATGTTATGTCAAAATTCCTCTGAAAAGAGGTAACAGTGGTCTCTTGTTTGCACCTGGAAAACTGTCTTCTGAGCTTATTCTGTCCCAGCAACACTCAGGCCTTGGAGGGAGGGAAGGTATTTTCCAGGTGTGACGGCACTTCGTCTTGTAAGTTTTACAGTTGATTGTACCCTTCCAGTTTCCTTCCTCACCTAGAAAACTCTTAGATGACCAGAAAGGTAAAGCCATACTTCCTTCCAATTGCAAATACGACTCTGGAGCACGTTGGGGGCAGACGCCATCTTTTTTACACTGTCTTCCTTGAAATGCCAATGATGTGCAGAAAGCATCTTCAGGGGTTCACCTGGTAATTCAACCAAGATTTGCCTTGTGCCTGTAATGCATGCACCAAGTCACCATGGGACATGTCTCCATGTGTGATGGAGATGCAGAGTAAGATCCAAAAGCAGGCTGGGGTGACTTGCATGTGATAAGCCTCACACTACATGCACTATAGTCCTTGGGATAATCTGGCCCATATTCCAGTTTGGAAGGGCCTGTGCACTAACCACACTCCTTCTCTTTATAAATGGATGGGATGAAAACACTCAAAAGAAGAGGAATATTTCAAAACATTTGAAAAATGTGAAATTCAAGTTTCAGTGTGCACCAAGCTTCATGACACATGACACTGATTCTATTATGACTGTGCTTAGTGAACTACCAGGGCTGATTGAGTCCCAGAAATAGAAACCTATGGCTAACAGAGCCTAAAGTATGTACTTTCAAAGCCCAGAGGAACTATATGTTCATCTTTGCGCCTGAAAATAAGAAAACCGCAGAAAGAAGTTTTCACTCAGTGTATAAATGTATGGCTGAAGGTGAGGGGGAGACTAAATGGTAGACAGAAGAAGAATTCCTAACTGAAATTACTGAATACATGCAATAGAGTAAAAATCATACACAGTGTTCTTTCTAACCTTCGAAACTTACTGTTATGGGACAGCAATGAAGAAACTGAAGCTCAGAGCAATCGCTTGTCATCGAATAACAAAGTGAGTAAAGGCTTTGAGTAAACCAGTCACAGAGCCTGATTTCCAGGGAAGAGCAAAGCATGAGAGGCAGGAGCTGATTTCTGTGGATGCTTTAAATCAGTAAGATCTATTTTAGGGAAATATGAACAATATTTGGTCATCAATCAGTGCAAATGTATTATGTATACAAAAGCCTTTCTTAAAACACCAAGATTTAGCAATACTAATAAAAGAAAATTATAGAATAATTACTATGTGTCAAGTACCATTACAAGCATCCTACACATTTACACTTGTTCCCCAGCTCTGAGAGGGGAGTATTAATCTTAGTATTCATGTCTGAGGCACAAATAGATCAGTTAAGTTGTGTAAGTTTCTACAGCTTATGTGCAACAACCAGGACTTGAAGGAAGGCAGATGGGCCCCACAATCTATGGTACAATCAGAAGCGAGCATTTTGTGCATCAGAGTCACCTGAAGAGCTACCCAGTATGTAGACCGCTCTGCTCTCCCCTAGAGATTTTGGTTCAGTGAGTCTGAGAACCGGAATGTGTAACTTTCTCCAAGGGCTGCTTCTGCTGCTGAGATGAAAACCACATTTCTGCTCAAAGGCCTGTAACAACAGCACTGTCTTTAATTTAAGACTGGCTTTCAAGACTCCTGCTCATCTTTTCCTTAGTTATATTTTGATTTGGAGTTTGATTTGGTGTTTTTGTTTTTGCTCATTCCTCTTATAATAATGAGTGTATCCTTTGGCCCTTGGCTTATCAGTAGCCTTTGCTGAAACCTTCTGAACTGAGGTAGTAGGAAGCATCTGGAGTATGAAGAGGAAGGTGCCAGGGGGATGCACCATAGGAGTGGAGAGGAAGATCTGAGAACAAAGTGATTATAGAGTGTTTAAAAAATAGGATCTTTCCATCGATAGGAAGATTTTCATCCAGGTTTTTCTAGACAGCTCTCCTTTCCTGCATTCTGAATGATTTAAGGCTTTACACAAAACATTTAGTAATTAATCTAAATATAGTCCTAGACTCTCTGTGTTGCTTTGTGGGTTACTGTGTGTCCACCCCCAACCCCACCCAGAGTCTAAAGCATTTCGGATATCACACAAAATCAAGCACCAAACTGACTTCAAATATCAGGGGGAAGTTCCTGGGGAAAAGTAGTTCAGAGTAGCTTTCCCCGACGAAATATTAGTGATTGAACACCACAGATGGAAGGAGGTGTCAGAATGGGACTGAGCTCCAGAGTGAGGTTTTAGGTAGAACTCCAGGCTTGAAGGATGGGATGGGAGAAAGCAGAAGACTTGAGAAGTAAGGCTGGGACTTTCTGGCTAACCCTGTCTTCTGCATACATCCCTCACACTGGAGCTCAATTTCAGAGTGACATGCCTTCTCTGCACTGTAGGAAAGCACCAGACAGCAAGCCATGCTCCTTATCTCCTTCTGCTCCCTGAGACCCCAGGACCTGCTCACCCTGCAACTGAAACGGTTTTATTTCATCTTGATCACCCTGAACTGAAGTCAGAAAGGACCCCTACCTGTTGAATTATTTTCTTTCCAGAATTCTCCAATTGCTTGTCTGCATAACTCCGGGCAGCTTTTCATATATTCATACTTTATTTCTTAATCTAGATGGGAGGTAAAGATTTTATTCTTTTTGGAATCCCCATTCATCTTGGCAAACTATTTTTTAGATGGTAGTGACTCAATTAATAAGTTGATTAGTTGGCTACCCATGTAGACCATTAGACCTCCTGATACTGATTTATTTTAAGAAAATTGTTCAGTTAAAAAATATTCATTGAATTCCTGGCATGTGTTAGTCAGTGGATTGGTTGCTGGAGAAAATAAATAATACTTGCCCTTGAGGTGTTTAGAGTCCATATGGGGAGACAGATCCCTAATTAGATATTTTAATAGAATATGCTAAAAGCCCTGAGAAAGGCATATGGAGATGCTGTGGGAACAGGGATTAGGGGCTCTGGCTTGGAGAAAGCTTCCTAGAAGAAGTGACACATGAAGCTTCATGAAGCATCACAGGGAATTAGGCAAGGAAGGGATGTAAGAAGACAGGAGCTGGTGCACATTACGCCGTCCTGGGCTTTCCGTCAGCTCAGATAATGAAACCCAGGAGGTGGAAGAAGTCAGGGGCTCGGCTAGGGAAGGCTGGCTTTCCAGCACTGTGTACCTGGGGCTTTGTGGCAACCGTGACAAGCAGCTACCGAAGGGCTTTAAACTGGCGAGTAAGTGTTCAGGGCACACAACTTACAGGAAAACAAGGGTAAGCAGAGGGGTTCAGTTAGAGAGTAAACGGTTGTAATGGCTCAGACGAGAGATGCTGAAGCTGGCAGGGATGAAGGAAAGCAGATAACATGGAAATACTGCTGTCATGGTGATTTCTTTTGATCACAGGATGTGGGAGATGGGAAGAAAGAAAGACAAGGAGTTGTTGCTGAGTGCTTACTAGGGCCATTAACTTAGACTGGGGGAAAAGAGGTCAAGGGGATGATGAGAAGTTATTGGTTGCCCCTGAGCCTAGAGAGCCTATGCATTATCCAAGGGAGCACGTGAGCAGCATGTTGGCGCTGAGCTAGATGGAGCATGCACACAGCAACTCTGATGAATGTTTAGAATCATGAGTCAAATGACATCCACGGCATTTATTATTTCCAACAGAAATGGATGTCTCATACTAGTATGCATTTTGAAGTTGAAAAAACTAATATAGCACTTCTAGAAACACATTCAATACTTTAAAGGTAAAATAAAGGACTCTGGCAATATAGCTCAGTAGGTAGAATGCTTCATGAACATGTATGTATGAATCCATGAGTTCAATCTCCAGCACTGCATAAAACTAGCTATGGTAGGCATGTATATAACCAAGCACTCCAGAGGTGGAGACAAGGGGATAAGAAGGTCCATGTCATTCTCTGCTACAAGGTTGAGTTTGAGGCCAGCCTGGGATACATGAGACCCTCTCTCAAAAACAAAACAAAAATAAGTAACAAAAGGTGGGACAAAGACTAGTGGTACATGTTAGTGACAGAGTACCTGCCTAGCATGTGCAAGGCCCTGGGTTCAGAGATTGGGGAGTGATCAATATGTATTTGATCTAAAATATATCAAATATTGAGCAGCTCATCATAGTGGTGTTTATAATCACTATAATAATATATACTTGTCAACACATTACTGCAGGTATTCATGCATACAGTCCTATACTCTAAATAAAGATAAGAGCATAACATGTGCCAGATACTACGTGTGGTATCTGTATTAAAACTAAGACATAATGAAGCAGGTTGCATTATCAATTCTATATAGAGTAAATATCCGACACTCATTGAGAAAAAGAAATCTACACAAGGTTTCATCACTGCTAAACAGCAAAGCTAGCACACAAAGCAAAATGTGTCTGGCTCCAAAGCTCCTGAAAACAACAGGACATTATGTGTTTGGTACCCTTCCTCACAACCTTATAGCCTGTCCCCTGTGCTCAGGCCTCTTTTATTGAGAGACAGCAGTAGCCTTCCTAGTCCAGAAGGAGGCAGGAGAGCACAGTGATTTAGTGCTTAGTTCAAAATCATACTTAATGATAGTTAAAATAAATTCTTGCATTTATGGAGAAATCCATGCTTCTGAATACAGTTTAAAACTCCCTGGGCTAGATGTATATATGTCAAAATTTCTATGCATTAGATTAGAAACATCACTTTAAGGAATAAAACTTTCTACAATACAATAAAGAGAAAAAACTGGGAAACTCCTAATGTTTATAGGTAGACCTAATCAAATGATTGCATTGTGATATATATATATATATATATATATTATATATAATATATATAACTTGAAGCCTATAAAAATTCATATAGATGACCATATGAATTACTGAAAAATAGGCATATGATACAATAAATTACAAAAACAATAGCAAAAGGATGTGTACAGTGTATTGTTTAAGTGTGGACAACCATGTGCTATGCTGCTAAGGTTACTTTTGGGATGCTATGATTAAGAGGGATAGGCAGCTGGAGAGATGATTCAGCGGTTAGAAAACTAACTGCTCTTCCAGAGGACCAGGGGTTCTACTGGGCACTAACATTGGTAGCAAACTGTTTGTAAGTCCAGTTCCAGGAGATTCAACTTCCTCTTTGGACCTTGGCAGACACCAGGCACACATGTGTTTCAACATAGGCATACATGGATGCAAAACATCCCATAGGCAATAAAAAAAATAATAACAATTTATGGTAAAAAAGACATGTTGTACTTAAACATTCTCATATATAAATACACATAAATAATTTAAGGTGAAAGATATTTTACTTAAAAAAATAATATATATATATATATATATATGTAAATGTGTGTATATTTATATAATCATTGACAATAGTGGGCATGCATTGTTTTTAAGAAAAAAAAATATAAATCTAGTGAGCCTAAATCTAAGAAGACTGAAGGGGGTCACATACAGATGTTCTATGCTACACATATATTACCGAATGTCTTGGCGCTGTTGAAGGGAGTCATATACAGATGTTCTATGTACACATATATTATTGAATGTCTTGGTGTTGTTGGAAAGACTAGTTATGCTATCATGGAAGACAGTCATGAAATATTAAATGAAAAATTCACAGTACAGAAAAATATGCCTGGATTGATGACATTTTTAAAATTACAAAGATATTTGTCATTATTATATGAAAAAACTAAACATTTCTAGACTATGAACAAAATGTTACTAACAGTGGTAACTCTGCAAATTGAGATCAGCCAGAGGAAACTTGAGGATGTCCACCTTTTCCTTCATGTGTAATTCATATTGACTTTTATAATGAAAATGTATTACTCTAACATTTTAAAGCAATACATTTGTAATAACTCTAAAAATGCATGCGTACTCATGGATCTTTGCATGCTTAATGGTATAATGAAGATTGGACAAAAAGCAGGCAACTTTAAATATGTATTCCATATCTCAGCTTCCTCTTTCTTCCCACATCCAATAGGTCTCTTTATGTAATCACTTCACTGAATGAATAAGCTAGCATTTTCTAGAACAATCTAAAGAATATCAACTTTGCCACTTCTTTCCCTTGCTAATACTGAGGAAATAAGTTCAAGACATTCAGATGTTTCACCTTCACTAACTATTTGCTTCTGAAAAAAGACTGCAGAAATACTATTGATACATTTTGGAAATGCAGCCATCCACCCTATGGCTCTGGCTATTTTCTTGTGAACATGCAACTGAAGTTTTCTCTGATGGAGAAGGGCCCTACGGAGACACTGCTGCCATATAAACAGGATGCATGCCCCACCTCTGATCTACTTCTTCCTTGGGCACCGCTTCACCATCTAAGAGTGTCAGCCTAGCCTCTGACCATCATTCACACCTTGAGCACCCTCCCTTCAGTCCACGAAGATCTTTGGAGAAGACAACTTCAGGCTTTGGAAGGAAAACCTTGTCACAGCTTTTGGGAGCTCATTGGTATCCTGTGAAGAGAAGGGACCTACTCTGTGTCTTCTGATCTCTGACATCTTAGAGATCTGGTCTGTGTGCTCAGAGCCAAGCATCACCACACTTCCGTTTAGGCCGTGCTGGGGATCGAACCTAGGGCCTCAGGCTCACTATCACTCTATCACTGAACTACAGCACCAACCTTTTCACCTTTACTTCAGAACAGCAGGGAAATGCATACGCACACTGTGGGAGATGATTATGTCAACCTGTGCATCAGGAAACATCATGATAGACAAAGATGCACTTATAAATTGTTCTAACTTCAAGAGAGATATAGGAAGTGTTAGCAGAGCCCTCACATGTATTAAGGAAGGCTGTGGGTGGAACTCAGTGGTTGACTGCAAGTCTAGCATATGGTATGGCACTGGGTTTCATCTGCAGCACTACAAAGAAAAGAATCTTTTAATTTATTTTATTATTAAATATCACTTTTTTCATAAATATATTTTGATCATGGTTCCCCTCACCCAGCTTCTCCCAACTGCTCCCCAGCTCCCCAATCCACACCCTTTCTTGTTCACTGTCATCAGAAAACAAATAGGTGGGGCAGGGGAGGGAGGGACAGAGATAGAGAGAGAGAAGAGAGAGAGAATAAAAATATACTAGACTATGATAAAACAAACAGGAAAAAAAGCACAAGTAACAGAGACACAGACACACACAGAGAAAAACTACAAAACCACAAAGCTCCAAGCCATAATATAGAAACAAAACCCCTGTAAGGTTAAAAAAAAAAAAAAAAAAAAAGCCCAGACAGAGCACTATGAAACAAACAAAAAAGACTTCCAAAAAGACCACTGAATTTGTTCTGTGTTGGTCAAATACTGCAAGGCACGGTGCGTGCCTTTGAGTGTGGTTTGTACAAGAAGTGGTACCTCAGTGGAGAAATACTCATTCCTTTGCACATGCTTATCAATTGAAATAGCTTCTGGGTTAGGGATCTGGGGCTAGTGCACACTTCCCTCTCGGTGCTGGGACTCATCTGGCTTAGAGCTGCGTAGGGCCTGTGCATGCTGCCAGTTTCTGTGAGTTCATTGTTTGTCCTGCTATGTCCAGACTGCCTTGTTTCCTTGGTGTTCTCCATCCCTACTAGCTCCTACAATCTTCCCCTCCTGTCCTGTTGAGGTCCCCAAGCTACAAGGGGAAGGATTTAATAGAGACATCTCATTTAGGACTGAGTGTTCTAAGGTCTCCCACTCTCTGCACATTGTCTAGTTGTGGGTCCCTGTATTTCTTCCAAACTACTGCAGGAGGAAGCTTCTCTGATGATGGATAGGTGAGAGGCTGACCTATGGGTGCAGCAGAACATAAGTAGGAGTCATTTTCTTGCTATGTTCCTTTAGGACATGGATATACTGTACACGCTGATGGGAAGGCCCTACAGCTAAGGACAGTGCCCACAGAACTCACTGAAGACGGAGAAGTCAAGCTGGTGACTACTTGCAGATTTCATGCCCACTGATTGGTGTTCTGTGCTGCAAGGTACTATGCATGATACCACAGGAGAAAGGTAAACACCAACCCGGCTACAAAACCTTCAGTCTGCAATGGTGCCCTGTCTGCGAGACATGCTGTTGAATAGTGGAACAGACATGGTGGCTAGTGACCAGCCACCATCTGACTGGACGTAAGGCCCTTTCTGTGAAATGGAACCCATGCTCCACTGCTTGGGGAGCCAGGAATCTGAGGCAAGATAGGCCATGGACTTAGGGAAAAACCAGAAATAATAGCCAAAAAGCTTTATGAAGGAATGTATTGACAGGTGTGTTTTTCTCAAAGATCTTTGTTAGTACAAGTAATAGAACATTTGCAATGGAAACAATACAGGAGAATTTTGCATAAGCTAAAGCTTGTCCTGTGGACTTCTCTCAGACGGGAGGAAGGTCAGTGATGACACACTACTGTAAGGTCACTCTGCTTTCTCCCTCCCTCCAACAAGAGGTTCAGAAAACAGCTGCTGACAGCTGTTTGTGGACCAAGACTTCTACTCTGCCAGGTGACCGGGTGTGCCTGAGATTCACTTGTACATACTCCAGGAAGCTCCAGAGGGCTGATGAGAAATTAGATAAAAGGCTATCCTTCTTTATTTTTATGCCAGAGAGTGGAGCAAATGATACCAAATCAGTAAGGAAACATTTTTAGTTTTGTCACTGATTCAACATAAAGACAAGATTTTTATCTCACAATGTGTAAATTCTATAGTTTAAAGCATACAAATCTACTCTTCCAAAGAGAAACCACAAATCTGAAAGGATCGTCTTATTAGAAACCTTATAATTACTAAAAAAACAAAAACAAAAACAAAAACAAAAAACAAAAAAACAAAAAAAAAACCCTCAAAGTTGACATTTAGCATTATGTCCATATAATACCTTAAAATATTAACCACCCATCTGTCCATCCATCCATCTCCATCATCAGCATCTTTCTCTTTTATCTACTCACTCCATCTATTATTTATCTTTAATCAATCTATCATCTATCTGTCATCAAAGAAATATCAATTTATACTTAAAAGGCATTTCCCCCCATTCATTTTCTGTTGTTTCTATTTAAAGAGAGTGTTTTACTCTGTACCCCAAGTTGGCCTGAAAGTCAATATATAGCACAAACTAGTCCTGAATTTGAAACAATTATCTTGCCCCATTGGGATTATAGGCATGAGCCACCATACTTAGCCAAAATTTTCAAGATTTAATAAAGACTAATAACTGAGAACATAAGATATGTAAGCTCCATTATTCCAACAATAAAGATTAAATGCTCCAACATAAGAAAATAGAGACAACTATTTTCCTTTGACAGCTATGGTAAAATTTAAAATTAGTGTAAAAATTGCTACATATTTTTAAAATGATTCATCTTAAGTCAAAAAAGGAAAAGATAAAGTTCTTAGAGGAAAAAAATAAAATTAATGACATATCCTGCATGTAACTAATCATGTATCAAATATAGTAATAATTTACCAGAATATTCTAATTTTATTATTACAAATTAAGATTTAAATTTAGAAGTCTTTGTTATGATGTTGGATAATTCAGTCTTCTGATATTTAATATTACTTTTGGTATATACCAAATTTACTTTTGGTTAGTTACCATCAATTGAATGTGTTGACTATTGCCCCCAAGTAGCATTTGCTTCCCATTGGTAGACATTCCTTATGCTCTAACTTCATAACGTATTATGAACACTTAATTTTCCCTTTGTGGGGGAATAATGGCCATTGCCATAGCCCACTCTAGCAAAACAGTAAAACGCTGCCTCTAACAATCATTTTTTCCAACTAGCTTATGATCCATTGGATCATACTCACATGCCACATGAGTGTCTTGCATAGTATATCAGACTATACTTTGTTAACCACTCAACTTTTTAAAGAGCTGTTATAGATAGTTAACTTTACTGCTAACATAACACAACCACAGGGATCATTTTTAAAACTCAAACATTTTGACCTGTGATAGGAAATTTTCAATCCTGAAGATTTAAAGTTGTATACTAAATGAATAAAGTTTGGTAGGATATTTAATATTTGACAACAAATGTGATATATGCATTCCTATAAGATATTAAGGCAGATAAACACAAATACTGGATATTAAATCTTAAGTTTGTACAGAGATAATGGCAGCAGCATGCAGCTACTTTCCCTAGACAAGAGAGGCAATTACAAAAGTTCAAAGTTGGTTTCTAAGCATTGTTTATGCTTTTCCAATTTGGAGGAAAAAAATCACCTATCTGTTAAAATATATTTTCTTTTCTTGTCTGGGAATGAGTGAATATAATAATGATAAATATTATTTCTTTTGTGTATGTGTATGCCTGTGTGTGTTCATGTGTCTGTGTGTTCAGATGTGTTAGCAATGTGAGCGTGAAGGTCAGAGGTTAACACTGGGTGTTTTCTTCACTCTCTGTCCTCTTTACTGTTCAGACAGGATCTCTCTCCACCCCTCATGTTCATCCATTAGGCTATATTGCCAGCCAACATGCCCCATGGGATCCTCCTGTCTCTGATCCAGGGCTGCTGTTATAAGCATGTGTCATGCGCCCCTGTTTTCACATGCTAGCACTTAGAAACTGAAATAAGGCTCCCATGTGGCAGTCTATGCCATCTCTCCAGACTCCTAACATATCACTTTTTACTGAGTTCTGAAACTGAGTTCAGGTTACAGTAATAACTAGGTTCTCTGTCTCTGGGTAAATGATACTCATACAGGACAGCACCTTCCTATTCTCTACCTTCCTTCAGATGAACCAGTACAAATTATGTTAAAATTCTGTGTAGCTGGACCATGATTGTGAAGATGAAAGGCCCCAAATCCAGACATTCTATGTGATCATGATGATGTTCAAATGGGCAGATTATGAACTAACTGCATGTTCAACAGCACAGTGTGACACAGTGACAGAAGGCCAAATTATATATATATATATATATATATATATAATATATGTAATATATGTAATACATATATATATATATATATATATATGTAATTGAAAGGCCCAGGGTTTGACTTCTAGCACTGGAAAAATTGTTGAAAAAAGATTTTCTTGGAAAAACAAAAGAATTCACATCAAGTATGTACACTTATAAACTAATTAAGGCAAGAGAAGGCAAATCTTCATTGGTTAACATTATCAAATAATTCCAAATTTTTAATTGTGGTTAATAATAATCCAATCAAAGATTTGAATAGCCATGCACT
Organism: Onychomys torridus; assembly: GCF_903995425.1. Classification (NCBI taxonomy): domain Eukaryota; kingdom Metazoa; phylum Chordata; class Mammalia; order Rodentia; family Cricetidae; genus Onychomys; species Onychomys torridus. Next base: position 2,430,891 of record NC_050457.1, on the reverse strand, counting down.
TAAAAATACATTTAAAAAGAGAGTGGGAGCCCAGTGTGGCAGCACATGATGGAATCCAGCACTTGGGAGGCTGATACAGGAGCATGACTACAAGCCCCATCCAACATGCACTTATTGTGACAATGTGAACAACAAAAACCCAGAACAAACAAAACCAAATAACCCCAAAGTCTAAACAAAAAGTCTTAAAAATAAGAAAACTCTAAAGTTTAATGTTTATCATACAAATAAAAAGTAAAAGAAAAAATCTGAAATCCACATTAGGCTAAATCAGACATGAAAGTAGATGCAGATAATAAGAGCAAGGATTTATAGCAAATGTGAACTTGGGAAATGTAAGGAGTAACTTGCCAAGTAGAGATTGGGGAAATGCATCATTAGCAGAGCATTCTTTTCCTCTGATCATGGTGAAAGCAGTTATGACATGACTCCTAAACTACTGTGGCCATATCTTGCATTTTTGACAGCATTCATCCACTGCATTGCTCCCAACACAGCCCTTTCATGAGCCCTTCTGCACTTACCATTGATACAGTTTTTCATTTCTAGGCACTAGTCACAAATTGACCTTTTAATGCCATGGTGTATAATTTTCTTTCTTTCTTTTCTTGTTCTTTTTTTCCTTTCTTTGCTAACTGCATGTTTTAAATATCAGTACAGCTAGATATAACCACTAATTTCCTAAAATTGCAAAAGGCAACCTAATATTTCTGCACAGCAGCTGTAATAGACAATATTGAAGAACTAAATTATTACAAACAGTGCCAGCAGTTTTCTACACTCAGTAGTTAGATAATGACAAGAAAGATTATCTTCATTATGGCATGCTAGCATTTTTGAACAGTTTAATTTAAATAGGTTACAAAATACATTCAAATCACACAGTTATAATTACGGCAGACCCGAGAAGCTATGAAATGTTCCCAACCAAATCCCTTTGACCCTGCTAATGTGTCTTCCTTGTTAATCTAAGGTAAACACTGTTTGTCCTGTGCATTTGTTAAAGACTATAGAAGGCGTGGGAAATCCCCAAGCAGTTGTTATTGATTCCAGCACTTACCGACAGAGAGTTAAGTGATGTTTACAAAACACAACAGATGCAGATGCTGACAGAAAGGTAAACAATTGCTGCATGGCTTCCTGCCAGATTCTGAACCAATACATTAAACTGCAAGTGAAGCACATTTCCCCTATGGATTGCACTCACCGCCACTTCATTTCCTATGTGCTTGTCTCTCTATTGCTGTGCCTGGCACTAAGCTATTTCCAGCTCCTTGCTGACCCTTGAGGCCTGGTGCTTCCACACACAGCCATTAGAGAAGGGAATTGCATGTGTCTGACACGGCCTGAAACCAATTATTTGATATTTTCTTCAGAATGATGCCCAACTCTGTTGGGAATGAGCAATCATGAAATAATTTACCTCCTGATTTAATTTTTTCCTGCACAAATTAGTTGTAGACAGAACTGACACACAGCTGCCCGGGACATAGCTCTGTCTTATCAAGATGATACTTGGAATGAAACAGCCAGGTCAGAATTGAATAGGTTGGGGAATCCTGCTTTAAAGAGGCATTGACAAGTCTATCAGATATACTGGTCACACGTACGCGCTGCTGATTGAAGATGACAGAGCCTTAAAGCGGCAGGGGAAGGACATGACGACATGAGCCAGGCCGGCAGTTGGCTCTTTTAAACACCTGTCTGATTCCGTATGTTCTGTGTACTAGAAACCTCGAAGTATAATTTTAAAAAATTAACAAAACATTAAAAATTAAACTAAAATTGGTTTGTATTTGGATAATGTGCAATTTAGTATTTATTAGCCCTGTTTAAAAATACGTGCTTTTATGGAACCCCTGCAAATGTGAACGTGTGTCTATGTTTCTTGTGCTTTTGTGGAACCCTGCGAGTGTGAACATGTGTGTGTTTCTCATGCTTTCGTGGACCCCTGTGAATGTGAACGTGTGTCTATGTTTCTTGTGCTTTTGTGGGGTTCCTGCGTGTGTGAATGTGTGTGTCTATGTTTCTTGTGCTTTTGTGGGGTTCCTGCGAATGTGAAAGTGTGTGTCTATGTTTCTTGTGCTTTTGTGGACCCCTGTGAGTGTGAACGTGTGTGTCTGTTTCTCGTGCTTTTCTCCAGCTCCTTTTCTCCTGTTTGTGTGTCTGTACTGTCCTATTCCTACCTGCCGGTTTTTACCTTACTTTATTTATTATTATTCTTTAGATGTTTGACAGTTTTCTGATGAGAGACAGCAAGGGTGTGGATCCAGATGGGAGTCAAGGTAGAAAGGAAATTCAAGTAGTTTGGGGAGGGGAATAATAATCAGAATATATCGATAAAAAAAAAAAAAAAACTATCTTCAACAGAAGAAAAATAGAAAAAAATTTTAAATGTATGATTGATACCACATCTTTCTAGATAGCCATCACACTTTTACTGTTTTCTTAAATAGCTAAAAAGTACGGGCTATCCATTTTTAGTCATTCTCTGTTGATAAAACATTGTTATCCCATTTTTCCTATTGAAAATGATGCTAAAAATAAAGCAATGCATAAAACCCCTGATGATTTGAAAAGGAAACATCCCCCATAGGCTTACATATCTGAACACCTGGTCCCTGCTTGTGGGGTGGTTTGCAGATGTTATGGAGTTTCAGGAGGCAGGTCCTTGCTGTAGGAAATACATGGACAACTGAGAGCCTTGCCCCACTCCAGCTCCCACACTCTGCCTCCTGGATGTGGCTAGAGATATGCTCTCTCAGCTTCCTGCTGCAGCCGCCTGCCACTGTGTCTTCTCCACCATTAGGGAATTCCCTTCTTGAACTGTAAGCCTAAATAAACTTTATTCTTTAAAAAGACATAAAGACATAAATGTCAAAGGACATATTCTTCTGTAACTCAAGTCTCTAAAAATATCTTCTCTGAAAACACAGCAGACCTATGCTTTTCCTATTGTTGCCTCTAAGTTTATCAAGAAGGCAAAGTATGAGATATCAGTTTTCATTAAACATAGAAAACTGGTATAAATTTGCATACACCCAAATAATGAGAAATTATAACGAGAACACAGCCTCTCCTTATAGACTTACTAAATGCAAAGTTTCAATGAAATCTGTGCTGCCATATCCTGCTCATAAATTCAAGCAAGGATTTTCTCATTTTTATATTTTGTATTTTCATTCTATACTTGGTTTTGGCTATTAAATCTTAAGGGTCTATAGCTGCTGTGTTATTTTATTCCATCTCAGGTTCCAGGCTCCACTCACTAGTCCCACGAATTTTACAGCAATTCTGATCATGATTATGAAAATGCCCAATCAAAGATTTTACTCCTCAAATAGTTGAATGATTATTGTCTTATTTCATCACAAGAAGAACATTATCAATTGGTTTCAATGCAGTTTGGGATAAGAAAATAAAAAGCAGCATGAAAACATCTTTACAGTACAGCTTCTTCTGACAACAGTCACAATGTTTGGAGGTAATTATGTTTTTTGTTTGTTTGCTTTTCCTCCGGAGTAATTACTTCACAAACTCGAGTGTCCAGTCCAATACCCACACTTGGCTAATGGAAATATGACCACTAAAATTTAAGCTTAAAAATTTTCTACCTTGTGGGACAAAATAATGACGTTTATTCTTAAATCAGTTTAGTGTTACAGAAACTTAAACAAAACTTCAAATTATTTAGTTTTCTGTATTCACTGATATCACAGAATTCTGATGGCCATAACAGAGCCCCATCTTGAATGTGGACTTACCTGCTATTCTGAGCTCATCCATGTGTTATAAAGATTCAACTAATAGTGGAATAAACTACACTCTTCTATTTGTATTTCAGGCTGAGAAGTTGTCAACAAAAGCTGCTCAGTTTAGCTTTCGATAGAGGCAACATACACTAGTCTACAATTTGACATAACTTCTCATGTCTTTACATGTGTGATCTTAGATCTCCTTTGAGGTACTGTAATCATCAAAATCCTTATGAAAGTTCTTGTAAGACCAGTAGTAAATTTAAAAATCTATGCACAAATACAGGAAGTGTGATTCCATTCTGGCTGGAAATCTCTGGAGATCTTGGAATATTTTGTACAAAGCTTAATATTATTCCTCATCTCCAAGTGTGCCAAGTAGGAAGCTGGGTCCTTAAGCTCAGTATAACCAGTAGTTGTTTAGCCTCTGTCAATTTCCATGCAAAGATCAGTCCATACTCAGAAAACACCATTTCAGGCAAGCTATTTCAACAGTTCAGGAGTAAAAAAAAAAAAAAAAAAGTTTTTTTCCACTGTGAGGTGAATGTTTGCACCCTCAACCCCTCAACTCATAGCTGGGAGCCCTAACCCAAGCGGATGGTGTTTGGAGGTGGAACCTCTGAAGGTTATCCCAGGACCATGCACGTATGTACACGATTATTGTCCTTGTAAAAATGACCCCAGAGAGTCCCTTACCCCCTTCTCCATGGGAAGAACCAGAAGAGACCCTGCTAGACCTCATCTCGTCTGCTGGACCCTTTATCTCAGACTTGCCAGCCTCTGAAACTTTGATAAATAAATTCTTTTGGTTGAGACCCCTACTCCCACCCCAAGTTTATGGTGTTTTGTTATCTGTTTGCTGCTTGTAATCTGGGTGGACTAAGACATTTTCTAAGGTAAAAATAAGTATCTGAAGATGTTAAATGACAACTGTTCTCAGGCAGATTTGTTTTATATTTGACATCATAGATGGGATGCTGATGGCCTAAGATTTCCATACTTATCCAAAATTTGAACAAATATGTTATAACATAATGTATACTTTACCAATATGATTTTCATGATGAAGACTGCTATGGACAAGCACAGTCACTAAAAATCTCAGGCCACAGCTAAAATAATTTCATTCTAAAAAGAAATGCTGGTTTGTGTGCTTACTAAATTTCCTTTTTGAATATTTATTTAAAAATGTTTATAGTACAAAGGTACTAACCACTAGTTGATAGTATAAAAAGCAGAATTCACTTTCTTAAAACCTGCAATATTAATTCAACAGTATTTAATACAGATAATAAATGGTTCACAAGAAAGATGAACATGTGCTAATTGAGAGATTCATGATCTATGAACAATTCAACATAAAACAACAGAACTAAGAATCAACATTAATAATCACATTCACAAATTAAGGTATAAAATAACATAATTTTAAGAGGGCAGGGCAGAAGCCGGAGGGGCTGTATGAGGTTCCACATGCCTTGGCAACTCACTTCCTTTGAAGGAAGGCTTTCTGGCTTGCGACAGCCTTCTATGTACTTGTCCACATTCTTTGCTCAAAAGAGAAGAGTTGTAAAATAAATTTACCTCACTTTGTGAAAATTTTTATTTGAATTTTCTTTCCAACGATTGTTTTCAATTATTTCTATTCTGTTCTTAAACGTGTTACTCATATTTTTAAACAGTTATCATTTCCTCAAGTCAAAAAATGAGACTTTTCTGAACCTCGGTACTAGGCCAGGAAGCCTGGTGGTGATGGTGGGGTTGTTCAGTGGTAGAGCACATGCTTATCATGTGCACAGTCCTGAATTCAAACTCTAGCACCAAAATCAAGAGCAAAACCCACAGTATTTAACATTTGTAGCTTTTTAGTTCAGTTCAGAACATTCCATACCCTGCCACAGAGATGTATACACGCTATGTCTGTGCACTAAAGCCAAGTGGAAGAAACCTAGCAATGATGAAATCTCATCCATATATAAACTGGAGTATTATTCATCTCTGGAGAAACATGAAATCACTAAACTAGCAGGAAGATTCATGAACTTGGAATGTATTATATTAAGCAAGGGCACCCAACGACAGAAAGAAAAAAAAATGCTGCACAACCACCCTCATATGTAGTAGATTCTAGCCTGCAGTGTACACATACATGTGTGAACTGTTCCTGTGGGTACTAAAAGGAAAAGGATCAGCTCAGGACTCTCAAGACCAAGTTCTCAGCACAAAGGAGACTTATTTGCTCCAGAGGGACAGAGGGCAGAGAATAAGACACAAAGACAGGAGATAGAGGACCAAGGAGAAGGGGAAGGGGACAAGAGAAAGGGTGCAGGGAAATGTGTCCCTAAGGGACAAGGGAGCGCCTCTGGGTAGAGAGGAGACATAGGAAAGAGCAGTTTATAAAGGTACAAGGGGAAATCTCGTGTTAGGATGAGGGGTTTAATTTTAACTGGGCATGTTAATTAGGTGAGCCAAAGAGGGCTTTTGATTGCTGGACTTCAATGCTGTGATAGCTGGACCTTGGTGGTCAGCCTCTGGAGGAGGAAGAGACCAAATAAGGGAACAGACCTTGGCAAGCTTTTGGAATTTACTCTAACGGTTCTTAGCAAGGCAGAGGGAATTGAGAGGGAGAAGGGCAAGGCCTGCCAGGCCATGCTTGCCACACTGGAGATGGCAGAGTCCCTTCAGGTACAGTATAACACTTAGAAAGGAGAAGAAAGGTGGTGTGGCAGGGCAGGGTACAGGACGAGGACACAGGGTCATGAAGAAGCTCATTGTTTTTTTACTGTTAACTTTCAGGGTTCTTTTGTGGTTTTGTTTGTTGTTTGTGTTGTTTTGTGTGGTGGATATGTGTATAAGAATGTAACTGGCCGGGCATTGGTAGTGCACGCCTTTAATCCCAGCACTCAGGAGGCAGAGCCAGGAGGATCTCTGTGAGTTCGAGGCCAGCCTGGGCTACAAAGCAAGTTCCAGGAAAGGCGGAAAGCTGCACAGAGAAACCCTGTCTCGAAAAACCAAAAAAAAAAAAAAAAAAAAAAAAAAAAAAAGAGAGAGAGAATATAACTGATAGGAAATCATAAAATTCTAGGTGAAGCTCATTTGGCTCCACAGACTTGGGTCTGGGTGTTTGAGTGACTATATTAATCTAGTGGTGTGATTTTATTTTATATGCAAGTTCATTACAATAAAGTGATTTTTATTTTTTAGAAACATATTAAATTGTAAGAAGGTATTCAAATCTCAGAATGAAATACGACTCTTCAGAAGAAACCAAGACACTGAGTCATTTTTGATCTTCTGGTTATAGTATCTGAATGTCCTAATTTTAAAAAGCAGCAGGTAAAACTGTCTTTCCACCATTACGAAGAGCAAATGTGCACTACGAAGAGAGAGGGAGCAGACTGAAAACTGAATGAAATTTAGTGCTTGCTCATTTTTGCTTGACAGGGGCATGGTTATAAATGAAATTCACTTTACATCTACTTTCACTGGATGTACTCTCCATCTCATCCTTCTGTCTATAAAACATTGAGAGGCCTGAAAACACTGAGCAGAGTGTCAGAAATTCAGAATACATGCATCAGAAAGTGAAGTTTTCTGGAGACTAAGATATATAAGACACATGCTATCACCCCCTACCCAAACACAACATACACTTCCCACCATACCAGTATACATGAATCTTTCCTCACATAAGCATTTCCTTAGGGTAAGAACTCCTTGTCTATAAAACTGTTCCTTTGGAAGCCTTGGAATAGCCTGGGAAGAAGTTTCACTCTGATAACACCAGCATTGCCAAATTAAACGTTTTCACCCACAAAACATTGTCTGGAATTGCTGAACACTGTAATTTCTGGGTAGTAAGTAGTGTGGCAAAGATAAATCAAATAAAGAAACCAAAATATTTGATAGGTGGTGGTGGGGCACACCTTTAATCCCAGCACTCAGGAGACGGAGGCAGGGGGATCTCTGTGAGTCAGAGGCAGTCTGGGCTACCGAGTGAGATCCAGGACAGCCAAGGCTACACATAGAGACCCTGAAAACAAAAACAAACAAACAAAATGTTCAAGCCTTCTATAAACATAATGTTAACTAATGGTGTCATTAATACTTCAGTGACATCTCAAAACTGGCAACCAATTATCTAAAATATTTCAGTATATTAGTTACTTTTAGCTAAAATTGTGGATTGAATCTCAAACCTAATTGTCTATTTGCTTCTCTTGGAATAAAATGAGATTCTCAAAAAAAAAAAAAAAAGGAGCTTCTCCATCCAGACACCTTACATATAGTAAGTAAAAAAAAAAAAAAAGAAGTAACATTTTTAGTGCAAAACTTTGAATTTTTTTCTTTCTATATCATTTCTAAATATAAAACCTAATGATGTGACTTGGCACATCACTACTAATGATTTTATATGTAGAGAAACAAATGCACATTAAATTAATAGAAAGTTTGATCATCCCAAACCAGTTCATAACAAGTAGTTAAAATAAAAACTATCTTCACATTTTAAAAGTATTCTTTCTTACAAATCAACTCATTTAATAAAGAACAAGGAATCATAGTAGTTAAGAGGATCACGAATTACTAAATGGTCTTATTAATAGAAAACCTGAAGGCAGATATTGGGGTGAAAGCTGAAAGATCAGAGGAATAGAACAAGCCAAGCCACAAATTCCTACTGCAAGGAAATCCTTGGTCCAAGAGATGGCTGCTTCCTGTATACTCACGCCTATATACCTTTCTGTGCCCTGACATCTTACTTCCTCTCTCCACCCAGGTACATCACTTCCTTTTTCTGCCTAGCTCTAGTACTTCCTGTCTGTCTGTACAGTCTTCTAGACCGCTTTGATTAGTGCTGGGATTAAAGGCGTGTGCCACTATGCCTTGCTTTGTTCCCAGTATGGCCTTGAACTCACAGAGATCCGTATGGATCATTGCCTCCCAAATGCTAGGATTAAAAGTGTGTGCTACCAATGTCTGACCTCTATGTTTAATATAGTGGCTGGCTTCGTCCTCTGATCCCCTGGCAAGCTTTGTTTGTTAAAGCCTAAATAAAATAGCACCATAATCAGTTTTGTCTTAATGTGTTTGAATATCATGACAAAGTCATTAACATGTTAAAATCTTGAGTTCTGTATCTAGGAAACAGAGATAACACTCAACATTTCAGGAATGGCCTAAGAATCAAATGTTCTCCCAGTACAGAAAGTGGTTAGTATTACACATGGTAGGAGAAACACACACATACACACACACACACACACACACACACACACACACACACATACAATTTACTCTATGAATGATGACCAAAGAGAAAACATTAACAAAATATAATTTTGCACTTGTATTCTGCAAATCTCATACTTCAAGTATTTTCTATAGAATATATTCTAAGTTATTTGTGTTTTATTAAAACTGAAGAATTAAACTGGGCAGTGGTGGTGCATGTCTTTAATCCCAGCACCTGAGAGGCAGAGGCAGACAGATCCCTGTGAGTTCGTGGCCAGCCTGGTCTATAGGGCCAGTTGCACGATAGTCAGGGCTACGCAGAGAAACCCTGTCTCGAAGACAAAACAAAACAAAGAGACAAGTGCCGGGCAGTGGTGCACGCCTGTAATCCCAGCACTTGGGAGGCAGAGGCAGGTGGATCTCTGTGAGTTCGAGGCCAACCTGGTCTACAAAGTGAGTTCCAGGACAGCCTCCAAAGCTACAGAGAAACCCTGTCTCGAAAAACCAAAAAAAAAAAAAAAAAAAAAGAGAGAGAGAGAGAGAGAGAGAGAGACAGACAAACAAACAAACAAAACCCTGAAGAATTACAATAGCTGATGACTTCAAACATAAAAAAAACCCTACTTTAAATCCCATGAAGATCTCAGTAGTCCCTCGGTGAACACCTGCTGTGGAGAGAGAGGCAGTATAGGGAAATGAGGTTGAGGGCTGAATGCCCACAAAGAGGAAGACAATTCTCTTTTGTTCTGCTGATGGTATGGCCAGATGGGAATATTCCAGAAAGCTGAAGAAGGTACTGAATATGCCATGTAAATACAGACATGGTAGGAACAAACTCATCAATTTTACTTTCTTTTCATGCTGAAAGATGACTTAATGTCAATTAGGAAGCTTCAACATGAACAACTACTGTATTATATGAGTTTATGAAACTCTTAACCACATCCTTGGAATGAGACCACTGCAGTCTAATACTCTCTAAATGAGCTACTTCAGGTACCAAAGGTCACGATTTTGTGCTTTACAGGCCTTGTCTCGGGAATCACTGTTTTATTCATAGAGGAATTCATACAGTTTGGAGTTACTTTTCGTGAAAAAGTACTGTCCTTGCCTTCTAGCTGTAGCCTTGCAGAAAACAGCTGGCTCTTCTGTGGGCAAAACACATGTCATTATTAATCCCTGCCTTGTTTGATTTAAATAATGCCAGAGAAAAGACATATGTACTTAGGCATACTGAATCCTTATACAGATTTAGGCATACTGAATCCTTTCTAATCAACAATACAGAGTAGTAATTGTATGTCTATTTCTTGTATGTGGTCCTAATTTTCAATTACTTGTTTAAAAATCCTCCTACTAAAAAACCCTGAAGAGTAAACATGAAACAAACACGGTTATGAGACATAAGAAAAGACAAAAAAATAAATGACTAAGAATATTTTAAGATGTAAGCTGGATGGAGAAAACACCATATTTTATTTTGCTTATTGTGCACACTCTTCTTCCCATTCTCCCTCCTATACCAAATACCAGGGCATGAAAATGGCAATTTGCATGTTGTGAATCCTAGGCTTTGCTTAAGGGAAGACAGCTCTCCCAGAGAGAGATATTACAGGAGTCTTTTGCATCTTTTAGGTGACACACAAAGCTATATACTTACCATACACACACACACACACACACACACACACACACACACACACACACACACACATAATATATCACTGTCCATAGAGAGAAAAAATTTGGTTATTCTTGGTGTCAAAGTGTAGGCGTATACTCTCGTAGAATCAGAAGAAGTTTAGAACTTCAAAGAATCCTTAGATATTATCTAATGCAAGTCTTTCAAAGATTCCAAATTGAAATGACTTATGGAAGGTTTATAAAGCAAGGGGTTGCATCAGGCAGTCAAAGCCAGAAAAGATGACTTATAATCAAAACTGTACTTTTCACTTTCTGAATACAAAGCAATTGTAGACAAGGTATATATATATATATATAACAGTGTTTCCCCTAAAATAGCAGCTATGATATAAAAAGCTGGGGGACAAGTGCTCAATAACAATATAATTTATTAGCACTCTCAACAGTAGTGCAACAACCAAATACAAATAAAAACCCTGAAAGGCTATCACTCTTTTAAAAACTGACGACTTAATAAGCATTGCTCGCTGTAATTTTTACCTCATTACCATTTTGTGTTATGTAAAGTTGTACCTTCTAGTTGTGCAAAATTAGGAACTGGTGAGGGTGATTGGCTGTGGAGACCTTCGCTCCTTCCTAAAGAGCACAGGAGCCCCAGGCTCCTCTAGGGCGGTACTAAGTGTTCTTCCAGCCTGGAGTGTATGTGCTAACATAGATAAACTTCACTCTTTCCTACTCACAGCTATGGGAGGCATTGGATGGCTTAGGATGCAGAGTGCCTTTTTATGGGCTTATTTTTCAAATGTTTCCTGTCTAAAAGTGTGTCATCACTTTGCCCTCAAGAAGGGCTTTCTTAACGGATGGTGGTGGCTCACACCTTTAATCCAGCACTCGGGAGGCAGAGCCAGGCGGATCTCTGTGAGTTCGAGGCCAGCCTAGTCTACAGAGCAAGCTCCAGACAAGCACCAAAGCTACACAGAGAAACCTTGTCTCAAAAAACAAACAAACAAAATAAAGAGACTTCTTCACCCTGAAGACCCATTTTGTTTGCCTCTTAGCTTTGTGGAACTGTGAACAGAACCTAGGGCTTTGTTCCTGGTAGACAAACACTCTGCCACTCAGTTTTATTTATTTATTATAGATAGGGTTAACTTTTCCAGACTGGCTCTGCAACACAGATACAGATCTGCACTGCTGATTTTAGACAGAGTCTTCCTATGTAATGTACCTCAGACTGGCCTCAGACTCCTGGGTCTCAGAATTACAGTCATAGGCCACTAACCTGGCTTTCTGGGGTGGGGCTGGAGGTAGGGTTTATTCTCAAGGTTGCTCCTCACCTTCAGTTATACTCAATAGCTGGGGACAGTGGTTTGCAATCAGCCTTCAGGACTCTTAGATCTCCCTCTTTCCAGCTGTAGCTCTGAAACTTGACAAATACCCAAGAGCATAGAAGACTCTGGAGTCTGTCTTTTTCAAGCTAACAAGGACCTTAAGAATAACTCAAGTAAAAGATAAAGGGAGTTATGAGACTTATTCTAGACTTCTAATCTCTTAATTGCATATTTCATCATTATAATATATATAGCACTAATTTAACTGAAATTTGCTAATCAAAAATAACTCTCTTCCTCAAATATTTAGAATACCACTTTTAAATACAAAGGGAATAATATATTTTTAAAATTAAAATTAGTTTCCTTAGTAATTCCAAACTTAGATATAAAAATGATACTCCTGAGATAGGGCTCAAATATGAAGACATGTAAATATGATCTGCAAAGAACAGATCTAGTTATAATCTAAATGCTAACTGCAAATCTCAAGCTTCCTGAAACCAATTATTAAGGTCTTCAGGCCTTTCAAGTGAAAACAGAAAATATTATACATAACATTTAAGAAATTATACTTTCCTCACAATATCAGAAGAGGAACTATAAATGTACAAATAACAAGCTTATTAAAAATGTCATGAATCTTTAATGAGTCTGAAAGCTCAGGCAAGGTGCGTGCCTCCGTGACAGAGCAACCGCCCGCATGCACAAGGCCCTGGGTTAACTCCCCAGTGCTGCCAAAAAGCAGATCACCAGAGCACAGAAGAGCAAGGTACACTGCACAGCTGGTTTGGGGGCTCACATCTGTACTAGAGAGGCTGAGTCAGGTAAACTGTGGACACACAGGAAGTTTGGGTCCTGTCTGGACTACAGAGTGCTACTATTCAATAATGTGATAATAATAACAAAAGGAAAAGACTATCTGCAAAACAATAGTTTTCTAGAAAAGATCACTAACTTTAAAAGATTCTAAAACCTTTATATTAACATCATTTTCTTCAAATAACAGATGCTCCAAGGAAACGTCCAAATCTGTGTGAACATAAAAGCAAAATTTTACCAAACAACACCAAGACGATGAATTTAACTCTAGGGATAAGCTTATATATAAGTAAAAATAATGCCTATCTTGCACCTTATCACAAGAAAATGACAGAGATTGTTTTATGTGTATACATACATACATACAAACACACATATACACATACATACATATACATGTGCATTAGTGCATATGGGTGTTGTATATACATATATGCATGTATGTGCATGTGTGTGTACATGTGAGTTGTGTGTAAAACCAAGGAAGCTCCTTTCTGTGACTTAGTAGTTGTGCAGCTGTGAGAATATTACCTCTTCTGGTCTTAGTTTCCCCATATAAAATATGAAGAACTGCTCAAAAGATTAAATGAACTCACATGGAATAAAATCTTATACACTGTGACCAATAGTAACAGTTTTTAAATGATCAAGTAGTAGAGATGAATCACAGACTACTGTGGAAAGAACGTCCAATCTCTACCTAAAATCAGAGACAATTAAAAACACAGTAGGTCCAAACTGTCTTAGCTCCTACAGGACTTGGAGGTATTTGTGCAGACAAGACTACAGCACACACACACAAATCTCAAGATATATGAATAGACTGCAGAAGGGGACCACAACAAGATAATTTCAGACTGGAGCTGTGTCCTTTTCGAATGGGAAATACAGTCCAGTGTGGAGAAAAGCAAGACAGTGACTGGACTGACGGCGGGTCAGAGACATGTTTTGTAATGGTTTGAGTGTAGTTACAGAGTAAGAGATCTGGTGTCAGACACACATTGATGTGAATCCCAAAGTCACTTATGACCATGTGGTTATTACTTAAAATCTCTATTCAGTTTTATTTCCATTGTTTAATGGAGATATAATGACAACCACCTTGTCAGGAAGTCAGAACTAAGTAAGATAATACAAGTCCCTATTTGAACCAATAAATTTTTATGTAAGAATTACTCTTTCTATAGTCTTGGCGAAAATAGTGAAGACTCAGTGACCATATATTAAGGATAATACTTTTCCATTCAGGCAATCCATATTTTATCACAAAAGGAATGTAAATTATTGATTCTTCTTGAAGTTGTAATTTATTAATAAAACAAACTTTGTCATTGGGTCAAAACAATTGTGTTCTTGGAAGAAACAAAACCATTTTTTGTTTTTGGTCTGCTGAGCTTCTCACACGGCAGTAATGACTCATTTGGTTCTCTCACTAACCTAGTGTCTGCCTCAGAATCTTAAACATGGTTGCTACTACATGAACTAGTTAAAGGCAGTCAATAAAGCTGAACTAACTTATTTTCAGGTGGGTCACTTGACCAAGAAGGTTTGAAATTTCAATTATTGATGACAAAACATTTAATTCTATACTTTGAGACACAGTCCAATAGTGTGGTGGTTGAACACACACACACACACACACACACACACACACACACACACACATCTGTATATGAATCCTCAGTGTGAATATGAATCTTGACTGGATACAAATAATCCAGAGTGAGTTAATGTAAGTTTATTTTTGTATGTAAAATTGGAATAAGAGAGACTGGCTATCCTCAGCACAGCGCCTAACTTATGGAAAGCACCCATTTAAACACAGTTACTATGAGAGCTCAGGTAACAGTGTTTGAGAAGGATCAACACATTTAGGTTTGTGGGAATATTTCCAACCCCAGTGTTAAGTGGGCTTACGTACTTTGCCTCTATAGAAACCTAAGACTCATTAGCAAATTATATGTATTTTCAACTGGATGATCTTATCTTCTATTATAAACTGTATTTAGCCCAGAGAAAACCTTTGTATACAAAACACTTTATAAGTAGACAGGATTTTAAAAAAATATATACAATATTTTTAGAAAGCAAGCATAGGCATGAAACGCATTACAAAATTATGTGTTCACAATTAAGATGAAAGTGTATTTGCTTGGTGCAGACTCACAGTGTTGTTAAATTAGATGACCATAATGTCACTGTCATCCCACTAAGTGACTGACTCATCTGTTAAACAATGTGAGTTAGCATCCAAAGAAAAGACTGGAATTTCGGAAGGATATTAATTTACTTGAAAATACATCAGTCACATTAATTTGGTCTTCTATTATTTTATTAACAAAGGTAAGTAAAATATATAGTGATATAGAAAATATCAACTGATACATAACTAATTCAGCAATGAATAATTTTCAAATACTTAAATGATATAGCTCAGGAATTCATTTACAAATTGAAATTCCTTAGTGATTCATGAGTGATAATAAAACCATCATATTTTTATTTTGATTTTTTCCCATTGGTGGAAAATGAAAACCATAACAAGAAAGTTTATTATAGTGTTATTTTTCTTTATTCTTTAATATTTGAATAAAATTAGGAATTTTAAGTAATATTTATTGTATATGTTATTATATAAAATAGAGATATTTAAATGATTTATAAAGTGCTATATCTTCTAAGCAATGAAAAAATATTTTATGACTAATATTTATAATTTATGTTTACTAGAATTGCCTGACTAAAATGTAATTTTTTAACTTCTAATTTTAGTTAATGTAAATTTAAACCAACTTTCAACAACTCCTCTTAAGTAATACTGTTTTGGTTTTGGAAGATATAATACAGTAAAGTTCATGCTCTTCTGTTGAACATATATTTATATTTGCATGCACAGACATGAGTTTCTTTTAGCTAATACTTTATCATTTATTTTATGCATTCTGGAAAAATAAGACTTCATTTTTATATGACTTCCAATTTTAGTGTCACTAATGATTTAACAAGAGATAAAACATTTCCCTGACTACACTACAGAAACAGGACGCACAAGCTCAAAGCTCATTTCTGCTTATTTATTTCCTGGTTGATTTTGAAACCTGCAATGGGATTTACCCATATACCGACAACAGAAAAGCCAGAAAATTAAAGATGTAAAAGGCTGAAGTGAAATCAAACAGAAATGTAGATGTCACTAACCCAAAGCATGCACTGTTCCTCTGTGCTTGCTGGCGCTCTTGCTTGCTTTAACTACAGGAACAGCATTTTCTTTGAACTGCATCTCACAAAAATTTTCAAGAATTTTTGCCATTTCTTCTGTAACTGTATCCAGGTAAGTTTCTTTAATGAATTGCACCACTGAGGATGGAGCTAAAATTTCACACAGTATGTTAAAATCTTCTTTTATCATTGAATATAATGTGAGCATTGTACTTTGGTATCCATGCGCAATTACTTCTAAATCTGAATCTCCATTGCAGGAAGGCAAGGAGTTTTGCAGAAATTTAGTCAGCAGTCTCTTCTGTATGCTTTGGTACTTGACAAGGACTTCTGATTCTGGGTAGAGCAGAAGGAGCTGCTGCATACATTGACTTTTCAGTTTAATTCTTGGCTGTGAGTTGTTTATCTCATTATGGCCTTCTAACCTGTTCACTAGGAAGCGTCGAAGATGTAATCTTACATCATCCCAAATAAACTTTACATCCACAGAGGAATAATCTTCAACAGAATGCAGACATGTCCTGGAGAGGAAACAGAAGGTCCCTCCTAGGGGCGACAGGAATGAGATGCTTCTCTGACAGGAGAGGTCCCAGAGTAAATCCAGGATCATTTCTTCTTGATTTTCTTCATTATTCAATAAATCTTGCTGATAAAAGTAAATCACAACATTAGACATGTAATTAAATCTAAGAAAAACAAAAATTATTTCTAAATACATAATTTCATAAAATGACTAAAATTTAGAATGACTGTGCTATATTCCTCAACATATTTTTGTATTGCACTGGGGATTTAATCAATGCTGGCAGTATAGAATGTGTTAACATCTACAGACTGAATTTTGCAAAGTCCAGCTGATTGGCTGTCTGTTCAGTTATTCATCTGTGCATGCACCTTTGAGCCCTCACTAGTCTCTGTAACCTGAGCTGTAGCAAAGCTGAAACTTATTTCTAGATACAGAGCTATTAGAGAAAACAATGATTTCCTAAGACAAAATAAAATCAAGATCATGCCCTAATTAATCCCTGGAAGGGAATTTTTATGCCTGAGTGAATATACTTACTATAAAACCTCAAACAAAATACAATCCATAAGATAATTCTAGAAAAGAAATCATTAAATACAGTCGGTACCTAGGGGTTACTAATAGCTGCCATCCTGAGAAATAAAATGTAATACATTGGAAGATTTCAACTTTCATTTAAATTCATTGCTGAGAACTATGTTAAGAAAGATTTTTACTTTAAAAATTAATCTGAGAATATTTCTGTTCTCTCCAAAGAAATAACTAACTCAAAATGGGATAAAGAAATCTTCAGAAAGGCTCCCCAAAAGATGTTAGGGAATTATTCCTTTAATCGTACTGTGTTGGTAGAAAACAATGGTGGGAGTAATTGGGAATAATAAAAGAACAAAAAAATTACTTTCTTCTTGGACTCTGAATTGCACACACATTCTCCATACATGATGACTTGCCTAATTATATCCATTTCAGCCAATACTGAAATTAGTTCATATTCTGTCAGTAGAAACAAGCTGATTAGAAAAGAAATGGAAGCAAGGCTCCAGTGGCATAAACATTAGTCTGGCTTTGAGATTTCTTATTGATAAAGATACCACAGGTATTACGTATAATTCAGAGTTAAACAACCACACAAATTCCTGGAATTGGCCCTCAGTCACTCTAAGTATTGCAATGCACATTTAATGTTCAATTTTAATAATTATAGCAAATATCTATATTTTATTATAGAAAAAGCATTTTTCATATATTCTCTGGTTTATTCACAAGGAAATCTCTGGGATGCTGATATTTGAAAACCCTAAAAGCCTAATTTCTGGATAAGGATATCTGATGTGACACACACTAAAATGACTTCTCAACCATCAAATGTGAGTTCTGGAATGAGGGACACCATTATGCACACACACAGCTTCATCCTCTCCACTTGGGGCGTTCTGCACATCTCCCACGCCTCGCACAGTTCTTTGCATCTTTCTAGAAAGGACATGCTGTCACCACGTCTTAGACCCAGCAGCACTAAGGTGTTATATAAGCCAGCTAATAGTCGTAAATATTTGATCAAACAAAAACCAATAGACTACAGAGGTTCAAAACATGTGTTTTGTATGATTATTAAAAATTTGAAAAAAGCATAACTGTCATATTAAGAACCAGTTTCGTAGCTAATTAATAACTTTTTGTAAAAATAGATATATAAAAATGCCATCAAGATCGACACAATTAGCATATAAAACTGAGTTATTTGAAGTTGAATCTGTTTTGATAACATGATTATTTCCTCAAAAATAATATGATCAATTATGTAAAAACAAAACAAAACATGAGTTTGAGGAGAACTACAGTGCCCTTTGTTTGCAGTGAATAGACAATGAGCTGTGTCTGACAGATTAAAAGATAACTGAAATCCTTTGTTTTTAATTAAATGAGAAAGCATTATTACATCAACATTGGTGAAATACAATACACATGGCTCCTAACAGAAGAAATTAAAGGAATAAATGCATCCATATTTATTCTTCAAGGCTCCACCTTCAAGAGATAATGGGTGAGAGGAATTTCTTAAAAGGTTAAGGCTTCAGAGGATGTAGTCTCCCTTTACCTTCCTTGTATTACTTCATGAGCATGAAAGAGACAACTGTGATAATAGCAACAGACAAAACTATTCCATCTGATTCTGTCATCCTAAACCACCTAAACCTCAAGATATTTTCCACATCTGCTTTGGTCAATGTTCTTGATGTTAGGACAAAAACAAACTAACAAACAAACAAAAGCAGTCCTTTTCTCTCTACTAAATTAAATTAAAACCATAGCTAAAGAAATTCTGCTTCCTAAAAATTGTGCTGTTTCTTTGAGAACCTGTTTTTGTAACCTAGCCACCCCTGTAGATGTGGGTATAATAATAACTATTCTCGTTGAAGATTAACAAAAAATTCCTCTCAAGTAGGTGGCCAGCAATAAAGAATGACCACCAATTAACAGCAGTCATACGTGCATTTCTGCTTCCACTGAAAGAAAACAAAACAAAACAAAACAAAACAAACTGGGTATTATTGTAAGTTCCAAAGGCAGGGAATGAGAAATAAGGCCACTTAATAGATACAACCAAGGGGCTAGTACTGTCTTTGGTTTTAAGCACAGAGAAAATTAGCTTTGGGAAAGAACACAAAATCTAATGATATGAACTTCTTTGGAGACAACTGAGGATGGTATCAGTGTGCTCTGCAGCATGTTAATGCTGCAGAGCACACGACAAGTCACCCAGAAAGGAGGACATTTAACTTCCATTTCCATATAATTTACTTTGGTGCTACAAGTAATTTGAAAAATATGTCATAGAAATTGATGGGGGAAGAATCAGAATCAACAACAATAACAAGAAGACAAAAACATACCCCCAAAACAAAGCCCTACATAAGACAGGATAATATACCAATACAATTGATATTGACATATTGTAATTCAACCAGCTGTATTCCCTGCTCCCCACCCTACCATAAAACAAGTGATTTTTACCATTATTTTGAAGAATTTTATCAAATCTCCATGGGAAATGGATGGTGACTTAGATGAATTATAGTTATAGTTAGTTAGCCATGTGAAGCAGTCCGCTGTTGTTTGTAGCTGCACATCTGGACAGAATTTGTTTACTTCAGACTGTATTTCTTCAATGCAATGCTCTATGCTACAAAGAAGAAAAATAATTATTTAGTAGGATGCAGGCAATACCACCTCACATTATCGATTCTTAAATGTTTACATGTTATGTGACTGTATATAATCTATACTTTATAGAATATCCACAAAATATTAAAATATCAAGAAATGGGTTATTCATTTTCATTCATAGTTGGAAACAGAGTTCAAATTTTTATATAAATACTGTAATTGGAGAAATATGAAATATCCAAATCCTTGGAGAGGAAAGAGAAGTTCCCTTGCATTAAAATATACATGAGGCACAGATATAATGCTTTAATGGCATTGTTGATAGCAAATAGAAGCAGAGAATACACCTGATGGCTGTGAAAATCAGAACCATACATTATATGCCAAAAGGCACAAACGATGGCATGTGGAAGACTTCAATCAACAGAAGAGTAAAAAGTCAAGAAACAACTACAGAAAGCTTGGAATTTGTCACACCATATGCAGAATATTAGTACAGCTAAATACTTCTGTTGATGTTCAGTTTATACCAAAACAAAAATATATAAAAACTGTACATAAAAAGGCTGGACGAAAAGAAAACAAGATATATGTGTGATGATTGGATGAAGTTTAAATTTTACTTTTTCTCTATTTCTAAATATTTATATAGCCAAAGATGAGCCCAATTTACAAAAAAGTTTTCAAAAAATACAATTAAGTTCATGATATGTATCTGTTTTAAAATTTGTATTCATAAATGTAATGCTATATTAATATCTATATATAATTTTTTAATCTATGCTTATAAATCTTCTATGGGGCAAACTGGTGACCCAAAAGATCATGGCATGTCTAAAGTAACAAGAACAAGAATGTTTATAGAAACAGATAACTTTGACATAGAATTTACCTAAATCTGACAGTTATGCAATTTTCTCTTAACACTATCAAGGAAGATTTGTTAGTAAAAGATAAAGTTACTGCTTTGAAAGTGATAATTAATAAATAACTAATAATTAGAAAGTAATAATTAATTGTTATTAATTACAGGTTTCACAGGGTAGGACCATATGGAGTTTAGAGGCCAAGTTCTGTTTATTAAAACTGATGTTCACGTCCCTGAAATTTATTAGGTGTGGGTTGCCAGAGGGAAGCTTTCCAGGAGACTTCTGAACATGAGTGATTTTAAATGATGTTACCTTGCAAAAAACAAATTCTGAAAATCAAAGAGCCTTTTCATGAAAACAAAGAACTTTTAACAATACCTCCTCTGGCCACAGCTGCTGACTTTCCTGATGGGATGTTCTTACTCAGAAATGCCAGTTCTGGGTCAGACAAGAGACTGACATGCATTTTCTTACTTATTTCAGTATTTCTGTGGACTGAGAAACACGATGCCCTAAGCATACATCTCAACTCTAGATACCCTTTATCAAAAGTCTGTAGTATAGCATCCTCACATACTTCGTTCAGTGAAACCTAACAGAGTGAGCCACGTGAACGGGACGGGTTCAGCACCCACTCTCAGTTCCAGCCAGTGCTAGCCCTCTCAAGCTGATCTCCAACATCTGAATCTCAGCACAGGTCAGTAACTGTGCTTCCAAGAGTGCACAGCCTCCAGAGTGCTGGATATGTCACTAATTTGTCCAAACGCTGATAAAGGGATTAAGCAGTTGCATTGCAGGGGCCTCCCCAGGACTAGGAATCAAAGCAGCTGCACACCCTTTCCCTGGATTTTTTTTCCCACTGGCCTATAAAATATCTTGTCAATCTGTCATTCACAGACCATGCAGGCATCTTGTTTTAAAAACTCAATTATCTGATTTCATGTCAAATTATTATATAAAAGGATACTTTCAAGATTTCAGTTCCCAACTAAGTATGTAATCTTACCTAACAAATCATCTTCTTTAACTGAGGTCAAAAGTAAACAAAAAGTTAACTCTGTACATTTTAAAGGTAGTATTTTCCAAGATTGTATTTCAAATATTTTTATGTATGTGTAATAATCCTGTCAATAGATCTTAGTCTAAGTTTTCTTAGATAGCATGTGTTGTTATTTGAATTAAATATTTCCTAACTGTAAATTACTTCAAATTTCCTTTAGTAACAAGGTCAGTTATTAAAATATTACCAATATAATACAATGAACAGTAATATAATAAGCACATTTAATGTTAGGACTCAACTATTACTACAAAATTTAAAGAGTCTAACCAATATTAGACTTGCCTTTCTAAATAGCCCAAATACTCAAATTGACAACATGCATTGGTTTATTGAGAGATTTTTAAAGCATCTGTCTAGGTATTTTTGTATATTAATGTTACTGGAAAAAGAAAAATTTTTTAATCATCATCCCAACAACAGGATTATTAAGTGAGGAATAGAATCATGAATTTAAGGTAGAATTACACTTTCTAACATGGAACTATGTAACAAACCTAATCCTGATGAGAAGATAAATATAAAGGACACAGTACGGCACTGTTCATGTAATCATTTGAAAGAATAATTTCATACAATGCCACATCATGCCGAGGGCTGCAAACACAGGGGTGAACATGTGAGGAAATGAACTAGAATGGTCCCCCACTGCTCTCTGGCAGAGAAAGGATGGGGGGAGATAAAGCTGGGGAGAGGTACATAGAAAGCTTTGGCTGGGCTGATACCATCTTATTTTTCAAACTGGATAGATAATGCATAAGTATATACTTCTACAGTTGTACACCAGGCCTCTTCATGTTTCAACATTTTTAAACAATTTATTTATTATTATGGTGTGTGTGTGTGTGTGTGTGTGTGTGCAAGTACGCCACAGTACACACGTGGAGGTCAAAAGACAATCTGTGAGAATCAGTTTTCTCCTTCCACTGAGGACTCTGTAGATAGACCTGTAAGCATCACACGAAAGAAGAGCCTTTACCTGCTGCACCATTTCACCAACCCCCTTTTCAACAGTTCTTAATAAATTTGTATCCTGTACTTTAATTCCAATGATTTAATTATCCATATTAATAATGTGTACAAATGGCTGTTCATAAATAAATTTATGACCAATTTTAATGATTTGACATCAAAAGGCTTTTCAAGTTTTTTTTTTTAATTAATGTGTTGTGTGTAGGTCTACGTGAGTTTTTGTGTACCACATACATACAAAGAGTGCGCAGAAGCTAAAAGAGGGCATCAGATCTCTTGGAACTAGTTACAGGTTGTAGTGGGTCGCATAAGTGGGTGCTAGGAACCAAAAACAGGTTCTCTTCGAGAACACTACATGCTTCTAATTGTTGAGTCACCTCTCCTAGCCTCTTGAGTATGATTTCACTCCTAGATTTCTTTACTATAAAAGAGGTTTAATTATCAGAAGTATTGTATCTGGTAGACACGATAGGGGCTGAAATACATACTAGAGATACATACAGTATGATACCATCTCATCCCTAAAGGAATTCTGTCTAGCTAGACAGAAAGACCTGTTAGTAAATAAGCAGAATACAGTAAGACTTGATTTAAGAGGTGTGTTACAATGTGCTAAGGAAATACACACTAAGTGTGCCTATAAGAAGTACTGAAATGGCTTGTCCTGGTAGAAGACATCATATGAAAGGATATTGAACTATAACAAAAAGAAATTACAACTCATTTTTACTCTTATTACCTAAGCTTAAGCTCTTGTAAAGACTTCTGCATGATTTAAAATCCAATCTTTTCAATCAAGTTATAAAATAGTTAAAAGAAAAGGAAAGTAAAACTTACAAAAAAGGCATAAGGTTAAAATACATGCATGTATGTTTTCAATGACTGTTAGAATATTTTTTAAAGATTTATTAGTTCTTTGAGATTTTCATACAACATATTTTAATCATATATACTCCTCTCCGCACTTCTGCCAGCATCCATCCCCCCTTCTCTACCCACCAACTTTGTGTTCTCTATTTTTTTAAATACCTAAAGAACATTTTGTGCTGTTCATATACTTCACTGTAGTGTGGTCAATCAACCATGACCCACATCCTTAAAGAAAACTGACTCTCCCTCTCTTAGCAGCCATCAATTGCCAATAGCTCCTAAGCAAGAGGTGAAACTTTGTCCCCTACCCTCCACCAAATGCTCCATGCTGAGACTTTTGTCTGACTTGTGGAGGCTGTCATAATCACTACAAGCTTATGTGTGCAACAGGCCTTCAGTGTCCAGAGAACCTTGTTTCCTGTGTTATTCACCATTGAGTCACAGGACACAAAGAATAAACCCACATGGAAGCTACAGCTTTACTGGGCAAAGGGCTGGAAGATGCTATGCACATTACCAAGGATAACAGTAATCATCAGTCTTACCCGTTATTAACCTGGCAAGGGACAACAACTAGCCTGGCAAGACACGACCACATGTACAACAGTAGCATGGCTGTAGAGTAGCCAACAGCCTGCGGAGTAGATTCAGGACCAACTCCACAAGATGATATTCACAGCTTTCACTGTGACTGGGCTAAGAACTCATGGGTCATAGGCACTAAGGGAGACCCTACTACTCCAGGTCTGCTGAGTAGCCTTAAACTGACTCCTAATGACTCATTGTTATACCCATAATTTAGTGTATCTCTCAAAACTCATCAAAGAAGCACATTGTTATAGGCAATGCCAATTAACATGGATTGTTAGAATATTTTTGAAATTTTTATTTCATAAATTCCAGCAGAAGGTAAACTAAAAAATGTATTATTTTTATTGTGTATTTTTAATACTTTTTAAATTAAAATAGAATTGCATCACTTTCCTCCTTCCTTTTCCTCCCTCCAGACCCTCCCATGACTCTCCCTCTCAAATTGATAGCCTCTTTTCTTTATTATTATTTATATACACACACATATATATATATATATGACTCCCAATGACTCAGGGAGGAGAATTAGCATCCCCCGGGCATAAGCCCCCTTACTGATTATGAAAGGAATCAAATCATTTATGTCAAATTATGTTCTATTAAATAGATGTTTTATTAATTTCAGAAACTTATTTCTACACTTCTAGGGGTAAAAATCAGCCTTGGTACCAAATTTCTTGCAAGGTGTTTCTACAGGCCAGTGATGTGGGATAGCATCTGACTGTGGTTGTTACCTTCTACTATGCTGGAGGTAGGATGAGAGGATGAGAGGAAGCCAGTCAGTGCCTGCAAACTGCTCCTCCGGAGCAAGCATGTCTATCTGCTGCTTCCATCACCCATAGACATCAGACTGCCTTCTTCGGGCTTTCACAACCCACCAGAAACTCTCCATACAGCTGCCAAGTCTTAGCCTAGACTGGCTTCCCAAGTTCAGAGGTCTCTCAGTCTGAGGAGCTGTCAGGTTCTCTAGCTCTCCAGCATGCAGAGTGTCTTTGGTCAACTAGTCAGTCGCTACTCCTGAAAGTCAGCCTTTAAAAAGAAATCTATTTTTATAATTTTTGCTAAGTTTAGTCCTTATCCAGTGAAGCAGGTATAGTTCTGTAAGATACTTTGTGTCCTAACAAGTAAAACTAGCCACTAGTTAACCATAGAGGCCAGGCAGTGGTGGCTCACACCTTTGATTCTAGCACTTGGGAGGATCATGCCTTTGATCTCAGCACTAGGGAGGTGGAGACACGAATATGAGGCAGGTGGAAACAGGAGGCCCTATTTGGTCTGAGATTTTGTAGAGGTAAGAAGTTTCTGGTGGCTGCTGCTCTGCATTTCTGATCTTTCAGCTTTCACCCTAATATCTGACTCCAGGTTTTTATTGTTAAGACTAATTAGGATCACGTTTCAGTATAGTGGTCAGATTTTAGGAGACCTTAGTCCATTTCTAAGACTTATTAGACTCTCTTCTCCTACTCTCTGCATGATTACAGTAAGTAAAGCTTGAAAATATACTGGAAAATAAAAGCAAATTTTAAAATTGTCAAAACATCTGAAATTTTCAAGTTATTGGAATGAATTCCTTAGCAATCATCTAATGGAGCTAAAGACAAATGTATAAGGGGAGCTGAAGATACACAAATAGGACAATGGACTAAGGAGTGAAGACTACCTTAAACACTCAAATAACATAGCTAATAGAGACAGACAGTGATAGAGGATGTGGTATTTGAATAAAACACACCCCCAAAGGTTATATGTGCGAGTATCTGGATAATATTTGCATAAACAAGACCATAACAATGGAAATATCAATAGGCATGTTCATGGACCTATTTGGGAAATATAAGGAGGTGTGGTTTTGTTAGAGGACTTATGCCATGGCGCAGAAGAAAATTTTGAGATTTCAAAAGATTCCCTCTATTCCCAGTGCCATCTTTCAAGCTTCCTGCTAAGTTTTGTTACAGGGCAGGAGAGAATTTTGAGGTTTCAAAGCCTCACACCATTCCCAGCACTTTCTTTCAGCCTCCTACTTGCAATCTAGATGGGAACTCTCAGCCATTCCTACCACCATGCCTTTCTCTGCCATCGTGATTCTAACTCCCTGAAACTGTACACCCAACTAAAAGCTTTCTTTTTATAAGTTATCTTCGTCATGGTGTTTTATCACAACAATAAAGAAGAAACTAAGGCAGGAGATATTTGCTCAACAGATATGAGAGAGAATGGTAGTGAGGAGATAGCAAGAGAGAATGAGAAAGAAAGATTGACATTCATCTTCACAGTCCTACTCATTGCCACCTCTATCTACAGGTAGCACCAGACTTCATGTTCCAAACTTGATAGTATGACTGGAGAAAATTAAAAAGTGAGAACTCTGAATTGGGCCAGAGGAAGTTGAAGTGACTGAGCTGCTTAATCCCAACATCCTTGTCAGAAGAGTGATACAATGGCCTGGTCAGAAGAAAGGACAATGTGGCTTTGTAATATCTGACTAGATTTTAGTGATAATGAAGCAGGTGGCTCTTTCTGTTTTCTTTCCCTGTCACCTGGTCTTGCTTAGTAGGCTGGGGCAAGGGACAGAGATTCTACCATATAGACTATCAAGTTCAAATCAAACTGCAATCACAGGGAGCTAAAACAAACAAACAAAAAAGCAAATACTATTTTTTTCTTCTGAACATTATTAGATAAATGACAAAATACTACCAGGATTACAATACCAATATAGTATTCTTTGAAAGGTCTTTCATTTTATGTATTTTGCCATGGTGATGAAACAAATTCTGTACACCATCAGATAAATGGCTTTTTCATGAGAAGCTCAAGGTTTGTAGATTATTTAAGGTTTCTTTTGGTTACTTTATCTCTCTGGATCTGTAAACCAACATGTCAGAAACTCTAAAGAAACATTTATCAGTAAGTGAAAATAAATATTAACCATGTGAAATATAAGTGAATATCTGGAGGATGTGTCCTCTTTGGTTAACTTATACAAGTCATTTACACAACAGTTTCCCACAATATCCTTCTCCCAGCACATCTCCCATCTCTTGAACTAAATTAAATGGTATTTTCCCAGGTAACACATATTGTGTTTTCCTGAGATGAAAACAGTGGACAATTATATCAGTGTCAGCAAAGTTGATCCATGAACTACATACAAGTTGTCCATAATTAGAAAACAAAAGAATAAAATAAGGTATCTGTCTAGTGTTCTGTACCTCTATATCTTATTAAACTAATAAATTCCAGTCAGCTCAAAAACTGTTTCAAGGCTTTGTGCAACTTTCTTATTCAACTGTTTGTGGGTACAATTCATAATACTCATCCATGGCAGGTTATTTACACTTTTGTTGTCAGTTGTGATATGTGTTAAAAGTAAAGAATCTATTGCCACTGACTTCTGTCCTCAAAAGTAGAAGTCCATAGCTTTGCTTCAGTGGGAACGAAGAAATTAACGGAGAATGACTTGAGAGAATGACTGCCTCTCTTGAAAGACAGGTGAAGGTTCAGTGACCTCTGGGCACACTGGTCCATTCTGGTGAATCACTGCTTTGGGAAGGTGAAAGACCCCATGGCTCATAAAACTTGATGATATTAGGAAGAGGGAAAAGGAATTCACACTTAAGTTGTCAGGGTCACTGTAAGAAATACAGCTTGGAAAATTCAAGTATAAAAGAAACACTGTATTTAAGACTGAATTGCTAATGTCTCTTTTCTTCTAAAAGCAATGTGGGAAACCCATAGCACAGAGATGTTCATTACTTATTCAATGTGTGCCAACAGGAGATAAATACAACTCTTAGAATACGAAATACCAAGGGTAATTGAACTACTGAAGTGTAAGTGTGGCACAACTGATTCGTCATGACATACAATTTTCTAAAAGCTATTCTGTTAGAAGGCAATACATGAGTGCATAAATGATTTATACTCTTGTGAACCATAGTTATTATTCAGTATTTTATTTTTGAAAATATATGTACTCTATACTATTATGTTTATTCCCAAGAGTATAATAAAAACATAATTGAATTCGATGAAAAATAGACTTGATTCTAAATGTCGTAAGCAGCACATACAGCACTCCCTTCTTCTATCCCTAGTGAAGATCAATGGTCACTTGAGGCTATAGGTTCGTTTTTAATATATGGGCAATAAAAGATTTTTAATGTAAGAATTGTATTCTATACTATGCTTCCTTATAAAATCAACATGAAATTTCAACCTAAACAATAATTTATGAATTCCAAAAGTTTAATAATTATTATACTCTTAAATATGATTTTTATTGATCAGGTGGGGAAAGGAAACTAAATAGGGAGCAATTTGGGAAATAATGAAGCAATATGTACCAAAGCCATCACTCGGTGTCTTGCTTCATTTTGATGGGGACAAAGCAATTACTATGGAGAAGTTTACATTTTAAAAATTATTTCTATTAAAAATATAAGTAGTTCTGTAATGTACATAAATGACTTGTTATCTGTTTTATTTAATGTTCTTTTCATTTCTTAGATTAGTAACTCTATCACATAATATATACACAAATGTTACACAAACCAATTATACTAAAATCTTAAATATATGACTATGTCATACTAATTTACCTTTAGCATATATAAGGACAAAACTAAACTAAAAATAAGAAGTTTAACTTACCCTATTGAAATTAAAGGAAAATATTTCCCTCCTCTCATTTTTTCTTAAAGTGTTGGTCATAAAAACTCAATTAAAAGTATTTTTACCTTGTTTTGTATCAGGGTCTCACTAGACTTGCCTCTCCATCCATCATAGTGGGATTACAGGTATGTATATCCCTTGCTCTAAAATAATTCTGTTTTGGAGCTTTGTTTACAGCACTTATGATGAGACACCATCATTTTATTTTGATCCTTTAGTCTCAAATCAAGTTTTTGCACTTATCATATAAGCAAGAATGTTGATTTCTAAATGTATTAATGAAAATCTGGAGCTGAGCATGGTGGTTGAAGCCTTTAATGCCAGCACTTGGGAGACAGAGGCAGGCAGGTCTCTGAGTTCAAGACTAGCCTCAAAATCAGAAATCAATGTCTTTTAAGAAGTTAATGGTGGGTTGGGGGTTTAGCTCAGTGGTAGAGCGCTTCCTAGCAAGTGAAAGGCCCTGGGTTCGATCCTCAGCTCAAAAAAAAAGAAGTTAATGGTAAGGAAAACATATGATAACAGAAGAGATAATCCTGAATCCAAAGAAGATAATTTTTATGTGAATAAGACATGGAGACAATTGAGTTTAAACAGTGGCAATAGTTACCTTGCAGCATTTTTTTCCATCTGTTCACCGATGTCACTGAAGATCTGCTTAAATTCTAGATCTCCAGGAAATGAGTTTAATAGACATTGCAGGTCAAATGAATTACAGGAATATTCATTTAATCCATCCATTCTGTGAAACAAGAATAAAAACAAGCAAGTTATCACAAACTGAGGGACAGGGGGTGGGCGTAATGGACTGATAGATAATGGATAGAGTTCTGATACTCTGCCCAAACCAGTAATTTCCATTTGCAGACAATAAGTTTGAAAACTACGGCATTACAAAGCTTTTAAATTGTGTTATTTAAATGTCATAATTTTCAAACTTTTCTGTGGCTTAAAAACTGAAAAATGCCAGAGAGCCCCAGCCCCCTGATGCTCTTCTCACCCTGAAAGCTGCAGAACAAACTGCAGCCTTGGGAGCCATTCCCAGGGAGTTGCCCAGTTACCATTAGCACACTGCCCTTGGAACCACATACCTGGGAGTTTCACCCAAATTCTTAGAGGCTCCAGCCACCTTGGGCTTACTTCTATGTGGAAAAACAAACATAATTTTCTGGGAGCTATCCAGGGTCCCCTTGACAACAATCATATTATTATTCCTTAAGACATAGACAGAGGAACTCAGAGACTGTGGCAGTGTGCACAGGGCCTGTACAGGCCTAAGTCAATGGGATCCCATCACTGAGAGAAGAGGTGGACAGAAAGCCCATCCTTAACCCAGAGGAACTCAGAGACTGTGGCAGTGTGCACAGGGCCTGTACAGGCCTAAGTCAATGGGATCCCATCACTGAGAGAAGAGGTGGACAGAAAGCCCATCCTTAACCTAGAAGCCACCTTCAATTGATCCCCTAGCAAAGGAAAAAATAGTTTTCTACAACAAAGTCTCATTAGGGGCTGTGGTATGTCTTTCTGTATGCTGTGAACATGTGCTGCTCTGATTGTTTGATAAATAAAGCTGCATTGGCCTATGGCAAGAAAGCTTAGAGCCAAGCAGGAAATCTAAGCAGAGATAGAGAGAAAAGGGCAGAGCGGTGGAGATGCCAGCCTGCCTGTGAAGGAACAACATGCCAGCAGACCAGTAATGACACAGCCACATGGCAATATATAGATTAAAAGAAATGGGTTGAGTAAGTTGAAAGAGCTAGCTAATATAAGCTCACCTATAGGCCATACAGTTGTAAGTAATTTAAGCATCTGAGTAATTATTTTATAAGCCGTTGTGGAACTATTGGGCCAGTTGGAGCCCAAGAAACTTCTGGTTACAACTAAGTGTACAAACCAGACTTAAGGGAGGCCCCATGCCCAACAGTAGAAGGTCAACATACAACAAACTAAATGGTATTTTTGGCTCATAATGCATTGTTGGGGCATTTTTTTAACCTTGCATGTCTTTTTGTTTATATATTGTGGTTTCGGGTTTTGTGTTTTTATGGTATTTATGTGTGTAAATGTGGGTATCTCTGCATCTGTATGTGTTTCTCATGCTTTTTCTTTGGCTCTTTTGTTTGTTTGCTTGTATTTTATCTTATTTTTAATTTATTTAGATTCACACTTGTTTTCTAAGGAGAGACAAATAAAGAGTGGATTTGGATGGGTTGGGGAGGTGAAGAGTATGTGGGAGGAGTTGAGTGAGAGGAAACTATAATCAGAATATATTGTGTAGAAAAAAATCCATTTTCAACAAAAAAAAAAGGCACATGCATTTTCTCACTATCAATGTTTTAACCATTCATTCATTCTATACATAGATCCATCAAATGTTTGATAGGTTATATAGTGTGATAGGGTTTGGAATGTAGCTGTAATATGTTAATGTCCTTGCCTCTAATGAATTACTATTTTAGCAAGAAAAAATTATAATTTTAAAACATAAAGACATAACATTACAAGAAGTGAAGATTAGGAATGAATTAGGTAAAAAGTCAGAGTTGGGATAAGGTGTGAACTATTTTAATTAGGAATATCAATGCAGATTTGTATAGAAGTGGCCCATGTCTAGAAGAAAAAATTGAAAAAGCTGTTGAAGAAGCAAGAGGAAAGAACAAAAAAGATGGTTTCTTGATTACTTTGCTCAAAAAAATTATAAAATCGCATCTGCTCAGATTTCTCTGATGAGAACTAGTCACATGGCCCAATTTGAAAGCAGATGTGGCTAAGAAATGCTGTCATTTGGCTGTGGAGCTAATTCCAGGAAACTCCTCGCTATGGGTGGTGCTGTGGTGTAGATCCTAAATGCCATCCCCTAAGCACACATGCGCTAAAGACTTAGTTGTCAGACTAATGTTGGAAGGTGGTGGGATGTTTAGGTGAAACACAGTGGGAGGAAGTTAGGTCATTGTGGGCGTGCCATTAAAGGGAATACTAAGACACCTCTATAAACTGACAAGGACCCTTTCTCGTTGCTTCCCAGGTGCATACAGTGAATAGCTTTGCTTCACTGACGTGGTACCCACCATGATGTCTTACCACAAACCCAAAAGCAACAGCCAGCGAAAGCATGAAGCCTGTAAAACTGTAAACCAAAATAACATTTCCTTTTAACCTAACCGAGAACGCATCGTAGCCACCGAAAAATAGCTTTCCTTCTAACCTAACCAAGAACTCGTGGTAGCTACCGAAAGCTGACAAACAGACGGCGATCTTTGTCACCTTCCCTTCTGCCGATGCAGTTCTTTTGGTTAACTCAATACTTCCTTTCTTTGTAGTTAATTTTTTTTTTTTCAAATCCAAGCTTCTTAACTGTGGGCCCCATAACTGAATGCAGAGGGTCTTGAAAAACTGGCAGAAGCAGAATGATTCTAAACACGAAATGACCGAACGTGAACTATGATGCATCCAGGCTATTTCCAGCAGCATTTGCCTATGTTGCATTTCCATTTTGGTTTTGAACATGTCTTGCTCTTTGCAACACGCATGGCATCTTAACACCCAGGTCAAATGAAAATCCCTGAAACACTGCAGCACAGATTCAAGATGACTGTATGTTAATGGTCTTACTGTGCATACAAAGTTTTCTCCTCTTACAGAAACTAAATGGCTTACATAAAAATGAAAGAGAATTTTAATACTTACCTACACTCTTCCTTAGCATATACAAAAACAAATCAGCAAATCTTTGTGTTGTATTGTGTTAGAATTTTTTATCTTAAAATTGTTGTTTGAGAGACAGCAAGATGTCTCATAAGAAAATGCTCACGCTGAGTAATCTGCTGACCTGTATTCTCAGGAAAGGAGAGAACGAATTCCTGCAAGCTGTCTTTTGACCTTTATATTCATGCCAACACACACACACACACACACACACACACACACACACACACACACACACTAAACAAATAGATGTAAAAAATAATAAAAACCTATTGAGTTGCTGACTTAAATTTTATAAAAATTTGTCACATGAAATTTGGTTTGGAATTAAGACAAAATTAACAAGTTTCTGAGGTAGCACAAAACATCCTTCTGCCATTTTGTAGTGTGTATTTCTGTGAAATTATATGCTGATATGATTCAGTTATGTCCCCCTGCATATATACATGAAGGAATCTAGCATTGTGAGATTCAGAATAGTAAAGATATAGAGCTAGCTGGGATGCTCATCAAAAGATGAATGCATAAGGAATAAAGCATTTAGTTGTAAAGAGGAATGAAATAATTAATGCTCTCCAGTTAAACAGAACAATCAAAATTTGTCTTTAAAATGTGGAGACTGCGTTTTTAAAGAGCCATGAAAGCAGAAGACAGAATACCTGGGAAGAGAAGGGAGGGGCCTACAAGAAGAGGACAAGGGTACAAGAGAAGGACTGGGGGGTTAAATGTCATCAATGTAGTGAAACTCAGGATTGAGTCCAATTTGTGTATGGTAATAAAGATTGAGGAGAAAGTGGTGCTCTCAGCACTACAAAATAAAAACCATCGTAGAATCTTTGAAAACAGTATTGCATCACAGTAGTAATTTACTAAGTTCTTATTTGATATAAAATACTTTTAAATGCTTATGAAGGAAAAGTAAACTAAAAATTAATATGAAGTCTTAAGCCCCAGTTAGAACACATTACCAAGACTGATCTTACAGTCAATAAAATATAGTGAATATATATCTTACTTAGCTCTGTTTTCTTTGGTATATAAAACTATTAATCTTAACCTATATTGTATTTATAGCTTTTAAAGAGTGTAAAACTTATTTTAGATTATATTTATAATATATTTATATTGTATTTTGGAAGATAATGAAGACTAGTTTAATTTTGAGCATCACTTTCCTAATCATACATATAAACAATAGATAATATTAACAGAACAAATTCAAAATATCAAACCAGTCATACTTAGGGATTTAGCATTTACTTTTGACTATGTAGAACCAAATTGTAAGATCCATGACAAGTAGTCACATTTGCTAAGAGCTAGTGAGTTGGAAATGGACAGTTCACAAGTAAAATAAGGCCTGTGGTTAGAGTCTCCCTCTCAATCCATCTCTCTTCTGCTTCTGATATGTTCTAAGCTTCTAAAGGCATTTTTATTCAAAACCACAAAAACTTGCCAATCACAGAACAAAAACCAAAAACAAGATACTTCCACAAGAATAGAACACTGATTTCTGATATCAGTACAGACTAAAAAGAGAAAAAGTTAATGTTTATATAAAATAATTAGCAGAGTGGCTAGTGATTATGGAATTGATAATGCTATGAAGAGGCTCCTTAAAATTTTACCTATAGTCTATTAGATATTATGAGAGAATAATATTTATATGTATTTAGGCATATCCCTTCGGAATATTCATGCTCAGCAGTTGAGCATGCTGGCTGCTTTTCCAGAGGATCCAGGTTTCATTCCTATCATCCACATGGTGGCTCACAGTCATCTGTAAATCCAGGTCTTGGAGACCCAACACCATTTTCTGGCTCCTGTAGGCAACAAGCATGCAGGTGGTGGGCAAAAGACCCATACACATAAAATAATAAAATATTTTTAAAAATTGGCAAATTTCATATTTAATACAATAGGAACAAAGTGATTATGTTTTATGCAATACATTTAATAATAGAAGCCTAAAAGGGATTAAATAAATTTCTATTCTTTTGATAGATCAATGGTAGATTGGTTTTGTTCTCTTTTAGAGAGAAAAGCTTGCTCTGCAGCCCAAGTTCCTTGGAGATTGCTATGTAGACCAGTTTGGACTTGATCTTGTGCACCTGAAGAATCCTCAGTACTCTAAGAGTTGGCATGTACCCATGCAAGGCCAGCATGCTTTTATTTGTTAACAATTTACAATGCTATATGAGTCCTATAAAATGCTAACTGTTCACAGTAAGTGGGATCAAATACTTGAAGGGAGAATGTAATTCTAAAGATTACTCTTATTTAGTTGTCTTGCATTCTAAAAGTAGAAATCTTGAGTCACATAGGCACAGATTGTTTGTTTAGCATATAAAGGATTCTCTTCTAAATAAAGAAAAACACTGACTTAATCCTAGTCCTTTATTCCAAAATGAAAACCATTTTCTTCACAATTAAAATTACTAATTTCTAATAAATTTATTTATGACTTTACATAAAGTGTATGTTGCATATTGAACACCCTCCATCACTTTAAAATTCAGGACAGAAAAGGGAGGAATGGGGCCCAGGCTATGACCGAGCTTTTGTCTGTTTATTACATATCATATCACGTCTCTGTGCTCATGCTTATTGGCTTGTCATCAGGAAAACAACAGTAATCTGATATAAGAGAGAATAAAACATCTTTTGTTAGTTAATGATACAGCAAAGATGGAAAGTAGAACCTTTCAAATGATAATGACTTTTTGAACTGGCATTCTATATATTGCTTTTACATTTTCATATGATATTACCATTTTTCTATAAAATTAAAGTAGCCATGCTTATTATTATAATCAAGAATTAGCAGTCACTCAATATTAATTACTGCCTTTTAAAATTGTTAGAGTTATGCTTGAAGATTATAACTAAATCAAACATCTACAGATCAAGTTTTAGCTTTGGAAGAGTTATAACATACAGCTCTGGAAGTGACTATAAGAAGATATGAGTCTGCTGTGAGCAACCCTAGAAAATGCTGTAATCAAACAATGGGACATGCCTACAACAATCTAAAGAAAGTTTCATTTTTAATAACTCTTTATAATCTTTAATATGCAACCCCAGCTATTTTTGGCTTTAAATGAACAGTTAACCAAGATAAGACAAAAATGCATTTTAATTTTATCATTCTTGATCACTCAGACATCTCATGATTTCAAAGTCATAAAATTATCATATATTTTGTCATTAGGACAAATAGTGTTATGAGTTATAGGGATAATGAATTTTCAAGTACAGTAAAATTAATTTAGAAAAGAATACATAAATTAATATAAAACTTAAGTCAGGGGGCACTTTTGAAAAGCAGTTGTACCATACCACAACTAGGAATAATCCAAAACAGCTTTTGAGACATTAATTATATTTTAAAGGAATTATGTTTTAATAATTAGATAATAAGGATTTGGACATGGCACATACTTTGCATCAAAATGGGTGATTCTAAAGGATTTAGGATCTTAAGTATGGTCCAAGGGTTTAAGAATTTCTCTTAAATTATTAATAACATTAATTAGCTGGCCATTTAGAATACTTTCCTTAAATTATTAATAACATTAATTATCTAGCCATTCAGAATGGCAATATTAAAACACTAGTACTAGTATTAATTAGCTTAGCATTCATTTGATGAAAAAGATCTATTTATCTGAGTATTCTTTTATGATTTCTAGGGCTTTGATTCATGAATTATCACTAGCTTTGTTTCATCAAATATCCCTTTGAACTGATCATAAATGTTTAAGGTTCTTGCCTTTTAGGAACAAACGAACAGTAAAACAAAATCCTCTTTGGGAACCCCTTCAGTTCATATCCAGGTTTTTTGTTTATTTTATTTTGGTTTGGTTTTTTGTTTTGTTTGTTTTAACAGAAATCTGCATTTTCCAACCATATGCTATTACCATATCTAACCCCTGAACAATCTGGTTTTTGCCTCTGCTCCTACAACAAATATGACAGCATATTTTCCAGTTCCCACCATACTTAGTCTATATGGTGCTTAGTCTAAATGGCTACTCCTCAGTGAAATAGTCTCTTTTCTTGTCAGTTTACTGAACATTATGCCTTCCTAATTCTCTTCTTGTTTCTTACAGCATTACTCCACAGGTACTTCTTTTTTTATCTGATATTTAGAGCTGGTATAAAGTGGAGGTTCTGAAAGACAGCTTTCCTACTCATAACCAACAGCTTCCGTATCAGAACATCAGATGCACAATAAACGCATTTCAAAGCTTCGGGTGAAGGCAACAAGGGAAATCACTGGGACAAACCTATCTATTTAACTCCAGTGTCCTAAGAGAAAGCACACAGATCTTACAGGCTGACGCCCCTGCAGTAGCAGTTCCCTCTCCTCAAATTGTTTGGTTTTATTTTCATTTAGTGAGATGCACAGTAAATCCGTTCAATGCTCCACTACCAAACAGTAACTTTAGTTTTAATGAGCAACAGTGGTTCTTATAAATTAGTAAGTATCTTGATTGCCGCCTCTCTTGTCTTTGCCAATACATGTGGGTATTTTTAGCTTTATGATGAACTTTAGGGTGCACTTTTCCCAAATACATCCTTATCCCTTGAGAAAATTACTAAATTCAACATCTCTCAGAGCCTCTTCCAACTGCCCTCCCTTAAAGTGGGCCACAGAAGAATTCTCTGAGGTGGGTCATGAACCTGCCACTCCAGAGGCGCCTGCCCTGGCCCAGAAGGAAAGGGAGCTGCTCCCCTCTGCAGACAGACACGCACGCTTCTAGTACCCAGCTTCGCTTGGCTCTCCTAGTCTATCAGAGACGAATGACAGGCATTTTCTCATCCTGCTTTCATACCAAACTGGCTGTATGGCTGTCCATAAAAATACAAACTTCTCACTCCCTCCACTCTTGGTCTCTGAAAGCTCCCATTACATTTCAACTTGTATTATACAATATGAAATTGTTTTTATTATTAATTTGCCTTTTATTAAATAATAAATAATAATAATAAAACCAATAAAATGAAAGAAAGCAGTATTCCCTCCATATACCTATTTCTTACTTTAAACATGTTTACTGAGCATTGGCAGATTAAACTACTGCTGTGTTTGGTCATTTTCTTTTAATAGATTTATTGTGTTTGTCTGCTCTTGCTGTGGGATGTTCTGTATGTTACGTGTGTTGCTCTGATTGGGTAATAAATAAAACACTGATTGGCCAGTAGCCAGGCAGGAAGTATAGGTGAGACAAAGAGAAGAGAAGTCTGGGAAATGGAAGGCTGAGGTGGAGAGAATTGGGAGCCGCCACCATGACAAGTGAGATGTAAGGTACAGGTAAGCCACGAGCCATGTGGCAACTTACAGATTAATAGAAATGGGTTAATTTAAGATAGAAGAAGTAGGTAACAAGAAGCCTGCCACGGCCATACAGTTTATAAGTAATATAAGTCTAAGTGATTATTTTATATGTGGGTTGTGGGACTGCGGGGGCTTGGTGGGACCTGGAGAGAAGCTCTCCAGCTATAAATGGCGCCCAACAGCTCAAGTTTCCACCTTAAACCTGACAATATTTAATAAGCAATTCAAAATGGAGCTAAAAACAGCATCCTAGTTGTCTCTCTCAAGTTAGCCTGTGCGTGCATATGTGCAGGGCTTGATCTACGCTATGTTACACAGAGGTGTTTAAAAGCTGTGTACTATTCTATGTGTTGGATATAGTATTCGCTAGTTTTTTTAAAAAAAGGTTTCTGGGCTACATGCTGCTGTGATAGAACTGCTTCTGATAGTTGATGGTACACATGGCTCCAGATCCAGAGCTGGTGGTAAATTATACCACCACCACTTTGGGAAGCTGAGGTGGGCGGAGCCACCAGCTACAGCAATCATTTCAGTCTTAGAAATGATGCAGCTTAAAGCAACAGATTCACAATAAGACAAATTCAAATGGAACAAGACTTTAAATGCTTTGCAATGTGTGCAAAAATGTACATAGGCTTGTAAGAGAGAGAAAATGTATATATATAGTTATATAAAGAAAAATGTAGTTTTTAAAAATAAAGCTTTTAAAGATACAGTAATGGTAGTATAAAAAATAAGCAACATAAAGATGGATATTACACAGAGAATCTGGATTGTGTTGTCTTTCAGATTTTTAGCTTCAAAAAACATTTGATTGTAAAATATGTTGGATTAAACAAATATGTAAATTTTAAAAGTACCTTGAGTTCAAAATTTGGATATAAGGATATGCTGCTTTGGAAAAGAGTCTCTGCATTTGTTTCCACAGAAAGCCAGAGGCTATGGATTTGTTCCAGATTAAGATACATCAGGTTTGACCAGCCAAGACCCCCTGAATGGTCTCCAATGACACAATGACCCAGATATTCCAACATCCAAAAGAGTTTCAAGGCAACTGGCTCAGATGATACACCCTCATGGACTTCTCCATAATCCTAAAATTTTCTTTGTGTCCCCATAAGAGATAGCACGCCCCTCCAGCCCAAATTCCCAAATATATCAAGCTGGCTTTGGAGAGGGAATTGGCTCACTCCTTCTCTAAACCCAGGCATATTGTTAAAAGAAAAGGTTAAGAGATTCTTGTGTCCCAAATCAGAAGAGCCCTCTGGTATGGGACAGAGAAAAACCAATATTTTTTATTTAAAACAGGTTGATTATAAATTCAATCTCTTTCTAAAGAAAAAAAGGGGGATATGATATAGACATGCTAGGATAAAACGGTAAGTTGCTGAACCTATTTTTAAAGAGCAACAACTTGTTTAAAATGTTTTACATTGGTATAAATTTTAGTTTATTGATACAAACTTAGAGTTAATTTTGTTATACTGTTGTATATTTCTACTTTTGTTTAAGGTATTATGTTTGTACAGCTCATTCAAAATTGTAATGGATAATTAAAAATAGATTAATAATTATTCATCTATGATAATCATACTTAAGTCTTCTAGGTATACATAGATATATCTTAGATAGATAGGTAATCTTCAAATACTTCAAAGATCTACAGAATATGGCATTTAAAATATTTTTAAAATTTAGACTTTCTGGACAGTGAGACATGTCTGCTCCTGGCAACACTGATTTACTTCAGAGAGGAGGATGGGCATCAAAGACACTCCATATTGAGTTTTTCTTCACCTTGGCAAAAATAGCCATTTGGGCAAGAAACTGTTGCATGATCAACTGGACATGCAGGACCCATAGAAAGGTGACCACTAAACTTTGCTTGTCGAAATGGTCCTTCAGGTTCCTGCTTTGCAGAAGAAACTGCCAGACATTCTACAGGACACAGAGAAAAATGACTGAGAGACTCTAGCCCTGTGGGCTGAAGACAGATGCCCCAACTTTACAAAGGAATATTGGATGAGCTGTCTCTGTCTATGGCCACAAGACTCTCAAAAGTTGCTTGCGTCCTTCTCCAGTTTCTCAGGTAATATTATATCCTCCTGAGGTCTTTGATGTAGTTGAAGCTAGATAGTTACAATTTTTCTTAGTTATGATAAAAGATAAGTTAGATATAAAACCTTAGACTCACAAATATGAGGTAGATAGGATATCTTCTTTAATTTTGACAAATAAACTAGTTATTATAAATAGACTAGATATTATAACTAATTCTTGCTTAATAATTGTTTGTTATCTGTAATTTTACTATGCAAAAGTTAAAATCTTCCTTTTAGAAAAAAAGAAAAGGGGAAGTGCTGTGGGATGTTCTGTATGTTATTTGTATTGCTCTGATTGGGTAATAAATAAAGCACTGATTGGCCAGTAGCCAGGCAGGAAGTATAGGTGGGACAAAGAGAAGAGAATTGGGGGAAGTGGAAGGCTGAGATGGAGAGACCTGGGAGCTGCTGCCATGACAAGCGAGATGTAAGGTACCGGTAAGCCATAAGCCACGTGGCAACTTATAGATTAATAGAAATGCATTAATTTAAGATAGAAGAAGTAGGTA
Source organism: Onychomys torridus (assembly GCF_903995425.1). Taxonomy (NCBI): domain Eukaryota; kingdom Metazoa; phylum Chordata; class Mammalia; order Rodentia; family Cricetidae; genus Onychomys; species Onychomys torridus. The sequence continues at coordinate 2,390,501 of NC_050457.1, read as the reverse complement.
ACAAGAAGCCTGCCATGGCCATACAGTTTATAAGTAATGTAAGTGTCTGAGTGATTATTTTATATGTGGGTTGTGGGACTGCAGGGGCTTGGTGGGACCTGGTGAAAAGGTCTCCAGCTACATGTTCTTTCATTTATTTATGCTTTATTTATATTTACAATATTTTTTTGCAGAGACTTTACAAAAATTTCTGGTCTGCATTGAATAATTTCAAAAATCTTACGACTTCTTTTATGGAACTGTCTCTCCACTACTCACTCACAGTGGAGGTCTAAGTCCCCTTTTTGCTCTATATGACATCACTAGTAACTTCAGTTGTCCTCATCATGCTGACAATCCAAAGACTCTACCTGTCTCTAGTCCTTCAACAGGGATTTTCAAGCATTTACACCAAATAATTGTACTAGATAGTTGTATAGATCTAAACCAACTCAAAGTAATTTCCTTAAAGTGGCTTCTCCTCCTACACTACAGGCACATCACCTACATAGTGTCTCTGTCTTTTGCCTTAATATCTTAAATTAGGCATCAAAAATTTATCAGCCTGCTTTTTTTAATGGTCTTAAGTTAAGAATTTTTTTTTTTTATTACGAATGTGTTGTTTAAAAAAGATAAAATATAAAGCAAAGCAAAACAAAATGAATATGCCACAAAGCCATATATGGTGCAAATTCTAAAGTATTTGCTATCAGCTGTAATAGAAAAACTTACTCAGTTCTCTCTTAAATAGTCACTGAGTAGTCTCAAGACTTATTTCTCCCTCTGTCTCCTTCTAATTATCCAAAAGTTAGCTGCTATTTCATGCAGAAAACAAAGGAAGAACTTTATATCTGGCATCACTGACTTTTACTTCTGAATATAACAAACAATTATTTGGGTTTTGTTCTCTTTTTTCTTTCTGGCAGAGAGCACAAATACTGTTGGAATCTTCCGAGTGTCTTTTGTTATTCATGCCTGAATTTCTTCCGGTGTGGTGATTCTTGATAGACCCTAGCAGGTTTGAGAATAGGAACTACCCACCAGAGGAACAAGCGGTTGGTACTTTCAGCTCCCCATTTTCTCCTATTCTCTTCCACCTCCAAGGAAGATAAATGTATTTTAAATTGAGTTCAGTCACCCATAGCTAAGGATTTAATCAATCATGCCTATATATTGGCATAGACGTTCAGGGAGCTGTCAAGTTGAATAAGATATCCATGTCTTGAGAAGGTAGCATGTCTAGAGAACACATAAAAACTGTGACACAGTCCTCATCATTATTTTATCATAGTTACCTTTTTCATTTGTCCATTACCAGGTTGTATTCTTTTTTATCATTACAAGCTGTATTAGTTACTTTTCTCATTAATACAACAAATTACCAGAAAACAGGGGAAGAAGATCTTTACTTTGGATTGAGGGGATATGGTCCATCCTCATAGGAAAAGGCTGAGGTCTGGAGCATGAGGTAGCTGATGACGCTGCATTCAGACCTGGGAGGCAGAGAGGGATGAATGATGGTGCTCAGCTCCCCACCTCCTTTGCTTTTACTTAGTTGGGAGCCCCAGTCATAGATGGGTTTTCCCTACTTAATTAAATTTCTCTAGAAATGGCATCACAGACACACCCAGAAATGTGTCCCTCAGGTGATTCATGGGACATTTGTTATTCAGTCTGAGGGAGCACTAATAGGAACTTTTGCATTTCAACTTGGCTGTGCTGAAGTATGAGTCATCTGGAATTACGACAGGTGACATCTGAACTAAGGGAAGTTTTTTTTTTTAAGTTAAAATATTATTGTATGACTTCCCTCCTCCACTTTTTTTCACCCAACCTCTCCCATGAGAGCCCTCTCAAATTACTGACCATTTTTTTGTTATTGCTACACACACACACAAAAACACACCCACTGACATGCACACATTTACATATGCATAAACATTTAAGTACAAAAGGCTCACTCCATTTAGTGCTACTTATATACATATGATTTCAATGCTGAACAATTAGTATTAGCTAATCCAACTTGGGGGGGGGGGGTTAATCCCTGGGAAAAACTATTCCTCCTGTTCTTAGCATTCCTTTATGGCCTGTGGTTCTTCATTTAAGGGTGGGTCCTTGTGCAACTTCCCCATTTGTGTCAGCATGTTTATCATGCTGTGCTTGTCCGGGTACCACACTATTAAGGTAACAGATGTGTGTATACATAGATAGTTTAAGTGAAGTTATGCTACTTGGGCTGACAGTACCCCTTCAAGAGCCATGGACTTTTTAGCAAAAAACTCCAGTATCAGGCTTGAAAAACTCCCTTTCAACAGATGTGAGTCATTACAGAAAACCACTAGTGGTTAAAATGCAAAGAGTAACTGGCGGGAGTGTATTCGGTCCCAGTTGATATGTCAAAACAAATCCCACACCTAAAGGTTCAGGGAACATTGCTGAAGAAGGGCAGAAAGAGTCCAAGAGCCAAAGGATCAGGAAATCTACGTAGACTGTGTCTCCTAGAAATGACATGAAGTAAGGGAAGTCTTAAGGGACATGTTGAAATCTAGGCCATCAATATTAGAACGAAAATGAACTGAATTGCAGGACACCCAATTTGTGTTGACTTTGAATATGGGCACTTGGATTCTTATTTTATAATTTTATCTGATATTTCACTACTCTGAGGGTTTCACACAATGCACAGCATGACCAGTCTTTTTTTTTTGAAAGATATTTCTTCCTATTTATTTATATCTGTCTACTGTAACTCTCCTTCACACCTTAAAACAGTCTTCTGGATTAGATGTTTTCAGTAGAACATTATATTTACAGAAGGTATTTATCCTATCATGTAGATTATTTAAAGGAAACATATATAAATATAGTAATAGAATTAGTGTATTATGTTTAAACAGAAAAGGGGTATCTAAAATTGTGAATTGAGTCAATTTGAATAACTTTAAATTTTTTAAACATTTTTTTAAATATACCATAAGTGAAATTGGAATTTAACACTTACGCAATCAAATAAAAGTTAAAGGTAATACCTCCAAACTCTTCCTGGTTTCCATCCATAAATAAAGAAAATAAGAAAAAAATAACTTTAAGGATTTGTCTGATTTTAAATGCTGTGATTTTAATTATGTGATCTACCTCTTTAATATTTAATATTTTATTTCACAGCCTTGGCAGTATACTTTTAAATATATAGTTCAATGAAACAAAATCATATGAAGCAACATGAAAATATATTTAAAAAGCAATCAGTGAAAATAAGTGTTGGATATCTTCATGTTAAATCTAAACTTGCTTTTTACTTTATTGGCTGCATAACATATCTCAGCAGTGAATCTATCATATCAACATAGTCATCATGATGCAAGCTTCGAATAATAGAGAGTGTCAGTGTCAATTTCTCTGTCTCACATTTGCTTCCTTCACTTCATCTGATTTTAATAATCCCTGTCAAGCCACAAACCATCCAAATTATGTTCATGACACAGAGGCTTTCAAGGAGCAGACAGAATCTCAACTTTCATTTAGCAACTACAAAAGAAAGCTGTCCAGCTGGACAAATATTATTTCCACACTTGACAATCTCTACAGTTGAGCATGCATTTTAATTTGAACTCAACCTGCCAGGAGTTTGATAGGAGCTTCTTGTTTAGTGTAACTGACTCCCAGGATTAGCAGACCAATGACTGGAACTGTGTGAAAGCACCATACCCAGCTTTTACCTGCAGCAACACAAATCACATCCCAAAGCTTGGGGACCAAGACCAAACATACAACTGATGTGTAGACATTGAACATATGGGGAAAATTCCTATATTAGGACCTTTAATTACTAAATGAAGTCTAACTATACATAACATATTCTTGATTCAGGTTTTTGAAATGTGACCATAATAATTAAACTTGAAAGCAGTTAAAATTTTACTCAAAGATTCCATTAACAAATATACTCTAATGATGAATTCTGAAGTGGTTTTTAAAGATAATTTTGGAATGGAAGGATATATCTCAGTGGTAGAGTGGTTTGCCTAGGATACACAAGGCCTTGGGTTCAATCCCCAGCAGTTGCAAAAACAAAACCACTCCCACCAACAACAGTAATTACTTTGGAACTGATTACACTTAAAGTCAAGTTACCAGAAAAGTTTTATTTGACAATTACAGAAGTATGTTCTTTTTTATTTTTAAGATTTATTTTGTACACAGTGCTCTGCCTGCATGTGTGCCTGTGGGCCAGAAGAGGGCACCATATCTCATTATAGATGGTTGTGAGCCACCATGTGGGTGCTGGGAATTGAACTCAGGACCTCTGGAAGAGCAGCCAGTGCTCTTAACTCTCCATCTCTCCAGCCATCTCTCCAGCCCCCAGAAATATGTTCTTGACAAGATACCAAAATGCCATTCTTTATTAATCACCATGCCCTGCAAACACAATATAAATTTTCCAAAAAAAAAAAAAAAATCACAGTAAAAATAATCATACAAAAGCTAAGGAGAAGGCTCAGTTGGTAAAGTGCTTGCCAAGCAAGCATATGAACCTGAGTTCAATCTTCAGCACTGACATAAAAAACTGGAGGGGCAGGGTGGGAGGAGGTGGTGTATGCATGTAATCCACGCTGCAAAGGGGAAGACAGAATAATCCATAGGGCTTGCTTTTAATCGTGGAACTACTGCTTTAATATTTAATAGTTTGTTACACAGCCTTGGTAGTTTGCTTTTTAATCCTACAGTTCAATAGAAAGATATTTCACTGATGATTAATAGAAATTCAAATGAAGTAACTTAAAAGTCTGTTTGGAAGAATTGGCAAGCTCTAGGTTAGTGAAAGACTCTGTCTCAAAAAGTTACATAGTGTGAGACTGCAAGGTCTGCCTGCAGTCTTGGGAAAGGGGAGCCTTCCCACAGGGCCCGCCGATTGGCCGGAAACTGGGGCCAAGTTGGGCAGATCCTCCCAGGATGGTGCCCAGGGATGGGACCCAGGGGCGGTTGCCTAAATGGCTGAAAGACATTTAAGGAATTGCTGAACATCCCTAATTATCCAGGAAATGCAAATCAAAATGACTCAGATACCACCTTACACCTGTCAGAGTGGCTAAGATCAAAAACACAGAAGACAGATTATGCTAGAGAGGATGTGGAGCAAGGGGAACTATCCTCCACTTGCTAGTGCAAGCTTGTACAGCCACTTTGGAAATCAATATGGCGCTTCCTTAGAAAATTGGGAATCCATCTCCCCCAAGACCCAGCTGTAGCACTCTTGGGCATATACCCAAAGAATGCTCACTCATACCACAAGGGCATTTGCTCATCTATGTTCATATCAGCATTGTTTGTAATAGCCAGAACCTGGAAACAACCTAGATGCCCTTCGACTGAAGAATGGATAAAGAAAATAGGGTACATATACACAATGGAGTACTACTCAGCAGAGAAAAACAATGACATCATGAGGTTTGCAGGCAAATGGATGGATCTAGAAAAAATCATCCTGAGTGAGGTAACCCAGACTCAGAAGGACAAACATGATATGTACTCACTCATAGGAGGATACTAGATGTAAAACAAAGATGACTAGACTGCTACACAACTCCAGGGAGGCTACTTAGGAAATGGGACCCTAAGAAAGACACAGGGATCACCCAATGACAGAGAAATGGATGAGATCTGCATGAACAACCTGGACGACAGTGGGAGTAATGAAGGGCAAGGTTTGAGGGAAAGAAATCTTAGGGAAGCAGGAAATCCCAGCTGGATCAAGAACAGAAAGGGAGAACAAGGAATAACAGACCATGATAAATGAAGACCACATGAGAACAGGAAGAAGCAAAGTGCTCGAGAGGTCCCCAGAAATCCACAATGATACATCCTCTGTAGACTGCTGGCAATGGTAGAGAGAAAGCCTGATCTGACCTAGTCTGGTGAGCAGATGACTAAACACCCTAACAGTCGTCTTGGAACTCTCATCCAATAACTGATGGAGGTGGATGCAGAGATCCTCAGCCAGGCCCCAGGTGGAGCTCCAGGTGTCTAATTTGTCGCGAAAGAGGAAGGACTGTAAGAGCATGAATTGTTGAGACTAAGATTGGAAAAAACACAGGGACAAATAGCCAAACGAATGGAAGCACATGAATTATGAACCAAAGGCTGTGGAGCCCCCAGCTGGATCAGGCCCTCTGGATAAGAGAGACAATTAAATAGCTTGAACTGTTTGGAAGGCATCCAGGCTGTGGGACCTCGACCTGTCCTTAGTGCATGAGCTGGCTGTTTGGAACCTTGGGCTTACACAGGGACACTTTGCTCAGCCTGGAAGGCTGGAACTGGAGCTGCCTGTACTGAATCCACCAGGTTTAAATGAATCCCCAGGGGAGTCTTGGCCCTGGAGGAGATGGGAATGGAGGGAAGGGGATGGGGAGAAGGTGCGGGTGGGGGCGGGAGGGGGGAGGACAGGGGAACCCATGGCTGATGTGTAAAATTAAAATACAAATATAATAATAATAATAATAATAATAATAATAATAATAGTATTTTTTAAAGATGATAAAATAGAAAAAAATTAAAATTCAATAAAAAAAGTAACATAGGGAGGAGATTAAGGAAAACACCTTATTTCAACCCTTAATCTCCAACACTTACAAACAAATATGAACACACAAACACACACAAATGACAAAAGACCTGCAAAGGAACATTAGAATGAGTTATTGTGTAAAACTATATGAAGGAGTATTATCTCTTTGAACTTTAGTTTATTGAATATACTTAAAAGTTTTAAACTATATTTCTGGGAACATTTCAAGGCTCAAATTTCTTCTAAACTTCAGGGACCACACAAATGTCTCATGGCAGTCCTTCCTTGAACTTGTAAATTCAGACTGTTCTCCCAGCGGGAACCTACTGTCTTTAAGACCACTCTCTTTGAACTCAATTTTGAACACTGTAAGATGGACTTAGAAGCTCCTTTTCTAAAAGCACTGACTCTTCCCTTGGGCCTGGAGGTGCCCAGTAAGTCACTAAAAGGACAAAAGTTTGGCTTGTCTGTCTTAATTTTGCTCTATCTTCTGGCTACCTTGAACTGTGACATATTGTAAAGACAGTAATCAATTTGGGGCCTTTTGTATTAATTTGTTAATTATGTCTCTTTAAACCTGAAAGCACCAAGGTAAGAGTAAGTAAAATAACTTTTATATTTGCAAATATAGTAATTAACAGATTGCTGTCCAGTAACTTTTTCCATTGTTTTCTGAGACAGTCTCATGTAGGCCAGGAAAGCTTCAATTTTGCTATGTAGCTAAGAATAACCTTGATCTTAGAATACTCACATGCTGGGATTAAAAGTATTTGCATGCCATTTTACATACACAGTGCTGGGGATTGAAACACAGGCTTTGTGCATGCTGGTCTCAAGCACTCTTCTGACTTTCAGATACAGATCTCTAACCAACCGCCAGCTTTCACATTTTGTTTAATAGCAGAACATGCTTAGAAGTCACCAGTAATTGCCTTAACTTGAAGAAACTAAAGCCACCTTGCCTTTTTGAATTGTCCTTTTCTGAGTCATTTTCTCTGCAGTCACCTTTGATTCCAAGAATAATGGGTCTCATAGATAAATGTGTGATTAGTCAAAAATAACTAAAGGCAGTAGTAATTTCCTTATCCTGGAGAAGGTTGCAGGTGACACAATTTGACAGAGACTGCTTGACCATACATAGTCCTTTCTCTGTCCAGGATTTTTTTTTTTTTTTTTTTTTTTTTGTCTCCCCATGTGTTAGCTTCTGGTAGCAGAGGTTCAGATTGCCTGGCCCTCTGCTTCCAGTATGGTCACACAATAACAAATTCTGTATGTTTGTTGGGACAAGTGGCCACCTGTGTTGTCTGTGGTGGTGCCCCTGAAAGCCCTTCTGCAAGCCTAGCCTGACAACACTCACTTTCTCTGGGCAATTTCTTTTCTTCCCATCTCTTTGGTCCAATGATTGGACAATTTCATCCTCCTTGATGTTGCGGTGCCAGGGGACTCCTGTTCTAGCTATTGAACTCACTGAATAATCGAGAGTAATTAACTCTCTCGGATAATCAACAGGAATCTCAACCTTAACAAAACTTAATCTTACAATGATCTTTCTCAAGCTTTTTCTTTACCTTGAAGTACCTCTAATAACAATACAGTCACATCTTTCAGACTTGCCTATCACATTCAACAGGAACTCTATAAACTCTAAGTCCATCTCCTTATTCTCTTTCCTTATTCTCCACATTTTGTAGATGATTACTTTCAAAATCATACTTTCTTCTGTGACCAGAAATGATCTTTTTAAGACAGGAAAAAAAAAAAAAAGAAAAGAAAAAGAAAAGACAGGTTCAATACCGAGTATTCACATGGCAATTGGCAACTGTCTGTAACTCTAGTTCCAGAAGATCCAATAACCTCTTTTGGCCTCCATGGGACACAGACATCCACATAATGCAAACTGATAAATATGCTCGCAAAATATTCAAACTGTTATAAGAGAAATAAATTTAAATATTTTTAAAAAGAAATGTAGTCTGGTATAAACATGCAGCCACCATTTAGAAAAGGAGACAGACGATTCAGAAGGAAAGGATAACTCAAACACCACAGAATGATAACAATCCAAACCAGGAATTTTGAAATTAAAAAGTAGAACTAGAAATAATTTAAATATAATTTTTTGTTTATTTATTTAATTTTTTTTTTTTTTATTTTACACACCAACCACAGTTCCCCTTGCCATTTCTCCTCCCACTTCCCCACTTAAGTCCAGGTCCTCAGTCACCCACCCCCCATTTACTCCTCCAAAAGGCTAAGGGCTCCATGGGGAGTCAGCAAAGCCTGGTACATTCAGTTGAGGCAGCTCCAAACTCCTCCCCCTGCATCAAGGCTGAGCATGGTATCCCACCACAGGGAATGGGCTCCAAAAAGCCAGCTCATGCATCAGGGATAGATCCTGATACATTTAAATATAATTTTAAATGTATTATTAATATAAAAATCTCTATAATTTTCTAAATTTGTCTACCATATAATAATTATATTAAGGATTGCTTTAAAAATAATATTCCTTTCTGGGTGGAGTAGCAGCTGTAACCTTACAACTTGGAAAGTTAAAGCAGGGGTTCTGAGTTACAGGCCAGCCTGGGCTGTGCAGCAAGACCTTGTCTCGAAAGCCTAGCATCAAAACAAACAAACAAACAAAAAGACACAAAATATTCATTGTTTAAAAAGCCATTTTTTCTATAAAGAAAAATGCTTGCTCCTATAATAAAAGCATATAGACAAATGACTACTGACAAATTTCCATGATATTGTATTATATTTTGTGTTACTCAGGATCAAATGTAGGGCTTTACACATGGTAGACATCATCAAACTATATCTCCATCCACACTTTTAGTATATTTTAATCTTTTGTTAGCAGTGTATCTGTTATGCACAAATATATTTCTAATGAATTTATCATTCTACACGAATAATAAATATCATTTAAGGTTTTTTTGTTTGTTTGTTTGTTTGTTTGTTTTGTGTGTGTATGTGTGTGTGTACAAATGCATGGAGGGCTCAGAAGATGTTTGATTCCCTGGAGCTGGAGTTACAGGACAGGTAGTCATAAGCTCCCCAATGTAGGTATAAGGAACTGATCTCATGTTCTCTGCAAGAGTACCAAGGGACCTTAACCTCTGATATATCTCTCTAGCCTGATTCATATTTTAATTTTTTTTGAGATAAGGTCTTGAAATATAGTCTAAACTGAACTTGAACATTTGATTTGCTTCAGATATGCAGCACCATGTCCTGCTAAAGGAATATATTTTAAATTAGAAATGTTTTTCCCAGGTTTAAGACATCCTAATAAATTTATTAAGCATCAGGAATCATCTCAATTTTAATTTATTAATACATAATATTTTAGCTCAGTCTTTTTTTTTTGGCCTCTATGATACATATCTTTCTATGGCCAACAGCTTTTAAAACAAAAGATAAAACACATCAAATAATGATGATAATTTAGAATATTTTACAAGTTTTAATATCATTAAATTGTAAGCTGTTGTTTTTAACTAAGACTCTTTTGTTCAATTTTACCAATAAAGACTCAGGAAACCTGCTAGACAGAGAGCCAGAGAAAGCACCCACCTGCTTCCTCCTCCACCAATGTCCCAGAAAGAGAGCTTTCTCCTACACCATTTCAAGCAAAAACTCTCCAACAGGATGTCCCTCCCTTCTACTTCCTGTTTCTCTCTCTCTTTCTCTGTCCTCCCAACTTTCTCTTACTCTTTATAGTTACTTCTTATCAAATGGTTGCTTGTTCTACTGCTTGACCTATGGTTGTAGTTGGAGATCTTCTCTCCAAGTCCCACCAAGCCCCCATGGTCCCACAACCCACGTATAAAATAATCACTCAGACGCTTATATTACTTATAAACTGTATGGCCGTAGCAGGCTTCTTGTTATCTACTTCTTCTATATTAAATTAACCCATTTCTATTAATCTATAAGTTGCCACGTGGCTCGTGGCTTACCAATACCTTACATCTCGCTTGTCATGGCAGCAGCTGGCAGCTCTCTCCGCCTCTGCCTTCCATTTCCCAGAACTCTCTTCTCTGTTTGTCCCACCTATACTTCCTGCCTGGCTACTGGCCAATCAGTGTTTTATTTTAACAAATCAGAGCAACACATTTGACATATGTGAACATCCCACAGCATATGGTTGACTTTATTTAATCCTATTTACAATAGTCAAGCAGAAAGCTCTTGGATTAAATGTGTGTGCTAGGGCTGGGCCATAACACAACTGAAAACAGTTTTTTTCCAGCAAATAATGCAATCTCAGTATTTACAGTTTGATCAAATATCCTGTAACAGTAAACTTTCTTACAAAATTTCATTCTGAATCAGAATATACTGATTCAATAATAAATCAACTCCATTAAAATATTCTCCCTGTAAGTATGAACACTGATAAGCAAATTACAATATTTCACATTTAAACACATCTAAGCTCACAGTAAATTTATTCAATTTTCCCTTTGATTCAATGGAACTGGTGTTTCATAATGTATGTGTTCCTATTTTTAACCTATCTTTTCTATATTTTTATTATTTTCAATTACAAAAAATCTTCATATAAACTAAATGTTTTGTCATGAATTTACTGAATGTTTGTGCTAAATATTTCTAATTAATGATGGCGAAATGACAGCCAAAATTTAGAGGATATATTTACAAAAATATTTAATATCACCATAAAACATGTACATGAGTCTGCAAAGTAATTCTTTATAGTCTCAAATACTCTAAAATTTAATGAGAAAAAATATACTAATGTGATTAAATTATTGTGCTTTTTCAACTTTAGTCTTCTCAGACGATTATAAGCTTTTTACACTGTATATATGTAACTATAGTTAAACTTTTAAAGTATATCTTCTACTGGATTAGTTGATTATTGTGGACATTTTGTACGTAGTTAGGAACTACCATGTGCATCATAACATATTCCAATGCAGCTCTAAATTAATTACAAAAATTTCTATAATGTGTTCCACAGAAATACACTTTAATATCATCAAGGAAAACGCTTCCATTATTTTGTTACCATTGACATACAATTTATAACAGTACTTACGACGAAATCAAGAATTTTGTGGTGTTAGTGACTGTTCTAGTGCCATAATCAAACACCATGATGATGGAGCTCACAAAAGGAAGCATTTGATGAGGGGCTTGCTTATAGTTTCAGAAAGCTAGTCCATGACCATCATGGCAGGGAGCAGACAGGCATGGCACCAGAGCAGTAGCAGAAAGGTCAGGCAGAGAGAAAGACATCAGTCCTGCCATGGCCTTTGGAACCACAAAGTCCACCCCCAGCAACACACTTCCTCCAACAAGGCCACACTGCCTAATCCTTCTAAAACAGTTCCGCTAACTGGGTCCAAGCATTCAAATATATGACCCTATGGGGACCATTCTCACTCAAAACACATTCACCTTTGACAAAATGGACTTCTAAACCCTCTCTTTGATTTTATGGATTATATAAAAAATTTGAACCATTACTGGATTTTCTTTCCCCAACAACTCACACTACAGTACAGGCTGTCCTTGAATCTGTGGCCATCTCCTTCCTCAGCCTCCTGGTTATCTCTTAATAAAAAATATCCAGTGACACCCATGTACAACTGATATTATCTATTGTTGTACTGCTGTGGGATGTTCTGTATGTCAAATGTATTGCTCTGATTGGTTAAAATAAATAAAGTGCTGATTGGCCAGTGGCCAGGCAGGAAGTATAGGCAAGACAAGAGAGAAGAGAATTCTGGGAAGTGGAAGGCTGGGTTAGAGAGACACTGCCAGCTGCCGTCATGACAAGGAAGATGTAAGGTACTGGTAAGCCACAAGCCATGTGGCAAAGTATAGATTAATAGAAATGGGTTAATGTAAGATAGAAGAAGTAGATAACAAGAAGCCTGCCACGGCCATACAGTTTCTAAAGAATGTAAGTTTCTGTGTTTACTTGGTTGGTTCTGAGCTTCTACGGGCTTGGCAGGTGAGAGAGATTTGTCCTGACTGTGGGCCAGGCAGGAAAACTCTAACTACAAATGGCGCCCAACATGTTGGCAAGCGTTTCCACCTAAAACCTGAGAAAAAAGATTCTAAAACAGAGCTAAAAACAGCTTCCTAGTTGTCTCTCAAGTTAGCGGCAGCCTGTGGTTTGAGCCACTATGGTGGGTTCCTGGCGTGTGTGTCTGACCTGCAGTGTGGCAGGAATGAGGAGTGTACAAGTGGCACTTTACTCTGCTGCATGGTGGATTTAGCCTTTGCTAGTTTAAAAAAAAAAAAAAAAAAAGGCTTCTGGGCTATACACTGCTTTGATAGAACTGCTTCTGATAGTTGATGGTACACATGGCTCCAGACGCAGAGCTGATGGAAAACTGTACCACCGCCACTTTGAGAAGCTGAGGTGGGTGGAGCCAGGAGCCACAGCAGCATTTTAATCTTACAAAGATGGATATTACACAGAGAATCTGGTTTGGGTTGTCTTTGGGATTTTTAACTACAGAAAAAGATTTGATCGTAAAAGCTGTTGAGTTAAACAAATATGTAAATTTTAAAGGTACCTTGACTTCAAAATTTGGATATAAGGATATGTTGCTTTGGAAAAGAGGCTCTGCTTTTGTTTCCACAAAAAGCCAGAGGCTGTGGATTTGTTTCAGATTAAGATACATCAGGTTTGATCAGCCAAGACCACCTGAAAGGTCTCCAATGACACAATGGCCAGATCATCCACATCCAGAATGGTTTCAAGGCAACTGGGTCAGAGGTTTACCCTCACTACTCCATAATCCTAAAATTTTCTTTGTGTCCTCATAAGATGCAGCACCCCCCTCCAGCAGGAAGTAGTAAGAGAAACTATGCCCACATTCCCAAAATTATCAAGCTGGCTTTGGAGATGGAATTGGCTCACTCTTTCTCTAAATCCAGACATAATGCTAAAAGAAAAGGTTAAGAGATTCTTGTGTCCCAAATCAGAAGGGCCCTCTGGTGTGGGAAAGAGAAAAACCAATGTTTTTATTTAAATCAGGTTGATTATAAATGTGATCTCTTTCTAAAGAAAAAAAAAGGACATATGATATAGATAATAGGATGAAAGGGTAGATTAATAAACTTACTTTTAAAGAACAACAACTTGTTTAAAAATGTCTTACATTGGTATAGATTGTAGTCTATTGATACAAATGTAAAATTAATTTTGTTATTCTGTATATATATTTCTACTCTCGTTTGAGGTATTATGTTTATGCAACTCATTTAGACTGTAATGGATAATTAAGAAATACAGATCAATTAGTCTTCTATGATAGTTAAACTTATAGTCATGTTAAGTTTTCTAGGTATACATAGATATATTTCAGATAGACAAGTAATCTTCAAACACTTCAAAGGTCTACAGAATATGGCATTTAAAATATTTTAAAAATTTAGACTTTCTGGACAATGAGACATATCTGCTCTTGGCACACAGATTTACTTCAGAGAGGAGGATGGACATTGAAGACACTTCATATGGAGTTTATCTTCACCTTGGCAAAAATAGCCATTTGGGCAAGAAACTGTTCTTGCCTGGACTGCTTGATCAACTAGACATACAGGACCCATAGAAAGGTGACCATTGAACTTTGCTTGACAAAATGGTCCTTCAGGTTCCTGCTTCGCAGAGGAAACTGCCAGGCATTCTACAGAACACCAAAAAAAGTGACCAAGAGACTCTAGCTAGCCCTGTGGGCTGAAGACAAATGCCCCAACTTTACAAAGGAACATTAGGTGACTGTCCAGGCTGCCAGCTGTCTCTGTCTACCCTACAAGACTCCCAAAAGTTGCTTGTGTCGTTCTCCCGATTCTCAGATAATATTATATCCTTCTGAGGTCTTTGATGTGGTTGAAGACTAGATAGTTATAATTTCCTCAATTATGATAAAAGATAAGTTAGATATAAAACCTTAGACTCACAAATATAAGATAGATAGGATATCTTCTTTAATATTGTAACTGTAATTCTTGCTTGATAATTGTTTTGTTATCTGAAATTTTACTATATAAAAGTTAAAACCTTGATTTTTGAAAATAGAAAAGGGGAAGTGCTGTGGGATGTTCTGTATGTCAAATGTGTTGCTCTGATTGATTAAAGTAAATAAAGTGCTGATTGGCCAGTGGCCAGGCAGGAAGTATAGGTGGGACAAGAGAGAAGAGAATTCTGGGAGATGCAAGGCTGGGACAGAGAGAGACACTGCCAGCTGCTGCTATGACAAGGAAGATGTAAGGTAATGGTAAGCCACGAGCCACATGGCAAAGTATAGATTTATAGAAATTGGTTAATTTAAGATAGAAAAAGTAGATAACAAGAAGCCTGCCACGGCCATACAGTTTCTAAACAATGTAAGTTTCTGTGTATTTACTTGGTTGGTTCTGAGTGTCTATGGGCCTGGCGGGTGAGAGATTTTTCCTGCCTGGCCCACAGTCAGGACAACTCTAACTACATTGTACTAACTGGAGCAGTGAACTAACAGCTATCGTTTCATTTTTCATACATGTACAAGAAAATTTGAAGTTGAAAATGGAAGCATTAATTTAGAGCAATCACTTGATCTAAGTAAAGCATTGTTCTTTGGACCCAGTGTAGCTCTCTAAGTATTAGAATGTGTTACATAAAAGTACAGTCTCAAGCAAGACAATGGTTGACCTACATGTTTTGGAATCTTATACACATAGTTCTATAACTTCTAAAGGTGAAATAATGTCATCCTTTCCTGAACACACTCCTCTCAGTAAATTGAGGAAATAAGTACCACTCGTTAAATATGCATCACTCTTTTGTTGTTATCACTGTTGCTAAGGGGTATTATAAAATAAAAGTGCATTCTCTAACAAACAATTATCGTTTCTACCATTTTGTACCATAAATTAATTTATTAATTTTTGGCTCTGGGGAGGCATCACATACCTTACACATATTAAGCACGCATTCTATAGCAGAGGGTCGAGGTTACAGAGTTTATGTTATGAGGACTAAATAATCATGAAGAAAATTCTGAGTCTTCAGTAGTAATGACAGAATGGTAGTGGATGAATAGATTTTTAAAAATCTTGACATGAAATAGTGATGAGAAGGCATGGTATGTTCAATGTTAACCATGTCATTTTGAGTGGCCTGTATAAATGGAAATATCCTGGCCAGAGATAGAGAAGAGTGAAATAATTAGTATTTTCCTCTTGTTGCTGTGGCCTAAAACGGAATAATGTAACCCATCATAGACTGGAAGTCACGGCTCCAGACAGGTTTCCCAGGGGTGGAGTAGGAAACAAGGGGAAGACGCTGTTCTGCTGTTGTGCTTCCCTTCCCCCTTTTTATTCACTCTTGAATCCAGTCTGGGGATAGAACAGCCTATACCCGGGGTGGGTCTAACTTCCTTGGTTAAAGCTTCTGGAAACTCAGAAAAGGTCATGCCCAAAGGTGCCTTCCAGGAATAACCCAGACACCTCCTAATCCAAGGAAGCTGACAACAAAAATGAACCATAGCTCCTCAAAGTCATGTAGCACAGAAGACTGAGATATTTAAACCCCTTAGATGATAACCCACAGGTTAAAAAAGTAGCTCATGTGTGAGTGTGTGTACAAATTTTTTAAAATTTCAAATCATTGCTTATCCCAAATAACTGTCCAGATACTTTCTACCTCCTATTTTACTTTTATATTAATTTTCCCTTTCCTTAAATATTGTTGACAAATTCTAAATTTATTCAAACTCCTAGCCTTTAATTCAAGATTTTTGATAGGCAAGAGGTCTTTGTGATCATGTTATGGGATTATTTATAAATATATAACCAATCACCTTTAGGAGAGGTTAAGAAAGAGGGAAAACAAAACAACACAGAAATTAAGGGTTTGCTTGGGGATTGGGGGGAGAGGGGGTATGAGAAAAGCCATGCAATATAAACAAAGCAGGATCAGAGAGAGGCTGGGAAAAAATTATAAAAGAGAATATTGTTGCAAAAGATATATCAACAAAAGCCCCCGCCACCCCGTAGTGTCTACCTGTCACAATGCTTTTCAGAAAGTGCAGTTCAAAAGTCAGCTAAAACTGAATGACTGGAGACACTTGCTAAATATCTAAATACCTGGGCCACCCAAGATGTGGTAAATTAAATTCTCTCAGCTTAGGAAACCAAACTGGCAACATAAACGCTCCCTGGGGAATTCTCCTCACCAGGTTTTTATATCCTGATGCCTTTTATAGATAAGCCTGCAAGTGTTGCTCTCCAAGAACACACAGTCTTTATTCCCTTTTTAGATGTGCTTATGGAAAGTGGGTAAGTGAGCATTTGCATACCAAGCCATTATTCCTCCAAGGACTCAGATGACTGTGTCTGAATTATGCTCACACTGGAGGAAACAAACCAGGTTCTCTAACTTCTAGCCTTTAAATGAACATGCTTTATTCATCTAATTTTTCTGTATTACTTAGAGTAAGAGGTTGGCCAAATGGCCTCACATCCCATTATCTTTACCCGGTTTTGAGTAAGTGTCCTAAAGTTGTCCTGGCTGACTCTGATCCTGTTCTCTTCATACCTTACTTAGCCTGGGGAGCTGAGATTTCAGGGCTGTGGCATGAGGCAGGGCACAAAAGCACAGAAAAGCTTAAAACTGCAAAGTGACATTACCACATTTCTTTTTCATTTTAAACTGAACTGGTTAAACATCATACAATCAAGTGGCATTTACAGAAACTCCTGGGCAGAGGGTGGCACAGGAAGATGATCTCAAAAACCACAAAAGCTCAACTCTGTGGTTTGGACTAGAACACAAATATCTCAGTTTGTGTGTTTGTGGTGAGCTTTTCTAACAAAAAGTTAGGTAATTAATCACAAAGAGAAAACCAACAAGTATGAAGTGTAAATTTATTTAAGGATGAGAAGCAGCTGGCTGTGGTGACACACAGCACTCAGGAGATGGAGCCAGGAAGGTCACAAACTGGAGGGTTGGAGCAGGCTTTTTCTTTTGGGCCATCACCAGCTCCCAACAGGACACAAAGATTTCTTATTAGTTATGAATGATGGAGACTTCTTATTAGTTGCGAATGCTTGGCCTAGCTTAGGCTCACTCTGGCTAGTTCTTTTAACTTAACTTAGCCTGTTTCTCTTTATCTACTTCTCCTTCCTTCTGTGTGTCCTATTTTCCTGCTCCCTCCAGTGTCTGGCGGCTGCCTGGCCTCTTGCCCATGCATGTCCCCCTCTCTCTCCTTTGCTTCTTCTCTAACCTAGATTTCCCTCCTATCATTCTCGCTGACTGCCAGCCCCGCCTATCCCTCTTCTGCCTTGATACTGGCCAGTCGGCTTTTTATTAGACCAATTGGGTACCTTAAGCAGCAAGGGGAAACAGCAACACATCTTTTCATAATTAAACAAATACAGCAAAAACAAACGTAACACATCTTTACACTATTAACAAAGGCAGCATAAACAAATGTAATACACTTTCACATAGTTAAAGTAATAGTCCACAACAGAGGATAGCCTAGTCTACATAGTAAAACACTGTTTCAAACAAAAAATAAATAAATAAATAAAATGAATAAGGCAGCTGAGGGCAAGAGGTGATGGGGAGATGGCTTAGTCAGTAAAATCTCTGCCACACATGTATGAGGGTCTGAGTTCAGGCAGGAGAATGCATACAGGTAATGGGAGAGCCCAGCCCATGAAGGGCAGTCAAACTCAGGCTGTTTGCTTCTAGAATCTGGACTCAATGAAGTTTTTGAACACTGCAAACATTACCTAGAAAGAAAGGCCTATTTATGTCTGGGACTCTTTTACTCTGCTCTCTATATGATCACTTTCCAGATGATTTGGGTTTATGTCAGCACTGCTTGTACCTAACTCCTGGGTCTCACACTAAAGCACTGGCAGTGACAAGTCCCCAGATTAGCATAAAGATGGAATTTAATTAAGTCTCATATTTACAACTAGAGAATTCTTTTAAAGGAGAAGTCCTATTCTACATAAAAAGGCAGGATCATTTAAAGCTGTTTCTCATTTTCAATCATTATTGTTCAATTGTAGATATAAAGTAGTTCCAAGATTCTGTATTTCTAAACAGTTCCAAAGGGACACAAACCCTGCTGGCTGGACAGCAAATCAGGGAGTGACACTTCTGTCTGAGCCTCTCTCTATTACTCATGAGCTAGGTAAGCATCTCTCTACCACCTCTACAACTAAAGGGTTGCTATCAAGAGCACACAAGTCAACCTCCGGGCTGTACTCTGAAGACTCTGTGATGTACAGAAGAACTCAATAAGTGCCATTGTTGGTGTTATGGAAAATATTAAAAGCATATATTGTGTACCATTAGAAAGCCATTTCTAGAATCAACTGAACTAACAGAAACACTAACATAATACTATCATTCTTCTCCAAGCAGTCATTAGAACATCATTTCACATTGAAGGACATTCAAAACATAAGTGAGATACACTATGTGGCTTTATTAAATTCATAAATCTGAAGCTGATATGAATGAATTTGCATGAAGCTAGCAGGATTTCAGCTATTTAAAGGCCACACTTCATTTCTATGTCAGAAAAGCAGGTACACACTTACTTGAAAAGCTTTCTCTAAATTTAGAAATATCCATATTTGTTTTAAAATTAAAATTACCTTTTGTTGTTTAAGGACTGTGGTTTAGAAAAAATAGCTTCAGAGCTGTGGTGATTTAAGAATGATATATGATACAGACCGTGAATCAAAAATAAGAACATTAGGATGGAATAAAGGTAAATTTCAACCTGAAAAATATCTCAGCATCTATCACCAGACCTTTTTCCTCCCACAGTTACCTGCTGTTTCATGTTTAACAATATTATCAGAGCAAAAATCACCAATATCAAATCATTAGGACTAGGAATACAAGAAAAACAGAGTGAGCAGGATCATATAGACCAATATCATATCTTCTTATTTCGTTTCACATTCTTCCAAATCAAATATATCTGCAAAACAAAACTCATGAAAATGCCTGAGCTAACTATTATCCTTGACAAGGCAGGTATTAGCTGTCTCTCAAATCCAAAAAGCAAGTAACTCTACTTCAGTTTGACCTATTTATGCCTCCCAGATTTATCAGATGCATTTTTTAATGACCCAGAACCAAAGGAAATGTAGAAATATATTTGAAAAGTTGACATTAAGGTTGTGACACCAACCAAAACCACAAGAGAACTCAAAGTTAACTGACAGAAGTTCCCCAAAGCCGCCTGCTACCCTCCTAATTTAAAAAGCAGTTGCTCTGGGAAATAGTGATGGCATGTCAGCCGCTTCTTTGAAACTCCTGAAGTTTGTCATTTGGTGTTTGTGTCATAACCTTAATATTATTTAAACAAACCTTTAATATCTATTATTTAAAATGTCTTGGAACTGAAGATATCCTACAGCTTTGAAGAAACCATCCTCAAAGCACTGCAATTCCTCAGGTGCCACTTTTATTAGAAGTAGTGCATAAAACATTTGCTGTTGACAAATCTAATTCATTAAAAGGTGACATGGATGCATTTTAAAATCACTGACTGGCATCATTATCTGCAGTGCCTTTTATAAATTATTCCTCTTTTCCCTTTGATTGAACTTGTCAGAGTTCTCTTGCAGAGCCTGGGTGTTATGCCTTACAGTCAATGCTTTCAACATGTTTAGACAAGTCACAAGCTAAACAAACAGTGGGATTTTATTTTGAAGAAATGAGAAAGGGCAGCCCAAGTACAGATTATTGCACTCAATGCATTGATTTCTAACTAAAGACAAAGTCAGTTAGTGATGGTTTCATCTCACACAAAGGATTTAAAAATAACAGACTGTGTAGAATAGGGAATTTCAAAGAAAGCGACAATAAGAGAGAGATTCTGGCAGCCCAGCTGCACTGTCATGCAGAAAACTTGGTTTAAAATTGAATTGTGCTTCCCTTGACATCAGAGATCAGGTATATTATAAGGCTGACATCTGGCTGGCACACTAACTTCCTGAAGAAATATACTAACTGTATTCTTCCAGAGGTGCAGGAATAAAATTATAGATGCCTTGAAGGAAACTGAGTAGGCAGAGTACAAAATTATTCAAAATATGAAGAAAGGCATTTCCTACCTAATTTTATTTCAGAAGACTCTAAGAATGAGCTGTCTTCTAATCTCAAGCAGATTAAAAAAAATCATTTCCTTATGAGTTGTTAGCAGAAATGTTCCACCTTTCCCAAAATCTCTAAGAGAATTGGACAAAGCTCCATCACTGGCACAGTGGGGGAGGGGAACACATTTAAAACACAAACCATCTATGCTGATAGTTCAGCTTGATAATATGCTTATAGGTTTGAGCTCTAAATGAACTATGTTGGGATACATAAAGACATTCTGATGGGCTACTGAAGAAAAGTCAATTAACAATAAGGACCAGATAGTATATGCACATCAAAACAGTGGCACTTAGTGAAAAATATATTTAAAACTTTATTTTTAAATACTGATAATTCCTAAGGAATTTCAGCTCTAAGAGAATAAATCCTGATTATGTTGCTGGTGTTGTTAGGGTCAGAGCCTGGGCACCAGCACCCCCAAAAAGTTAGGTCCTGCCACTTATCTTCAATAGTTCAATTAAAGAGACAAAGAACAGGGCAAAGCAGAGAAAGATGTGGTCATCTGTGGTCAAACTGGCATGATCAACAAAGCAGTCAAGCGATCCTTGACCCCAAATGCATCTTCGGAGGCCTGACATTGGTTCAGGATTGAACAGGAAGCAAGAGGTGAACACAAGCAAGCCCTCTTGGTCAGGGTGTGAGACAATCATCTCTGACCTGACAAAGACCCAGCTCCAGAGTCTCTTGAAAGGTAGCCTGACAAGTTGTCAGACTTGCAGGAACTGTTTTTCCTAGAGACAAGTTCCTCCTCAGGCTAGCACCTGGCCTCAGCCTTTTCCTTCTCCTAGTAAGATTTCTGGGGAAACGTTAATTACTCAAGGACCATTGTTTTCATAGTCTGATGTTAAAGGGAGAAGCAAAATATTTCTCTTTCGAATACCTTTGGTCCTGTAAGGAAGGTTATAGGTGAACCAGAGAAAATAGACAACATGACTCAATTCAACTGCTATTTCCTTTTAGTTCCCATTGTTCTGGGCAGTTAATTAAAGCCATCTTTTCCACGTGTATCATATGTCATTCAAGGTCTTATTTTCATGCACTAATGCTTTATTTTTATTCCCATGGGAATTCCATGTATCTATTGAGTGTTAGATTTATTTATATTCACTTCATATTTTGAATGTTATATTTATTTTATGTATTTGTCTAAAAATTTTGTATAATGGTGTATTTATCCAGAACATTTGCTAAGCACATTTTTCCTGCAGTCATCAAACATAAATTAGTTTGAATTATTTCAAAATTCTGTACTGTTTTCTTTATCTTAGCTTATTCAGAGGAAAAGGTCAAGCACAGGAGCAGTTTGTCCAACAACAACAGCCAAGTGCCACTCAACATTTGAACAAAGGTGTACATGTGATATCTAGGCAAAATAAAAATTACCCATAAGAAATCATATCAAATAATAGAATATACATATTTTCAATCAAACTGAGGAGATCAAGACAAGAAAAAATTCCATTCATGAAACAAGACTAGAAGCAGGACTTGCCACTATGGTTGAGAATGACCCACCAATATTCTCCCAACAAAGAAACTACAGGGCTAGGCAGAACTGACAAATGGTTCAACTTAGAAATCATAATGAACATGGAAGTTCCAGTAGTTTTTTTTTTCAAATAGATTACATTTTATTTATTAAACTTATTTAGCCCATTTCCTTCAGTATAAATTTCATTGCTTTCCCATATTCATATTAAAGCTAATTAAATTTAATTACTTAATACCTAAGTATTTTGAAATTAAAGTATAACTTTTGGAGAGTAACATTCTGGATACTCTTGTTACCAGCAATTACAGCCCAGTCAGCATATAGATTTTCCCAGTTTAGGACCAGAAACTTTTTTGCAATGGCCAAAGAGAATCCATTTAACACAACTATGTTGTGAATGGAAGTAAGGAGAGTTGGAAGTGAGGAGAGTCAGGCAGCCAACAGTTCTGCTGGTCCTATGTCAAGTCGTACCTGGAACAAGCATGCTTGGGATTGGCAGAGTTGGATCGTATGGACAAAGGAGCTCAAAGAAGCCAGCGCTAGCATATATGAAGAGATGACAGAATAGGAGACAGCAGAAAATGACATCTGTCTGTCCTTCCTCATATACAGCAGTCCTCTATCCTTACACACATTACAGAGATTCACCATGAGTTGAGAATAGAATTACTGACTTGAAGAAATAAAGCACAACTGTCCAACCAGGCACCATTCAAACTACAAGCACAGAATGAGTTCCAGGAAACCAAATGTGAAATTAAAACAAGAATTTAAAAAAATACAGACATTTATGATCATTAGCACACACACCAGGACAGGATGACTCTCGTTCACTGTTGGTGGGATTGCCAACTGTTGCAGCCACTATGGAAATCAGTGTGGAGAATGGAGAATTCTTAAAAAACTAAACATAAGTCTGCCATATGACTAAGCTATACCACTCCTAGGCATGTGCCCAAAGAACTCAACATCCTACTCTAGAGATATTTGCTCAGCCAAGGTCATTGCTGCTCTATTCACAAAAGCTTGAAAATGGAAACAACCTAAATGTCCTGCAATAGACAAATGGATAAGGAAATGTAATACATACTCACTGGAATACTATTCAGCTGTATAGAAAAACAAAATCATGAACTTATAAGTAAGTGGTTTAAACTAGAAACGATCATATTGAGGGCCTAGACCCAGAAAGACAAACATCGCAAGTTTTCTCTTACTGGATGCTTCTAGTAGCTCTAAATCTTCAGATGTGACTACATAGCCTGTAGTAACTGAAGAATCCAGGAAAGACGCAGACTTCATTCCTTGGCTCGTGGTCTTTCTCTATTTTCTACTCAGCTTTGGGTTGAATCTTTGCCACACACCTCACTCGGAATTCTCCTTCTCTTACTGGTTTCACTTCTGAAAAGCCCTACCACTACAGTGAGCTCACCTAGATAACCCAGAACATGTCCTCTATATTAGGGAAATTGATGAGCAACTTTAATTCCAGTTGGACATTAATTCCTCTTTCCCATGTAACATAAAATAGTCCCATATTCCAGAAAGAACCACATCCTACTTTCCAGGATATTCACTGGATTTTTTTTTCAGCACTACATTTGGAACGATTATAAATGCCAAGTTTGTTTAATAAAGTCCATGATGTAGCAGTAAGAATTACTGATTTTATTATTTAAACCTTTGTATAGTATATGCAGTTTCCCAAAATTAACCAAATTGGGCTATCAATTTGGTACTTACGCTTCAGAGAAAACATCAAGCAATGTTTGTTGTCAAAAAATAAAATTCAAGCTTATAATCAAAAAGTTAAATTTCTGGAAAATGTGCATTTTGGAAGATGGTCTGTATTTTAAGATGTTCCTGATGAAATTCCTCATGAAATGTATTAGGATTTGGAAGATCTCACTGAAAAAGATTATTTTCTAAAAAAGCCACTTCATTATGGAACAGAATCATATGTCTGTACAATAGTCAGTCACCGAAGAGCACAGGGTTCACAGTAACAGTAGAAGCAGTGAACTGATATGCTCTCATAACTACACTAAGAAAAGACCTTATGTTTGCTAAGTTTCAGGGTAGGGTCAATGCTAACAGTCACAGTTATCTGAGCAGACTCTCAGAACACTTTACCTGTGAACCGAAGGCTGCATCTTCTTCACTTACTTCTGCCAATGCCACCCATCGAAACATACTGAAAGTGGGAGCAGACCTGAGGTTTAACTCTTCTGTCATGGCAGTCGTGGAATACAGAAACAATGCTATTTTATTAATTTATCTTTGTTTTTGGGAATACAGATATTCTTTTACAGGACATTGCATTAATGGTGTGCTACTGAAATACAGTTTTTA
Source organism: Onychomys torridus (assembly GCF_903995425.1). NCBI lineage: Eukaryota > Metazoa > Chordata > Mammalia > Rodentia > Cricetidae > Onychomys > Onychomys torridus. Next base: position 2,365,937 of record NC_050457.1, on the reverse strand, counting down.
AAATGTTTAGTTTTAATTTATATTACAATAAATATGTAGATAAAACTCAGTGAGTAAGAATTCAAAAGAGCCAGGCTCTGGAGGTCAAGGCAAATTGATCAGTAGTTCAAATTCAAGGCCAACTTAGACTACAGAGGGAGACCTTGTCTCAAAACAAAACAGGGCTGGGAAAATAACTCAGTTAGTGAAAAGTCTGCTGCAAAAGTCGAGGACTTGAGCTCAGATCCCTCGGTGAGCAGTGATAGCACAGTTCTGTGACCACAGTACTGGGGATGCCAGGCCACAGCTTGCAGGCCAGTCAGGCAGCTAACTCAGTAAGCTCAAATTCAGTGAGAGAGCCTCATCTGGGGAGGGGACAGCAAGGGAAATGGAGAAAGCCACGAAGCCACACCCAAAAGCACAGCTGCATCACACACATGGAGCCCCCTTACATATATATGCCATAAAAACAACAATAATAACAAAACCAAAACAATGTCAAAAAACATTCTCTGAAGGTTTTCAGTAATATTTAAGAATGTAAGTGACCCGCAACACCAACATCTGAAAACTGCTCCGTTAAACAAATGATAAAGTCCCCAAAAAAAGGATCAAAAATTAATAATCAGATGAATATCAGATCCCCAAGGAGACGGGCACAAAAGATATTGCAGGAACAGAGCTTCATCGTGCCTCTGCACAACCAGCCTGTTTCTGAACTCTTTCCCAAAGAGCAGAAGACTTTAAGGAACAATTTCATCCCTCATGGACATGTCTGAGACCAAACATGAATGAATACACACTAGAGAAAGAATGGTATATCTACAAAATCTAAAGGAATATATTACTGTGTGATTAAACAAACCTTGTATTTAAAAGTCAAAAATACATGATTAGCTAAGGTTAAAAATAAAGCAAGGAAAATAGGTAAAGAAATGTCATAATGTGATATAATAAGTACATAATAAATATAATACAAAAGACCATCATTACTGAAAGTTAAGGCCTCAGCATAACAAACCAGGGAAATCTTCTGAAAGCTCATCATTTTGAATCAGGTGAGCTCCAGACTTACACTATTAGATAGCTGTGCCTTCTTGAGAGAAAAAAAAAAAAAAAAGGAAGACTCAGGTGAAAGCTGCTGACTACTGGAGAGAAACACATCTACAAAATCTTAAGACATCCATGGCTGGTGTTAGGGAAGAACTCTTTCTCAGTATATATTAGAAAATAGTGAAGCTGAAAAAGAGCACTCATCATGTCCACAAACTGGTGTTTGCCAGGTAGAAAAAAAATCAAGAAGCCTTTTCTGGAAAGCATGATGTAAACAAAAAATTTCTATGTTTTCATCCTTAAGACCTCGCACAGAATCGCAGTTACAGGTCCAAGGACTGGACAGGCTGAGTCTCTTCAGTCTTCATCTCCTTCTGAAGATAGAGCTGCTCAGCCGTGGTCCACGGTAACACATTTAAACATGAGACAAAAGGCTCCTATTCACTGAAGTGACAGTTACAGATCATTATTTAAAAAGCAATGCAAAGCTGGATCTCCACAACTGCCTTAAAAACAAAGACAGAAGCTATGAAACTATAATAATTTTATATTTTAGCAAACATTATTCCAGGCACATGAGCAACTAGATAATATTTAAACTGTGCATATTAATATTACTTGGATGATGGAAATTGATTCTTTTTCTATCAAAATTTTAATTGTTTTGTATCTGGGAGAAGAAGAGAGTCTCACCGTACCATGAGGGCTGCTTCAAACTTGTGACTCTTGCTTCATCCTCCCAGCCCTGAGATTACAGGTATGAGCAGTATTCCTGGCTAACATTTCATTTCTTGATACTTAAAGGCAGAACTTTAGGCCATAGTTTGTTTAACTGCTAAATTTCAAATGCAGTCATTCACCAAACACTCACATTTTGAAATGGCTCTTTGGAACATGTCTTTTGATTCCTCAACTGTTCTTTACAGCTAATAAAACTGTCATAAAATATTAGAGTTAGTGTAAGAAGACATGGCTTGAGTGTTAGCATCAGTGTCTGGCAATTAGGGTTGTACTTTCTGTGAGGGTGGAGGGGCTGTGGCATTAAATTGAAGAGCTGGAATTCAGAGTTATAAATTCTAGCATATAGTCAAAGCTGGCTACACTGGTGGCTAGCACTGTACAGAGTACTATGGTGGCCACATGAAATCCCTTTCACAGATAACTTTGGTGTGAGGATTCACCTAACAGAGACTTTCTAAAAGTGTTAATTTATTTACGTACTGGAGATAAGGTAGCCAAGGATAATCTTGAACCTTGGTCCTCCTGTCTCCCTTTTCTCATCAAGTCCTGGGAGTTGGTATACACGACCCTAACTGGTCCATGTGGTTTCAGAAATCAAACCCACAGCCTCACGCGTGATGCTGACTACAGACCCTCGGCTGAAGATTTCTCAGAACAGGGTAACAATTTGATACGGTTACTCTCCTCTCTTCCTTTTTTAAAAACATGTTGTTAAGCCTGCACTGAAGCCTAAGGTCTCAGACCACCTCACCCATGCCCTCTTCCTAATCTTTTATTCCTGGTGTCTGTAAAAGCCTCTTGCACATATACTCCCTTGTGACATCTGCTTCTAGGGAAATTTGAACATGTTTACAGTACAAACCACCACACCCAATTCTACATGTCCATTATTTCATTTAATCTCCACAAGGGTCTATGAAGACGTCACTACAAGCCCTGTTTTTGAATAAGGAAACAGGTCAAAAGAACCTAAGAGTTGGGATTTAAATCCAAAACCATATAACTTCACTTATTTGTCCCATTTTAGAACACCAACTTTATTTTTTTAAGATTTATTTATTTATTTTATGTATATGAGTGCTCTATCTACATGTATGCCTTTATGCCAGAAGAGAGGATCAGAATCCATCATAGATGGTTGTGAGCCAACCATATGTTGGCCGGGAGTTGAACTCAGGACCTCCAGAAGTGCAGCCAGTGCTCTTAACCACTGAGCCATCTCTCCAGCCCCAATTATACAGACCCCATAAACATTTTAGGTTTATTGGTATATTTTATACATTATCACATTTAACTTAGTAAATCCACAGAGGTGCCATTTTATTATCATTTGATAGATGAAGAAAGTGTACCTCAGAGAATTTAAGTAATTTTTTTAGATAATGATTCAATAAGCTGAAGTCTGTACCCAGGTTCTCTCTGAAATCAACTATTTCATACTTCCTTGCCTAATTAAAGTGACAAATATCTACTTAGTGTCTACTGTTCTCACGTCTTTTTTATGTGGAATGCACTAATGTCTACCCTTCTCTATATTTGATCAAAACAGTATTTTGTTTTGGTATTAGCTTTTGTAAACCAAATAGTAAAATCACTGCTTGAACTTTATTCTTGGAATGTTATATGTATAAGCAATGAGTATGTTAATGTGTGTTAGCAGTATGTTATATGTGTGAGTAGTGAGTTTTCTAAGTTCTGAATGCCCATCTGATTTAAAAGCTGGTCTGGAACTCACTTGGGCCTTTCCACTTCCCCGAGTGTGATATGTATATGAGATGCTTTCTGTCAACCCACAGAACTGCTTAGGAAATTAAAAGACTCTGGGAAGCCAAGATGGCTTCTCCATTTGAATGTATTGAGGGAAGCTTGCCACATGTTCCATAGTCTTGATTTCATCCTTTTTCTTAATAATTACATATCCTCTAGAAGAGAATGAAGGTTAGCAATTACTAAAGATCTTATAAATCTACATACACAAGTGCCCCCCCCCACACACACACAATGAAAGATGCTTAGCTGAAATCATAGATCTAATGAAAGGCTACTTCATTTCACTGAATAATTCAAAAGAAACTGGCCATACTGGGTGTCCATGGAAAAGGAATACCATGGCCAGGCTACTCCATGAGTTATGGGAAAGTGTCCTACAGAGAAGTAGACTAAACAGGGGGGAAAGTAGGAGCTGAACTTAAATTCACAGCTTGTTTGTTCAACCATGTGCCTTTTACCACTTATCATTGTAGGGAAAAGACTAGCTTTTCCCATCTCTTAGAAAAATACCATTCATTAAGCAAGCAGTGCATCTAAACTGTAATTCTGGCTTGGTAACTGTTCTAGTATATGTTATTTACTATATTGAAGTTAAAACCTTCCTTTTAAATAGAAAGAAAAGAGGAAATTATAGGTGATACCACTTTGTATGCTGTGAATGTGTTGCTCTGATTGGTTGATAAATAAAATGGTGATTGGCCAGTAGCCAGGCAGGAAGTATAGGTGGGATAAACAGACAAGGAAAATTCTAGGAAGAGGAAGGCTGAGTCAGGACATGCCAGCCTGCCATCCAGGGAGCAGCATGTAATGGCACACAGGTAAAGTCACAGAACACATGGCAACATATAGATTAACAAAAATGGGTTGAGTTTTAAGTGTAAGAGAATAGTCAGTGGTAGGCCAGAGATAGTGGCCGAAAAGTTTTAATTAATATAAGCTTCTGAGTGATTATTTTATAAGTAGTTGCAGGGTCCATGGGCCTGGGCAGGACCAGAAAAAACTTCAGCTATACCATTCATACAAGGTACTATTTGGGGTGAATTTTAGGAGGATAAGAAGAATATAGAGAGACTAATACCTTCTTATATTCTCCTGTAAATCTTCTGATTTTTAAGTTTAAATATAATCAAATCTAATTATATATAAATTATATACAATTAAGTATGAGGGGAGAAGAGAGGCTAACATTTTATTACATATCCCTTTAAGTTGTCTGAATTTAAAAACTTAAATTTAATTGGTAAAAATGAATAATTTGATAGTACTTATTACATGAAATGTATTATATGTACACATGACTTATGGTCATTATTTCTCTTTATATAATTTGCTACAAGTGAATAGATATAAAAGTCAAAGTGTTCTATTAAAGAACATTTTTACACTTTAAAACATTTATTATACTATCATTTAGCAGTAGGATGTCTACATAAAAGTGCTAACACATTCCTGAAACTGAATAGTAATGCAGGCCCTAAACTCATTTTATAGTAACAAATTTATTAACATAGGAAGATTCATGGAATGAGAAAAAAAGTAGGTCACAAAATAAATTGTAGAATATTACTTTTATTTTTAAAGCACATACACATAAATCTGAAATAACGTGGAGAGACATGATGAGTAGGTATCTCTGAGTGGGGTAAATGAGGTTTTTATGCCCTTCTTTTTGACTTATTTGTATATGCAAATATTTCTGTAAGAAATGAAACTTCAAAGAGGAAAGGAAAAAGAACAGAAGAAAATAAGCGCCAATTCAACACCCCCAAAGACTCTGGTCACACACACAAATCAACACACACTGAAAAGCCTAACATCTTCAAACATGCACACATTGTGTCTATAGCCAGGCTTAAACTCTGCCTTTGTAGCTGTTAGCTTTCACTATCCTATATACATCAGGTGACTTAGTGACTGTTCTCTTCTCTCCGCTCTTTCCTTCTGTCCCCTTCCAAAAGTCCTCACTAGGCCCACACTCCTCATTATCTTTCTTCATCTGTGCTTCTGGAAGCACAGTTCTTTATTCTGCATGCTACCGTTACAGTGTTTGTCAACAGTCTATAGTAACTATTTGTATATGGAACTTTATTTCATAGTAGAGTAGAGATGAGTAAAACAATTCTTCATCCTTGTCTAACTTATAATACATAGTTTCCCCATCAATATACTTTTAAAGATTTTAATTTTTTTTATTTTATGCGTATGGAGTGCTTTGCCTGAGTGTTTGTATGTATATCACATGCATGCCTGGTACCTGTAGAGCTCAGAAGAGGATATGGAAACCCCCCAGAAGTGTTACTAATGGTTGTGAGCCACCATGAGGGTGCTGGAAACCAAGCCCTGATCCTCTACAAAAGCAATCTCTCCAGAACCTCCATTAATCTTAAATCTCTACAAGATTGAAGAAGAATAAAAGTCTGTATTTGTTTAATGTCAACTATGAGTCAGGCCAAGTGTTTGAGCCTTTCCAGAAATCAACTCACAAAATTTTTGAAGCAGTCCTGTGGGTCCATCTTATATTCAGAAGCATAAGCTCATAAGTCCACAAAGGTCCCTTAGACTACTTGTGTAGAAGCTTATTTATTTAAAGAGAGAGAGAGAGAGAGAGAGAGAGAGAGAGAGAGAGAGAGAACTGATATTTAAAGTCCCAAATCCCCAAAACTCGAGTCTTGTACTTCCATTACAAAAGCATGATTCCATGTTGCTCCATGGGGCAGACACAGTACATATAAAGCCCCCACTGACCAAGGTTTTCTAGTGTACCAAAACTGCTCTCAGGTAATACTGGGGAGTTAACAGAAGCCAGAGGATTTCACAAGTAATAGAAGAATTTAGATTATCTAATCCAATGTCTCTTATAAATGAGAAATATAACCCCCAGAGGAAGAAAATTCCCTTTACATACTATAATATATATTGGTAAACTGTCATGTGCTACTTTAGCTTATTGAAAAGTGGGTTACCTATATTCCTCTTGGCCTATGCATATAAACACTGTACCTTTAAGAACAGTTAGAATGCAGACTGTTTCTAAAAGATGTTACTGTTGTTTCTTTCATGATGAAAACAAAACAAAACAAAAAACAAAAACAAAAACAAAAACTAAAACTAAAACAAAAAACATGGACACTGGGAAGGGAAGCCAGAAGTCCAGCTGGGGAAAGCTCATCCCTGGAAAGAAAGCTTCATCAGGAGCTCTAGCTGAGCGCTTTGGCATCTTCAGTTGGTTTCCACTGAGTGCTGTGAGCATCCAGTCTGCTGATGTTATCTCTACCTGCTGCTAAGTTTTAACCAAGGATGGTAATAGTTTTTTTCTTTATTCCTTTTTTCTTTTTTAAGTCTTTGGGGTCCTGCCACCCAGCTCTCAAATAAGTACATGGAGACTTATTCTTACTTATGAATGCCCAGTCTTAGCTTGGCTTTTTTCTAGCCAGCTTTTCTTAAATTATCCCATCTTTCCTTTGCCTCTGGGCTTTTACCTTTCTCTATTCTATATATCTTCTTACTCCCTGGCTGGTTGTATGGTTGACTGGCTGGCCCTGGCATCATCTTCCTCTTTTCCTTTTTTTCACTCCTCCTTCTTCTCTTCTCTTCTAGCCTAGATTTCTCCTCCTATTTATGCTCTCTGCCTGCCAGCCCTGCCTATGCCTCTCCTGCCAACCTATTGGCAGTTCAGTTTTTTATTAGACCTATCAGGTGTTTTAGGTAGGCAAAGTAACAAAGCTTTACAGAGTTAAGCAAATGCAACATAAAAAAATGCAACACATCTTTGCATCATTAAACAAATATTCTAGCTGGGCAGTGGTGGTGCACTCCTTTAATCCCAGCACTCAGTAGGCAGAGACAGGTGGATCTCTGTAAGTTTGAGGCTAGCCTGGTCTACAGAGCAAGATCCAAGACAGGTACCAGAACAACACAGAGAAACCCTGTCTCAAAAAAACCACACACACACACACTCCACAGCATAAACAAATGTAATACATTTTAAACTAATATTCCACAACAAATGGGGGCATTCTGTTCTGCCTGGGACTCTCTTGATCAGGAACTATAGCTGACTGCCTTAAAGGGACTTTCACAGTCTATTTCACCTAGATATTTTGAGTACTTTGTTTGATGATATTTTGCTACATATCTATCTCTTGCCATTTATTTTTTACTTTGGGTTGATAAATACTTAATAAACTTATTCATTCAAATCTGAAAGTACAGCTATCATAGATCATTCTCTGTACCTAACAAAACATATACATAAGGGCTAGGCTAGAGTTAAAACCTAATAGGTGGTAATATGGCCTTTAAATCATAGGTACGGTACTTAATAAATGTATGTGAACTAGCACAACTTATAAAGCTAATCTTGTCTCAGCTTTTTCATCTATTAAAAAAAGGCTAATACTCTAGTACTGTGAGGATTAAAGGTTACATTGCATAGGAAATGGTAAGCAACCATAAATAGTTGATACTTATATGTAAATATGTACAAATGTGTTGTTTAATAGCTGTCTTTAGAGGTAGCTGGTATTCAGGACTTAAGAGTCACTAAATTGCTATTGATCTCTACATCTCTTGCTTTTGCTGCAAGTACTAAATCTACATAAAATACAGATATTTACCTTTGGGTTAAAATGATAAAATTGGCCAATGATTGGTATTTATCTTATTCATGTGAAAATTACCTATGACAATTATCATAGCTTTTAAATCGTATCTCCAAGGTTTGCTACATACATTGATTGATTTCTCCTCCTCCTCCTCCTCCTTCTCCTCCTATTCCTCTTCTTCCTCCCCTTCCTCCTCTTCCTTTTTGGCTTCATCAAGACAGTGTTTCTTGTGTAGCTTTGGAGCCTGTCCTGGAATTCACTACATACTATTGTACCTAAGACCAAAATGAATGATTTTTGGACTGAGTTCTTCTGAAGGACTTCTTTTCTTTTATGTGTATGTGCATGCACAAATATGTGCAGGTACCAGCAGAAGCTAGAAGAAGACACTGAATCACCTGGAGTTGGAGTTACAGAGCCACTGTGAACCACCAGATGTGGGTGCTGGGAGCTAAACTCCAGAATTCTAAAACAACAGCAAGAACTCTTCCATCTCCTAGCCTATTTTGTTGTTCTTTGTTTGGTTGGGTTTGTTTTTGAGACAGGGTCAGATATATCTCAGACTTGGCTTGAGGGTCTAAAGAAGTGATCTAGGACCTTAAACTCGTAACTGTCCCACTCCAATCTCCCAAATACTGGAATTTCAGGCACATGCCACCATGCCAGGTAAACAAAGTAAAACAGTCAAATTCCAGAGTCAGGTAAACAGGACTGAACTCCCAGTCATGACAATTTTCTTTGTAAAAGTTATAACCTCTATGGTTGTAACTTAAATATAAAATGTATGCAGAGACAAGATTTTTCTTTTTTGAGTATTAAACAGTGAATGTAAGCTATAATGCAGAAGGTAGACACCCATGAATATTCATGAAATGCTATATGAATATAAGTCACAAATAAGTAAGAACAGTGACTAAAAGCTAGTTGCTACATGGAAATAGCATAAAATCTCCCTGAAAGAACTTATAACTGTTTACTTTAAGATACAAGTAAAAAAATATAAGAAATAATAAGATGATAATATTTGTATCAATCAGAAAATTATAAAAGTTCAGTGATTGATCAAACAGGAGATTAGAAAGGTCAACAAGCTTTCTTAAATATGGTTGTTTTACTCTGAAAAGGCAAAGGGGCACCTGCCTGGTGCTTCAGCATATTTGTATTGAATATATGGCATTTTTCTTTTTAAAAATATTTTTATATGTGCACTTTATGTATACGGTGTTTTGTATGCATGCATATTAAACGCACACTTGAAGAAGTCATTGGACTACAGTGAGAGTTGATTGTGAGCTGCCACATGAGTGCTGGGAATTGAACTCGGCACCTCTGGAAGAGTGCTCTTAACAACTGTGCTATCACTCTAGCCCCAATACTGCATTGTTCTTTATGGTAATCTCTCAACTTCTTCTGGGATAGACTGGTGTGCAGGGGAAATGAGGAAATAGTGTAGGGTAAAAAGGCCAGCCAAAGAAACCCATCCTTGACCCTGAAACCAGAGCCAATTTAAGAAACACACTTTAGCCCTGAAATTAGAACCAAAGAAACACACCCTGACCTGAAACCGTAGCCAGAGAAACACACTTTGTCCCTACAACCACAGTCAGTGAAAGAAACATACCATGGCCCTAAACTAGAGCCAAAAGGCTAAAAAGGGCCAGATGAAAGACACTTACTTTGGCCCTGAAACAGGAGCCAAATTTGCCCCTGACCAATTGAGCATGAAACCAACCAATCCCTGAGCACAAAATCAACCAATGCCTGAGCAGGAAAATCAACCAATTGCTGAGCTTGTCCAAGCTCAAGGATTGAAATTCAACCAATTCTCACCCTGAAAACCTCCACCCTGGAAAACTCCGCCCCTAAGAGGCTCCCTGTAAGTCCTATGCCTGTTCAGTTTACTGTTGCCTTTTTCCACCCTTTTGTTTTCGGGGAGGGGAGGAGCAGAGCGGAGCAGAGAAGAACAACTTTTCCCCAGAGTGAAAGCAAAGCAGAGAGAAGCAAGACTGTAACACTTACACTGGGGAAACCTTCCCCTAGGGAAGAGAGTTGTTAACAGAGTTGTTAAACTCCTCTGGGGGACCTGAGCAGAACTGTAACAACTTGGCTGGGTGTGGAAGGCCAGTGCCCACCTTTTACATGGTTTTTATGAGGAGGAGAGAAGCATAAGGAATTTGTGGATAGAAAGATAGCGGAGATTAGACAGACAGAAACACAGGATACCTTGGGGAGGACCTGGATAAAATCCACGGGCCCCTTCTGTCTCTTCAAAAGGGCTTTTTATAACAATGCCAAGGAGTGGGGCAAAAGACTTGCTTGCTAGATCAAAGCATACTGCACAGCCCAAGTGCAAGCACTTCCAAACACCTGGTAACCATGCATGTGGTCAAGCTATCCCCTAAAGCAGCCTTGCTGGGTAAAGCAAGCTCAGATCTCTCTAGGAAACCTCTGTGGGCTTCCCCAGGGGAAATGGAAACCCTCTCCTACTGGGGCGGAGTTGTTACATTGGGAAGACCTTTCCCTGGAGCAGGGCTGTAAGCGGCTATTCTTATCATGACTTTGTGGTATTCCTAGGCTCCCGACTGCCAGGATCCCTGCAATGCTTACAAAAGATGACTAATGAATTACAAGGCGATGAGTAAACTTAGCTGAAACTGCTTTAGTCAAAAAAGAACAAAAAAGAACTCTTAAGATTCATTACATGCCACCTTTTGGGTGTCCGAAGAAATGAGCATCTTTACTCACACTACACATTTGTCAGAAGCAATTTCTCTGGGTTACTCAGACCTCCATTCAAAGTTCTCCTGAACTCTTCATAGTTGAGAGAGTTTGGAGTAAAACCAGAGCATTCCTTTCTGAAAGTATACCTAATTCTGGATCAATGGTTTCCAAAATGTAACACGTATATCTAAAGCTGATGCAAAGAAGTATAAGAAGGATATCATCTCATTAGTTCATAGCAATAACAAAAACAGAAACCATTATTTACTTAAAACCAAAGGAGAAAAGTTTAATTCTAAGTCAGGAATGACTTCCATGCCCCATTCTGAAAGCATGTAAAAAGATGTCCTCTTCAGCTGCCTGCGTGCCCTCCCAGTGCACCCCTGAACTATTTTAACAGTATTTAGTAGGAGGAATATAATGCCACTTTCAAGAAACAACGGTGACCAAATCCTGCAAATAGGAGACAGTAGAAACCCAGCTTTCTTCAGCCCTGCCCAGGACCACTACTTGGGGAGCCAAGATTGACTTCCACGTTGATAATAGGTAATGCCAGTGAAGACAATAAGCAGGGTCCCAGAGACTTCTCAGCCTCAGGGAGGGTCGGGCTCCACGGGGATGGACTAGGGACTTACTGGTTCAAGGCTTGCCTGCTCACTTCTCGGTCCTAACAACATGCTTGCAGGTAGCTGGCTGGCCAGAAACACCAGGCCGAAGAGTCGAGAGGGGAAAGTCACTCACCAGTCAGCACCGGCGGCGCGGGTCCCGCATGGGCCTGATGTGCTGGCCAGCCAGAAGCAATCGCTCCACAGCTCAGACCGCCCTGGCGACCACTCCAGAGCGTCACTGACAACCACCCGGAAGCGGTGGAACTGCTTCCGGGGCCGCCGAGCGCGCGGCGGGAAATTATTTCCTAGTAGCAAGATTAGTGGAGCCGTGAGTGCTACCGCCGTGGTCGTCACCCCTACCGCCGCCCCTGCCACCGCCGCCACCGCCGCCCGTAGAAAACAGCCCAGACCCTCCGGTCGGCCGGGAAGGTAAAGCGCCTCAGCTCGGAAGACGCCATTCCCCGCGTCCCCAGGCCGCGCCGGTGACATTCCCGCCGTCCTCGCTGGGCCGCGGCGGCGCCCGGTGCTCGCGCTTTCCACAGCCTTGCTTCCTTCACGGTCGCCCGCGCCGGGGGCCGGGGCCGGGGCCCGCGGCCCGCCCCGCCCCGCCTGGCCGTGTGGCCCGGGGCCTGCCCCGCGGCGTGCTCTCGGCCGCTGCCTGCCGTCGGGGCCGGCGCTAGGCCGCCCGCGTCTCTGGTTTCCATAGAACCGGCTAGGCTGCCTCCCCTGCCCCCCGGTTCCGGGCTGCTTCCAGACCCTAGCTGCAGCGGAGGTGGCGGGGAGCCCCAGGGCCTGCCTTCCAGTGGGAGGAAAGTCGACACCTTTCTCTCTAGTAGAATGGTGTCTTTCACAACGCAAGGAAAATGAGTTTCTATCTCTGCGGCTGCCATAGGCTTTGAATAGAAACGCGTGAACATCTTCCCTGAGGGAGGGCCTGTGTTCCTGGGGATGGTCTGCTGCCTGAGCACCAGTAAGAGACTTAAGTGGTTATCCAGAAACTTTTCCACTCCCAAGGTCTGACTAAATATTGACACACACTGATTTGCCTTATACTCCAAATCAGGATTTGGGACCTGTGGTAGACGGAACTTGATTTTAAAGTCCCCAAGCTCTTTTATGACAAATGACTGTCCTCTACAGAGGAAAAATTTCTGTTGAGACATTGGGAATGAACTGGATTCACAGTTTACATGTAACAGACACCACATCTTACGGACTTGTTTGTTACCTTGTCATGATCCAGGTCTTACGTTGGTTTTCAAGCTATCCCTGTGAATGGAATGTTTGTCTTTTTTTCTAGGTGTTAAGAGCATAGCTGAACACTTGGTGGTAGATTTGTGTGGTAGGGAATTTGATTATTTGTAAGTTAACGATAATTTCTTTTCACGTGCTAGGGTGTTTAAAAACACTCAAATGTTTAGATCTATTTTATTGTAATAATTTTAATAAGCAACTAACCTATTAAACCTGCATTCTAAATCCAGATTTTCTCATGCTTTATTGATTTAGGTGATGGTCAATTATGATTTAGAATATTTTTGCTTTTGTAAAGCAGAAAGCTTAGATTATGGTAATGTGTGAAGTAGTGGTCAATTCTAATTCCTTTTCATAATCAAAATTAAGAGTACTGAAGAGTTTATTCCATGCATTCACATTCTCCATGGATGCCTCTTTGATTTTTTTTTTTTTTAAGGAATCCAATAATATAACCTTACTAATTAGATAGTATTTTTATTATGTATCTTTTCTATATTATTCCACAAGTCTTTTCTTTCCACCGTTTAAAAACCATGTCAAGAATAAAGTTCTCCATAAGGTCAAAATAATGAAAACCTAAAGCAACTGAAGAACCTTTCCAAAGAACAAAAAACTATAGTGGAGCATCACCTGTTCTTTAATTGATTACAGCAAAATTATTTTGAAATTGAAAATATAATGCTATTTTTGATAAGAAAATCTGTTTGAAAACTTGAAATAATTGATTCCAAGTCTGTCTTGAGAGAAAAAATGATGGAATCTGTTTTGCCAAAAAGTAATAACAATAATAGTAAAAGTAATAATAATAATAGTACTCTAGAATATTCCTAGAAATGTATATTTTAGACATTAGTATTTTCCCAAAACATTAGTATTTTCCCAAAAAACGATGAATAACTGTTTAAATCTTTGCATTTGTTGCTCTAAATGTCTTACCCATGTAAGTAGATTCTTTTTCATGCTTTCCTGTTGTACTGGTGGAATATTGATTGCTTTGTAGAATTGCATTGTGTTTATGAAAAGTAGATTAAACCTGAAATTTAAGCCTGGTTGGCATTGTGGAAAGGGCATAGCCTAGTCACAGAACACACTTATCTTTGAATCTTGGTTTCACTGTTTTTACAAAGATGTGACTCCTCCCTAAAGTAGGGTTTTGTTGTTGTTGTTTTGTCTTTTGGATTTCTTTTCTCTGCCCCTGGTGCTAGGGATTGACTCAGTGCTTATTTCCTGCTAAGTATATACTATACTGTATTACCAAGTTATTGCCCTTCCTTATCTTGTTTGTGTGTGTGTGTGTGTGTGTGTGTGTGTGTGTGTGTGTGTGTGTGGTGTAGTATATACTGTGTTACCAAGTTATACCCCTTCCTTAATCTAGTATCTTGTATTCTCATCTGTATGCAGGTAAATATAGTGGAATATATATGAAGTATATAGACCACAGTAGGCCCTTAATAAGAATTAAATCAAACATTTTAATTAACCAATTGTAAACTCATGCTTTTCATACAGAAAACTTTCTTTGTACAGTTTGCTTCATAAGAATTCTTTTCACCCTGAATTGAAAGGTTTAGCCCAGCTTGCATCATGTACAGTGTTGGATAAATGGTATATCTCCACATTTTCCTTCAGTCTCTTATTTTTTTCTCTCTCGCCACATTCACTTTTTATTAGTTCTCTGTTGCCAAATTCCCCATTAAAGGAATTGACAATTGCTTCTTTTCTAGGAGACAAGAACATTTCTCACATCTATCACTAGAGACTTCTTGTTTTCTGTTTCTGTTTGTCTTTTTTTTAGTTGTGTGTTGCTTGTAGATTGAACCTAGGTGCTGTGGATATCGCTCTGTACAAATAAAATGTTGTTTGGCCAATGGCTAGGCAGGAAGTATAGGCGGGACAAGAGAGAAGAAGATTTTGGGAAGTAGAAGGCTGGGGGGAGACACTGTAAGCCACGAGCCATATGACAAAATATAGATTAACAAAAATGGGTTAATTTAAGATAGAAAAAGTAGATAACAAGCAGCCTGCCACGGCCATACAGTTTATAAACAAAATAAGTTTCTGTATGCTTTCTTGGTTGGGTCTGAGCGATTATGGGAACTGGCGGGTAAGAGAGATTTGTCCTGACTGGGCCAGGCTGGAAAACTCTAACTACACCTAGGGTCTTACACATGCTACTTAGACACTGTAGCATTGAGCTACATCCCCAATCCCTCCAGACCTCTGTTAAATAATTAATAATATATCATATCATTGAAAGATGGGGCAGGAAATAAGACAGCTTTTTTTCATACTTATTTTGTGTGTGAATGTGTATATATGTTTTTCCATGTGATTCTTGGGATCAAACTCAGGTCTCTAGGTTTGGTGGCAAGTGCCTTTCCCTGCTTAGCCATTTCCTTGGCACTAACATAACAACATCTTTTAAAACAAATTCCAAAGGCTTGCTGAATGACATTAGACAAAGGGTCTGTTTTTTCTTGGGCCCAGAAGGGTGAGGATTCCTACACTCCACTTGAAATGAAAGCATTCAGAGCTAACAGAATTTCCCTGATACAGGATGAGTACTAAGACATGAGTGTATGCTTTACAGCTTTGTAAGCAGAAAGAAATCTAGTGCTTTGACCATATTTGGTTTCATTTTAATTTTCAGTTTCAATTTCTCAGTTAAATCTTTCAAGTTTTGAATTCAAAGCAGTGAAGTCATCTGTACGGGAGACTTATGTATGTGCTTTTTGGAAGAAAGGATTTTTCAGATGTTCTCTAGTAAAGAAGGCTTCAGATCAAATTGTTTCCTGTCACAATGAAAATGAAGACAGTGCTAATTTTCAACATGTGGTTTATTATATTTATCAACAAGAGTGTTACATGGAAAATAATAATAAAAAATAGGGAAGTACATTCCCAAATTTTATTATATGTACTTGCTTTTCATATACACATTAAACTAATCCATTAGTTTCATAAGGTGAAGAAATTAGAGATAAATTTAATCACTATATACTTTGTAGTACTTTTGAAATTTTCTATACTCAGTGTTGGTTGAAATTAAAAAATAAAAATTGTAAAGATTATTTTAGAAGTAAAAATTTAGTTTTTATACACATATATGTAGCTGGTTATAAAACATTATGCAGAATAGGGAAGAAAACCCTTCCTTCCCTCCAAGGACTTGGTAACACATCCTGTCTTCTCTTTTCTGCAGTAATTGTATAGCCAACTGTTCATCCCGCCTTTGGTCGCTCCCTCCTACCTCACTTTCCTGTCCTATAAGGTCGCACTTGCTGTGTCCAGGCTGATCTGACTTGTGGTCATTGTCCTGTCTCAGCTGAAGACCTTTGTTTTGTGACCTGTATTCCTGCCCTGATTCTCACTTTGACTTCCTTGTCTTTGAGGCAGGGTCTCAGTGTAGCTCTTGCTGGCCTGGGACTCATAGTGTAGCCCAACCAGGCTGGCTTAAATCAGAGAGCCACCTGTCTCTGCCTCCCTATTGCTGGGATTAAAGGTGTACACTAGCACTGACATATTGTAAAGAATTGAATGGTTCTATTAAAAAACTTAGCATAAAATATTACACCATCACAGTAATGAGAAATGTAGGTTCCTGGTGCTTCTGGCCGACACCAACTGTCAAAGAATTTCAGGCATCAAGGATAAGCCTTGGTGAGAGATATTTTAAGACAGTCCACGCCACAGTGACAGTTGCTTGCTATGTATAAAGGGAAGCCTGTTCATAGGCACTGTCTCCTGAGATTTGTATTTTATGTGGCTCAGGGTGAGTACATTTTAAAGAATTACTACTATAAAGTTTTAAAATATTACAACAAAAGAGCTTTTTTTATAACTAGGAATTTACTGGTGTAATTTTTTATTATAAAGATAAACAATAAAAAATAAATGGTCTCTTTTCTCCTCATTTATTTGAAGATGTCATCAGTGTGGTACTTAAAGGTTCATACATTCTACTCCCTTACCCCCACCTCAGCTGGGAAGATAAGAAAATTTTTCTAGAAATGCAACTAGTATTAATTGTGTTATGGAATGTTTGTTCTTTTCTGGTACTGGAAGATTTCAGTCCTCTGTACTTCAGAACATATATTACCTACATAAAATTTAACCTTAGTCTAAGTTACCTGGCTTATTGATATGCTTTGAGGACATTTCTATAGTGTTCTCTTTTAACTCATTGGCACATCAAGCTGTTTACTTTCTCTTAAATTTCCAGGGTATAGAAGAACCATCAAACTACTACTTATGTATGAAATACATCCGTGTCTGAATTGCCATGTTTATGTATATATTAATTGTCCTGTTTAGTCAAATATATTGGATGTCATGTAGACATTTTTGTTTCATACAATATGATGTTCAAAAACGTTGCCTTTGCTTTAGGTTGTTGGTCACATAATTACAGAAGGCAATTAGACTAGTCTTGGCATTCTTAAAACTGCTAGCTGTGTGCATGTCCATGATTTACAGCTCTGTGAAAGTTAACTAGCATATCTCCTGTTTTTCTGGTAAACTTGTAAATAAATACCTTGCATTCTGATTTGTTTTTAGACATGTATATGTTCATACTGTTTTATCACTTGGATTTCTTTCTTTTCCTCTTTTAATATGAATAGTGTCAGTTTCTTAGTAAGCATTTTCAAAGTAAGGAAATTGCTTTAAAAATGCTTTTATGCTTTCTGCTGTTGTATACTACAGTTGGTCCTATTTTCACCTTTTTATGAGACATTGTTTTAGCAGAAAATGCTGCTAAATATATGGAGGTGATTACTGCCATTAAAATTATATTACAGAGGTAGGTTTAAGATTGAACCTGCATTATATATATTTATTCTAATAAGTTCAAATAATTTAACAATTTATACTTCAAAATAAAATGTATTAAAATGTCACTTCAGAACTTAAAGTAGCAGTTACTGATATGAAAAGGACAATGTGATAGATGTTTTTCTTTTATTTTTATATACCATGTAACTTTCATAAAGCATAATGCAGTATTTAAAGCCAGCCTATTAGTGATAGTGTTAACAGCAGTTTTTGTAACTTTGTTTTGATTATTGGCAGCAGGAGGGCATGGGGATTGATCCCAGTGTCCTCTTCAAGATAATCAGGTGTTCTGCTCTAAAGCTTCACCCGCCCCTACTCCAGTTAGTCGTTAACACTTTTTAATGCATCATATATTCCATATATAAGACTCTAAGTTTTAAGAACTACTCTGATCCTGCTCCTTTTCATAATATTTCTTGAAATAGCCTGCTAACTAGTTGTGAAAACTCTTCAATACATAAGTAAAAATACAATTTTGAAAATATATAGTATGTTTAAAGTCATGGCTTCTTCTCATAACTGACTTTTGAGATCTATAAAAACACTGATTAAAAACCAAGACTATTTATAGCTACATTGAATTTTACTTAGTTATTTCTCAAGAGGCATATCATTTTCTAAAGGAAAATTATTACATTTTTCTTAAAGAATTCTTTTGAGTTAGTGAAAGAAGCTTTCTTCCCTAGTTATGGGCATCCGCTGTGTGATACAGATGTGTCTTCCCTGTGTGCACTTAGATGTTTGGAATCAAACAGTATCTTTATTTGCAGTACAGCGTAATCTTTGTATACTTGTCTGTATTGCAGTCTGTATTATTGGGTATTGTCAGGGAAGAGCTAACCATATTAACCTTGAGAATGGTAAAATGATCCTTTAACTGGGGACATACTTGTATCTTATTTATTGATGATAGTATTTTATAGCTATATTTCTTTCATGTATATTAGTGTACATTTTAAACTGTGTCTTAGCCAGACCAAAGCCCTTGTACCTTACATTAAAGCATTTGCTTCGTTTGAAGGTCTCATTCTTATAGATATTTAGTGTTTTGTATCTGAGTTTCATTATTTTAGAGGACTGATACTGTATACTTGTTGCCTCTTTTGGAATCAGTTGGCAAATACGTTGGCAAATACTGAAGACAGATTTATTGAGGTCATAATATCAGCTTCTTTTACTGAGTAAAAATTGGTTTGAGAGAGATGGCTTTGATATGCAGCTCTACTGTGCTCTTTGCTGTATGACCTGTGAATTGGTCTGCCCCTGCAGTGCAGGACTCCCAGCAGCTCCTTGAGATGTGTCAGAAAGCATTAATGTGAGCTGTCTTCACAGGTATTCAGATGTGCTGAGAAAAGTATATCACTTAAGTCTCTCAAGGAGCTTCTGCCTACTATGATAAAGGGTAGAAAGAGGAGCTGCAATTGCTTTACCCTAGCTAACATTTCTTCTCTTAGGAGCTTTAAGTGTGAAAAAAGAAGGTTCACTCCTGACCCTATATGATATTTTAAATGTAAATGGTTTATAGTGAAACTCTCGGTCTTATTCCAGAATGAATTTTGACCAGGAGGATGAGAACGGGGTGTGTGTGTGTGTGTGTGTGTGTGTGTGTACAGTTGTCCAGAGGTGTAATAGAGTTTTGATTACAGGACTCCCCCATCAGGTACGAAAATCTGATCATCTAAATCACGTATTCTCTTCCATATTTTAAATCATCTCTCAAGAACTTAAAATCCCTAATCCAGTATATTCTGTGTACATAGTTATTACTTTATTTGGATATGGCATAGTATTGAGAGGAAAAGAAACTTTTACATGTTCAACTTCAAGGATTTTCCCCCAGATATTTGACATGTATATTCTTCTGGTATGGAACTCATAAAGCCTTATTTTAGTTCTTGAAAATAAAATTTCTATAAGATTTTATTCACTTAATCCTGTTTTTAAATACTATACTTTTAAAAGATTGTTTTGTTTTGACTTTAGGTTTATGGATTTTTCTTTTTATTTTTTCCTTTCTCTTTGTTTTACTTATTTTTTGTAATGTATATTGATTAAATGTATATTGATCTATGCTAAGTGTACATATTATGCCCAACACTTAAAGATTACTTTGATTTTTTTTGTGTATGTGTGTGTGTGTATATATATATACAGAACATGTGTGGGGGTGGTAAGGAGACAGGAAGTAATTAAAAATCTAAGTTGTAACAGAAGTTGGAGTCATTATGCCTGTCTCTTAAATTATTTACTATAAATGCTGTGGAAATATAAGTCTTGTTAGTTACTTTGGTGACCAGTATATATTCTTTAGTTTTGCCCACATTTTGAAAGCTACCATGCAGCTGATAGTTTCATTTTCACAAGTGTGCTTATTTGAAAAGCTTTCAACAAAAAATTATGCTGAAAACATAAGTATGCTCATATTTATTTAGGCCCCTATCATTTTTTGAGGAATCATATTCAACAGTGTGTTTTAATGGCAAGTAATATAATACTTCAGGCTTTCAATGTCGAAACAACAGCAAAAATTCACTTTAAGGTTTCGAGAAAAATAATTTGAAACTGGCTTTTATTGTAGTAACTAAATTTAACATCATTACTTATAGTTAAGGTTTACATGTTTAATTCATAGTATGTTTCATGGTTTTAGTTTCTTTTTAGTATTCATAATTAAGAAAAAAGAAGTCACCTTTATGCATAATCTCTAACATCTGCTGTCTTCTGTATGTGTGTATATGCTAGATGGGAGATGGTGCCACAAAGCATGTCATCCAAATGACAGGATTTAAGATGGAAGAAAAGGAAGCTCTAGTCAAATTACTTTTAAAACTAGATTGCACTTTTATTAAGAGTGAGGTGAGTATAGAAATGTACTAAAATATTCAACATAGAGTTTAAAAATAGAATTAAAAAATAAAATCAAAATGTCCTTATATTATAAAAGTAAAAGGTTTTTTAATTAAGAAAATATCACTCTAGTAACATTGTTTCATGTGGATTCTTCCCTCCAGAAATATAAAAATTGTACACATCTTATAGCTGAACGCCTGTGCAAGAGTGAAAAATTTTTAGCAGCTTGTGCAGCAGGTAAGTAAACTCCCTTTCTCCAACTCTTGAAAAAAAAGATATCATGTTACTGGAAGAAATCTCAAGTGTCTGGAAATATATTATGCTTATTATATCAGATATACATGTGTTGTTTTCTGATTTTTTTTTTTAAGATACCTGATTTTTCTTTATTGTGATTAAAATTTTTTTTTTCTTTTTTGTTTTTGTTTTTGTTTTTGTTTTTCGAGACAGGGTTTCTCTGTGTAGCTTTTGCGCCTTTCCTGGAACTCACTTTGTAGGCCAGGCTGCCTCAAACTCACAGAGATCCGCCTGCCTCTGCCTCTGGAGTGCTGGGATTAAAGGCGTGCGCCACCACCGCCCAGCCCTGATTAAAATTCTCTAAAACATTAAAATACATATTAAATAGGAAGAAATATTTACTTTGTCACAAATTTAGTTTTAATGTTTTGCTTAAGAAAAAAATTGTCGTAACAAAAAGATGAGGGCAAATACCCACCTTAAGGAAAGCTTCAGTGAAGCCTCCCTCAGCAGCCAGCCCCTTGCAGAGGCGGGTCCTTCTCCCAGGCTGCTGCCCCTCTGGCTGCACTGGGAAGCGATTCTTCCTCCTTTAGTTCTCTGAGATAGTTAACTCTGTTACCCGAGTTGAGAGCTGGCCTTCGCACAAGTCGCTTTTTTATATGGTGATTGAGTTACTGTGACTTAGTCAGTCATGAATGCCACATCATTTTTTACATTCATCTGCCAGAGAAGCATTTAGATTATGACTAACCTTTACAAACAAAACTATGCATTATTCTTGCTGTTTAAATGATCACTGGTGCCCACATAAACAGCAGAATATAACATTCCCTATAAAATTCACTAATCAATAAGCTTAATATAGTGTAACAATACTGTGAATGTTATTTAAAAAGTTTAGCATAGGAGGAAATAAACCAGTTAGTAACATTCATTGCCTTTACTTTTAATCTTTAGATTTATATATCATTTAGTAGCATTTAGAATTATGGCTATGTATCATAGAAAAGATTATATACAATATTGAAGGCCTCTTCAAATTTTATTTTAAAAAGTTTTGCCAGTCTATCATGAGGATCTCATGTATAAAAAGGATGACTTTTAGTTGCTACTTGATCTTTATTGTTTACCATTTAGCAGAACTAAAGTTCTTTTGTGACAGTTCATTTGCTTTCTAGGAAAATGGGTATTAACGAAGGACTACATAATACATAGTGCCAAAAGTGGCAGATGGCTTGATGAAACAACTTATGAATGGGGATATAAAATTGAAAAAGACTCACATTATTCACCTCAAATGCAATCTGCACCTAAAAGATGGCGTGAAGAGTTGAAACGGACTGGAGCTCCAGGAGCTTTCCACAGATGGAAAGTTGTCCTCCTTGTGAGGGCAGATAAGCGAAGTGATTCTCTTGTAAGGTAGGAGGGGGTTTTATACATTTGAAGCAGTGGATGAGGTCTTATTTCTATGAATACCTTCTAATATTTATGTTCAGTTATAAGTCAGAATGAGATAAGATATTCTTTTTTTACAGCTGGAAAATTTATTTTTAGTTACTTTTTTTGAGAACTCATGCATGAACACTGCATCTACATCATTCCCACCTCCCCATCCCCCATTCAACTCCTCCCGTGCCCTCCCATTTTTAATGGTCACTTGTTCATTATTATGACATGTACACACATATGTACACCTGTATATATAACCACTGAGTCTAATCAGCTTTGCTCATTTGTCACGTGTCTAGGATTTTATCTCTCAAATTGAGCATTGTGCATGGATGTATGAGTTTCTTAATAGAACAAAATTTGTTTTATGGATGAGCTTTGATTATTCTGGTGATCTCCATTTTATTTCCCACGTTATTTATTTTGTTCAACTCAAGAAAATAAAAGAGAAAGCAATACTTAAGACATTTTGAAGCATTCTTAAGCTTTTGCTAGTTTATTATTTTATTATCAGAGAGGCTTGCTTGGGATTTATATAGTACTGTCTTTGTGGTTCATACTATTTCCATTATAACTTGATTTCTTTTTTTGTTGTTGTTTTTTTGTTTTTTTTTGTTTTTGTTTTTGTTTTTGTTTTTGTTTTCCCCGAGACAGGGCTTGTCTGTGTAGCTCTGGATGTCCCGTAGACCAGGCTGGCCTCGAACTCATAGAGATCCACCTGGGATTAATGGTGTGGGCCCCCATAACTAGCTCATTTTGTCTTTTTAAGTACAAGGAATTTTTATTTGTGAAAGTGTGTGTACAGGTGTGCCCATGTATGCATTTATAGAGGAAAGAGCTCACATTTTTCCTCATTACTCTTCACCTTATATTTTGAGACATGCTCTCTTGTTGAACCAGGGCTTGCTGATGTGGCTAGGCTCACTGGCTGGCTGGACAAGCTCTTGGAATCCTCTTGTCTGTTTTACAATGCTGGATTATAGGTGTACACCACTATGCCTGTGTGTTGACATGGGTGCTAGAGATCCAAACTCAGCTGCTCACACTTTAAAGGGGTAAAGACTTCTCACTGGCTAAACTGTATTTTGATACTTGTTTTTAAAAACCAGGGCTAGAACTTTAACTGTTTTACCAAAATGTAATTTATACTCAACCAAACACACCATCTTAAGTGTGCATTTTGATCAATTTGGAGAACTTATACAGTAATGTTAACCTACCTGAATCAAGAGCTCTTGTGTTCTGGACCACAAATACCAGACAGCCACTGGTTTCTTGTCTGTTATTATGCCTTAAGTGTTTTGAGGTTTGTTTGTATGGTATATTTCTTTGATCTATCATCATTTGCCTTGTGCTGTAGTTAGGATTGTTCTCGTGTAGTATTCCACTGTATGAATGTATTGTAATCT
This sequence comes from Onychomys torridus, assembly GCF_903995425.1. NCBI lineage: Eukaryota > Metazoa > Chordata > Mammalia > Rodentia > Cricetidae > Onychomys > Onychomys torridus. The sequence goes on along the minus strand of NC_050457.1, from coordinate 2,342,426 downwards.
ATTGTTTACCTTTTGTTAGACGTTTAAGGTTTTTTTGTCTTTGTTAAGCTGCTTTTAGTATTTGAGTATAATTTTTTACATAGACATGATTTCATTTCTCTTAAGAAATATCTAGGAATTATTAGCTGAAATGACAAATTTATACTGAACATTATAAGAAAATGCCGGATTGTTTCCTAAAATAATTGGGCCACATTTGCCCCTTGTAAAAGCACTGTGGTAGGGTACAGTTAAAATGGACCTGTCTTTGCTGTGTGTACAGTCTGTTTCAAGAACTCATGTTCTAGGTAATCATATTTAGTTCTACCTACCATCATCAGACATTTGGGTTAGCTTTGTAGTGATCTTGGAGTCAGTTAATTTTACTCTTCCAACTTTAATATTTTTTAAGCTCTTTGTGAACCTGGATTCTTTAAATTTCTGCATGTTAGAATCAGCATGTGAATTTCAAGTAAAAGTCAAATTGAGGCTTTCACTGGGATTGTGTTTTATTTGTGGTCCTGACTTTGTGAGAATTGAACTTTTAACACTATTGATTCTCCCTTAGGGTACACTATGTGTCTCTGCAGGTGTCCTTTAATGCTCTGTTAGTTATATTGCTTCTTTGTTAGATCAGCTGGCCATTACTTAACCCAAGTACAGGAGTATAGCCCTGAGCCACCACACTCAGCATGGTTCTTAGTCTTCGTTGTATCAGTTTTATGCATATATTGCTTGCTACTTTTGTATTTGGGGAAGCTGTTACAAATAAATCACTATAAGTTTTTATCTGCATCTATGGGAATTCCTGGCTTTTCTGTTTTATTCTCTTAATGATTATTCTGGTTGATTCTTTTAAAGAGTGTTTTTGAAGTGTCCAAGTGTTTTTGCCTGCATCTATTTATATGTACCATGTGTACTGTACCCTCAGAGGTCTGAAGTTTCCTCTAAGACAGGAATTATGACAGTTGTGAGCTGCCACATAGATTCTGGGAACCAAAACCTGGGTTTGTCATAAGAGCAGTAAAATATTCTTAACTACTGAAACATCTTTAGCCCCTACTGATTAATTGTTAGTGTTAAACAAATTTATATTCTTGAGATAAACTGTGTCATGGTATAGTATCCATTTTCAATATATTATTCATTCTGTTTGCAAATACTTTGTTAAAGAGTTTTCTGTTTTCATCCTAATAAATGGCTTCAATGCACAATAATATTTAAACTTCATATCATATTTAATGGTGACTTACCTTCCATAATAGTAACTGTAAGTGAGGACACAGTGAAGTTTTGAACAGGACCACTATATGGGTAGAAAGAAAAGTTTATTGAGAGAACAGACTGCCAGTCTGCTTCCAAGAATAGAGGACAACAGTTTGGCAGGAGAGTGAGCAAATTTTATATGATAGTCAGCAAGATAGAGGTCTTTGAGCTGGTGAAGGCTGTTAAGGTTAAGCTGGAATGAGATGCCCTTGCAAAGGTAGTTGACCACTGGAATGAATAAGGGAGGTAGTGGTTTTCCTGGTAAACAAACCTGCTTTGGAAAATTCTTGAGTAGTGCTAAGTTTAGGCTTTTGTTTAAGACATTATCTCCAGCACCGTCATTTTGGGGGCCAATTTGGACCCAACAGTGACAAGGCAAGGATGCTCACTCTGACCATTTTTATTTAACATTTTACTGGCTTTACTGGCCGATACTGTAAGCATGTATACACACACAAACACAATTAAAATCAAATGAAAAAAGAGAGGAGGAAAAGTGAAAAGGGGGTTAAAATTGAAAAGAAACAAACATAATTGTCTTTTTTAGACATAATTAACTAAAAATTGATCAAAAAGAAGGTACTGAAACTGTTAAGTGAATTTAGCAAGATCACTGTATGAATTTTTTTAGAATAGGCAAAGAAAAATTGGAAATTGAAATTTAAGTTAGTGTCAGGGGCCATGCAAGAGGAACAGCAAGCAGCTTTGAACTCATGGGAAACGGCCCACTAGTTAGCCAGGCTTGGAGAGACAGAGCTGCAAGGACTACTTGTCCTTAGGGCCTCCTGCTGTTATTGAGCACAGCTCTGCTTGTTGCCCTCACAGTCACCATGTCCCCTGTACTCTACAAGTTGTATGAAAACTCTACAGGGGTTTCTAGCCCCTTGCTGGGCAATGTCACTGTTACTTACAATAGTAGTGATTGACTTTTTCCAAGATTTGCTACTGGAGTAGATTAATGATTCAACCACCACTCTTAGAAAGAATTTAGAGATGTAGATTGTTAGTAAACTTAGGTTAAGATATTTTTGTTAATACATTTTGGTAAAACAGTTAAGGTTCTATCCCTGGTTTTAAAAAACAAGTATCAAAATACAGTTTAGCCAGTGAGAAGTCTTTACCCCTTTAAGGTGATGGGAGGTGGCTCAGTGGGTGAAGTGGTTATCCAGTGTGAGCAGCTGAGTTTGGATCTCTAGCACCCATGTCAACACACAGGCATAGTGGTGTACACCTATAATCCAGCATTGTAAAACAGACAAGAGGATTCCAAGAGCTTGTCCAGCCAGCCAGTGAGCCTAGCCACATCAGCAAGCCCTGGTTCAACAAGAGAGCATGTCTCAAAATATAAGGTGAAGAGTAATGAGGAAAAATGTGAGCTCTTTCCTCTATAAATGCATACATGGGCACACCTGTACACACACTTTCACAAATAAAAATTCCTTGTACTTAAAAAGACTTCACCCTTTAAGGTGATGGGGAACAATTTGAAGTTTAGAAAGGCACACTTTTGATAGTTGAGCGAGGGACTTGTTGAGGTGAAGGAACAAGAACAAAGGAAGCCTGGTTAGTACTAGCTGATGTGCCTTTCTTGCTAAGATAGATTGGTGACCAAAGGCAATTATTAATTTCCCTGTCTTCCTGGTATGATTTAATAAAAATTGTTGGGTGGGTGTGCACTCAGGACTTAAAGTAGAAATGGCTGTTTCTTTTTTATATATAAGCTTAGATTTGTGATTCTTTTACAGTCTTTTGCAAGGTTACCTTTTGAGATAAATACTAAAATGCTTGATCCTTTCTTTGTAAGCGAAAACAGCTGCCTGACAAGTACAAAAGGAATTGGCTGAAATATACTTGGCTTGCTTAAAACTTTGTTAATCAGTTATAAAGGAATCATTGTTTGGGGGTGAAGATGTTATGGTGGGAATATTAATACAAAGAAAAATGTTTAACTAATTGTGAGCTTGTAAGAAAAATGTACCTCGTGATCATAATGTGATTTCTTCCTTTGTAAAGATTTTACTTTGTTTTCAAAACTATGTAACTTGTGGTTGTGAGGTAGTCTTTCCTTGTGTAGAAATTTCTGTCTGTCCAGTTGTTTGCTGTACCTCGTGATCATAATGTGATTTCTTCCTTTGTAAAGATTTTACTTTGTTTTCAAAACTATGTAACTTGTGGTTGTGAGGTAGTCTTTCCTTGTGTAGAAATTTCTGTCTGTCCAGTTGTTTGCTGACTCCACACTTTCTCTTCAGTGTCTCTGTCTTGCTGAGGGCAAGTCTTCTCAGCAAGTTAGTTTAAAATTTATTTTATTGATTTCTACATTTGTTTTTTAAGAGACATTTTACTGTGCAATTAACATGCATATTCCCATTGTCCTCCATATGATAGTAGAGATGTGTACCATCAGCACACACGTACACATTGTGGTCTCATCTCTGGTATATTTTCTGCTGAAGGGAGCACACGCAGTATTAGTAGATCAGCACACTCCGAAGTACTGCAGTTATTCACGCCTTGGCTCTTCCACCCGTACTGTACCTCCCACCTCTCTGTCCTTACCTTACTTATCCTACTTCCTCTGTATCTATCCTCTGGGGACATTCATAAGAATAGTCCTCTTATTTACTTAATTGTGTATCTTTTAACTGATATATTTTCATTCCCTATCTCCTGTCCCACAACCTTGTAAATAACCTAAACCTCTGAGAACTAATGCTCCTGTACTTTTGTTAAAATTTATTCTTTAAGATTCTACATGAGAGTGAAGTCTCTGCCTGGTTATTTGATTTTATTGTAAGGTTCTCTAGTTTCATTCATGTTTTAACAAACGACAGAGTTTTATTTTGTATGAGCTAAGCAGTGTTCCACCATGTATCTCTAACACATTTTCTTTATCAGCTGGTGAGCATTTGCGTTATCTTGGCTGTTGTAAATAGTTCTACAATAAATATGGGAGTATACCTCTTTAACATACAACTTTCCCATCCTAAGAGTTTATATTCAGTAGTGGTAGTTAGAATATATGGTCGTTCTTTCATGTTTTAGATAGTCTTTGTACTGTTTGCACATGGCTGTGCTTGTTTTGCTCTCACCAACAGCAACCAGGGGTCCTTTGCTTCACTTTGATAGTAGCCATTAGTTAATGAGTCCTCCAATAACTCAAACCTAAAAGGATATGTTTGGAATTCTTGCACAGAGGTGGTAACCTGGAGGTTTGTAAGCTCTGGACCCATATGCTTTCCCTATAAAGCTCTTCATCTCTATACTTCGTAATTTCCTTTATGGTAGATATAAGTGCCCCTTTCTCGGTTCTAAGAGCCAAGGAAAAAAATTGATCAAAGGAGGTAGTTTGGGGAACCCACTTTGATAGACAATCAGTCAGAAGCACGGGTCAAACAGCATAAGGATACTGGCTGTGATTGTTTGAGTAAGAATGCTCCCATAGGCTCAGATGTTTAAACACTTGCTCCCCAGTGAGTGAAACTGTTTGGGACAGATTACAAGGTGTGTGGTCTTTGAGATTTCAAATTCCACCCCAGGCCCAGTGTGTGTTTGTGTTTGTCTATCACTGTCTCTGTGTCTCTCAGTCTCTCTGTCTCTCTTTCTGCTGCCACACCCCCAACCCTCGTCCTCTTCTCTCTCTCTCTCTCTCTCTCTCTCTCTCTCTCTCTCTCTCTCTCTCTCTCTCTCTGCCTGCAGCTTAAGGATCAGATGTGGGATTTCAGCACTACTCAAATGCCATGCATGACCTCTTGCTTGCCGCCACACTTCCTGCCATGATGGTCATAGACCAATGCTCTGAAACTAAGTGAGTCCACAAATAAATGGTTTTTTAGAAAGAAAGTTGCCTCGGTGATGCTGTTTCATCATAGCAATAGGATAGTAACTTTTAAACGACACTGGGTACAGTTCTTGGCTCTGAACTGTCAGTCTGTGGAATGTGATGCTATTATCAGGTAAGGGTACCTAGGGAGTGCTTGCTTCTGCAAAACTCTTGCTCACTCACTGATAATAGAGAAATCTCCATTCATTCCAAGAGCACAGAGGGTTTCTATATTCATTACAGTGGGGTGCATGCAGAGGACCCCACATACAAACACACACTTTCAGTCTAATCTATTCTTCCCTGTCTTGTATGGTTTCGATGAGCAATCAGTTGCCATTCTTTGCTTATTTGTGTATGCTTTATCTGTTTTCCTTCAAGATTTTTCTCCTGACCATTGGTTTTTAGCAATTTGAATCTGTGTGTTGGGGCGGATGGGAGGTTGTTTTGTTGTTGATTTATTTTGCTTGTTGGGGATTTTTGGTTTTATTAGCTATTATCATATTTTTCCTTCTCCTGGGTTGTTCCCCTGGAACTCCATTGTCTATCTTGTAGAATACTTAGGTTTAGTTTTGTATTTTAACCTGTCACCACTTAAGGGATTTCTCAATTGTGTCCATTCCACTGATAAGTCTATTAGAAACTCTTCCCTGATACTCGCAGCTTACTTTCATCCTTTCCAGTGGATGAAAACATCATCCATCTCAGCATCTCTATTCTTAATTTACTATTGATTATCTTATCCCGTGCTATTAGTTCAAGTAATTTTTCTAGTTCTGTGGTGTATGCCTTCTGCTTTTTGTTGAATTTTGTTTTTTAAATGTTTTTTTTTTTCTTTTGGGGGAAAAAAAAAACTTTTCTACACTCTATTCTAACCGTGCTTTTCCCTTCCACTTCTCACAGAGCCTCCCCGCCTCTATACCCACACAACTCCAAGCCTTTCCTTTTAAAACTAAGCAAGCAGAAACCAAAAGAGAAAGAGAGAGAGAGAGAGAGAGAGAGAGAGAGAGAAATACATGCAGCACAAAAAAAAAAAAAACAAAAAAAACACACAAACAACAGGCCAATAAGATTAAAAAAAAAAAAAGCCCAAACAAAATAGTTTGAAACAAATTGCCTACAAAATACCATTTACTTGCTTTGTGTTGAGCTTTCTGACATAGTTAAAAGATTAATACTGCCCTTGTAGGATATGACTGGAATAATGTCCTCTAAAAGTTTTTTGAATAGTTAGAGAAAAATTGATAGCAGTTTTCTGAATGTCTCATAGGAAACAGAAGTGATGCTTCAGGTCCAGGCTTTTACTTAATAGGAGAACTTTTATTGATTTAATTTCATTATTTGTTGTTGGTCTCTGAGGTTTTTTGGGGTTTTGTTGTTGTTGTTCAGTCTTGATAAATTGTGTGTACAAGGTTTAATCCACTTATTTTAGGTTTCCCAATTTGTTTGTGTGTAATTGTTCATTAGTGTATTTTTTGTGGAATCACCTATAATGTCTTTATTCATATATGTTTATTGATTTGACTCTTCACTCCTTTTTTCCTTAATGTAGGTAATGGTTTCTCAGTTTTATTTTTCAAAATCTAGCTTTTAGTTCCATAGATTTGTTTTTCTTCTGTGTGTTTTCTAGCCTTTATTTTTGTCTTTTTAATATAAGGTCTAGTATCACAGGCTATTTGAACTGTTACCCTCCTGCCTGGGCTTTTTGAAAACTGGTATTACAGGTGTATGCCACCATACCCTGATCTTCTATTTTTTATTTTAGTATTTACATTGATCTATATTATTCCATTTATTTGCCTAAGTTTGGATTTAGTTTGTTCTTATACTTCTTCCTTGAGGTGTAACATTAAGTTGTTAATTTTTTTCTTATTACTATTATTATATTGTGTTGGTTTTTCCAGTCCCTATGGTAAAATACCCATCAAAAGTAAACGCAAGGAAAGAGGTTTATGTAGCTGTAGTTTCAGTTAATGTCTCGTCAGTTGTGGTAGGGAAGGAATGGCAGTGGAGCTTACGTCAAGGCTGGTCACACATGTGCAGATGGGAACCCAGAGGCCTGCCTGGAGAGGCGGCTAATCTGTACCCTCAAGTTTTGACCTGCCCACTACAAAACCACACCTTCCACCTCAAAGGTTCTACACCTTCCAAAAACAGTGCCATCTGTTGAGGACCAAGTGTTCAAACTCCTGAGCCTGTAAAGCTTTATTGTAAATTTGTCTTGAGGTTTTTAGTCCCTTCCATTTTGGGGTCCCCTTTTTCCTCAAGTTCCCTTGGCCACCAGTCCATAAGGACAAAGGCATAAGCAGGGGCAGATAGCTTTGCAAGGCCTATGAATGTGGCAGAAGTAGCCTTCAGGAGACAGCCTCAGTGAGGCAGCACAACTCCATTCCACATAAGATAGGATTGGGGGCAAGAGCTGGGGAATCACCTAATTTGCATCAAGTGGCCTGCTCTTATCACATAGCTGGATTAGTAGCCGCACAGCCCTATCAAAACAGCTAGAGCTTGTCACCTAATTACCATATAGGCAGAAGGGGAAGAACTTTGTAGGGAACTGTGTCAAGGGTCATCCTTGAGATAATCAGGCATCCAGGATTAGAGACATTCTCTAAATGAGGTTAGTTAGAAGAGCAGGAAGCCCTTGGTGGGGGGGGGGGGGTGGTATTCCTCCATATTGTACCAAGCTAGTAGAGAGTTGCCAAGCCAGTGTAGACGGCAACCTCTGACCAGCAGGGCCTCCAACATTCCATAACTTTCAGTGTGCTATGTTCCCATTTAGAGTTTGTCTCAAGACGTTTTTTGTTTTGTTTTCTTTGTTTTTGTCTTTTTGAGACAGGGTTTCTCTGTGTAGCGGTGGCTCTCCTGGAACTAGATCTGTAGACCAGGCTGGCCTTCAACTAAGAACTCAGAGATCTGCCTGCCTCTGTCTTCCAAGTGCTGAGGTTAAAGGCACAGACCACAGCCGCCAAGCTCAAGATGTTTTGTGGTTGTTTTACAAAGCTGGTAATTGACCCCATGCTAGGCTAGGATCTCTCATGATATTACCAACCTTTGCCTTATTATTGTTTAGTTAGGGTAGTGATTGTGTAATGCTGTTTATTTTCCAGTTATTTGTGTTTTCTTTTAATTTGTGCTGCTGTCAGTACATAAAGATAGTGATTATGATTTTAGTTATATTAGATTTCCTTCAGTTTGTTCAAATTTGTCTTGTGATCACACATGATCTGTCCTGGAGACTTTTCTGTGTACTTGAGAAGAATATATATTGTTGCTTTTGGATGGAATGTTCTGCATGTGTATTGGGTCCCTTTGGTGTGATATATAGTTCAAATTTAATGTTTCCTTTTCAGTTTCCTGTCTAGATAATCACCAGTGTTGAAAGCTATATACCTAAGTTTCCTTATAATTTATTGTAATATAACTTTCCCTTTCTATCCGTTAATATTTATTTGATATATTTTGGTTATCTAGTGTGTGTGTGTGTGTGTGTGTGTTTGTGTTTACAATTACTGTATCCTCATGATTAATTGACCCCGTAATTTCATAATGATATTTGTCTATTTTTATAGTTTTTACTTCAAGTTTCTTTAAACAAATAGAAATACTTTTGGTTTCTTACCTGTGCATGCATTAAAGTTCAAGTCTTATTTTTGGTTGAAGAATTTAAGCCATTTGTGTTAAAAAATGTAATTATTGGTAGGTAAGAACTTACTAATGTCTATGTAATGAAGCCTCTAGTAACTAAAACCTAAAAGGATATGTTTTAGAATATTTGCTGGGCATGAAGCCTATCCTGAAATGTGGTTGCTATATCCTCTGAGACTCTACCATAGAAAACTAATCTTGCCTTTGCACATGGTGCCAGTTGCAGAAAGCTTCTTGGTTAGGGGTGGGATCCCTTTTCCACCTTCCCTTCTCAGGACTGGCATCTCATCTGGCTTGAAGCTGTACAGGCTTCCTGCATGCTGCCACAGTCTCTCAGTTAATGTGTGTATCAGTTATGTTGTGTCTAGGAATCACTGTTTTTTGGAGTCATCCATTCCCTTTGGTTCTGACATTCCTTTCTCCTACTCCACATTAGTTCTCTCAGACCTGAGAGGGGATTTGATGAAAAAAATCACATTTAGAAACCTCTTCACTTTCTGCATATTGTCCAGTTGTGGGTTAGCTTTTCATAATGTCCAGGGTTTTTTTTTTTTTTTAGTTCATTATATATTTTAGATATTAGCCCTCTATTGGATGTGTAATTAGCTCATTTTCACATTCTGTAGCCTGCCATTTTATCTGGATGGTGTTGTAATTGTCATAATAAAGCTTTTCTGTTTCATTGGGTCGTATTTATTGTTTTTCGTGCCTATGCTATTGGTGTCCTGTTTAAGGAGTGTTTTTCTGTGCCAGTGAATTCAAGACTATTCCTCACTTTCTTATTCTGTCAAATTCAGTGTATCTGGCATTAGGTTAAAGTCCTTGATCCATTTGGAATTGAGTTTTGTACAGGATCTTGAATATGAATGGATTTGCTTTCTACATGCAACCTTCCAATTTGATCAGTAACCATTTGTTAAAGATCCTGTCTTTTTTCTAGTGTGTATTTCTGGCTTCTTTGTCAAAAATCAGGTGTCCATAGGTTAGTAGAATTATGTCTGGGAATTAATTTGACAACATTGATCAAAGGGTCTAAAGTCAATATCTTGCTGTTTTTATTACTGAAGTTCTGTAGTACAACTTGAAATTGGGGGTTGTAATATTTACAGCAGTTCTTTTATTATTTGGGATTATTTTAGCTACCCTGGGTTGTTTGTGTTTCTATTTGAAGCTGAAAATTATCTTTTTAATTTCTGTGAAGAACTGTGTTGGAATATTGATGGCACTGTATTAAATCTATAGACAGTTCTTTACAGGATGCCCATTTTCATTATATTAATCCTACCGATTCTTGAACATGGAGACCTTTCCAACTTCTAATGTCTTCCTTGATTTCTTTCGTAATTGTTTTAGTTTTTTTTAAAAAATCATCTGTCCTCACATTTTTAAAAATTAGTTATTTTTTTTATTTTTGGATGCCATTGTGAAAGGTACCATTTTTCTGATTTCTTAGTCTGCTTGTCATTTGTATATAGAAAAGCTACTGATTTTTGTGTGTTAATTTTGTATATTACTACTTTCCTGAAAGTACTTTTCAGCTGTAGAAGTTTCCTGGTAGAATTTTTAGATTAGATCTTTTATGTATAAAACAGTATCTTCTGCAAATAAATATACTTTGACTTTTTCCTTTCCTATTTGTATCCCCTAGTTTTCCTTCACTTGTCTTATTGCTCTCGCTAAGACTTACATATTATTTAATATTGATTATGTATGGAGAGAGTGGACAACTTTATCTTGTCCCTGATTTTAGTGGACATGCTTTGAGTTTTTTTCCATTTAGGTTGATGTTGTTTGTGTTGCTGTTGTCTATTATGTTGAGGTATGTCCCATATATTCCTATCAAAAGTCCTGACTTTTATTATGAAAGAATGATGGATTTTGTTATAGGCCTTTTCTGAATGTAATGAGATGATCATTTGGTGTTGTCTTATTTCTGTTTGGGTGGTAGATTAAATTTATCAATTTATATATAAACCATGTTTGGGATGAATCCAACTTGATCATGGTAGACAATCTTTTTGATGTTTTCATGGATTCAGTTTTATAAGTATTGAGAATTTTTTCATCTATGTTCATAAGGGATATTGGTCTATAATTTTTTTTGGGAGGGATGGGTGTTTGTAATTTAGGTATTGAATAATAGTGGTCTCATAAAAAGAAATGTGAAATGTCCTTTCAGTTTCTCTTTTGGATAGTAATTTGAGGAATATTGGCATTAAGTCTTCCTTGAGAGTATCCACTAGAAAGAGCTAAGCTATGTCTAAACCAAGAGATGGGAGTCCCCATGGAATAGAGATAGGATGAGTAAAGGGGTACCTACAAGCACATTTTGTTTTATCCTAGGCATTTTGTGTAGAAGCCAGAGTGGATAGTATCTTCCCCTCATGTATGTGTGTGCATATGTGTGTGTATGCACATATGTGTGATAATCTCTTCCCTGTTGGGCTGTGTGGGTTTTGTTAATGCTGTATATAATAAACTTCAGCATGTCACTTAGACTTACAGCAGTAATTTCTTTGTGCCTCGTATTTCTTTGTGGTTTTTTGTGGGGCCATTGTTCAATGAGGACTTTCCTGAATGTTCTTACTTTACCTTTGCCTCTCATCAATCACTTGGACGTGCCACATCATAGAAAGACTCCCATCATGCTTTTCTTGTATGTAATTACTCCTTTGTAAATTGCCGGGCAGTGGTGGCGCATTCCTGTAATCCTAGCACTCGGGAGGCAGAGGCAGGTGGATCTCTGTGAGTTTGAGGCCAGACTGGTCTACAGAGCTAGTCCAGGACAGGCTTCAGAAGCTACAGAGAAACCCTGCCTCAAAAAGACCAAAAAAAAAAGTAAGTCACAACTCCGGAGGGATAGATTTCTTCATTGTGCTAGATGATCTTCAGTGTTAAATATTGTCTAAATTGCTGACTCCTGTTGCTGTAACCTTCTCAAAGCACTGAGTGTCGTCTTCCTTCCATGGCTCAGATGACACTCAAATTCTGCCTTATATAGTCTGCCTTATAGAGCTCTTCATCGAAATGCGCAGAAGCTTTATCATTCTCTAGTAGTCTAGATGTATTTGCTTTGTTTAAGAAAAAAAATGTGATTTTTGTGCCAATGTTTCAGTGGCAGCCAGTAACCACTGGCCCAGCACAGCCACCAAGGAATTTCCTCTTCTATCTTCACTTAGCCCTTTATCCTAACTTTTCTTTCTCATGAAAGGCTTGTGACTAAGGATATGCAAGTGAAGACATACTTATCTTGTAGTAGATTCCTGATGTCATACCAGCTATACTTTACCATTAAATTTCTTTAAAGCTTACCTCATTGTCACGTTTTCCTCTGTTCTTTTTCTTTCCTTCTTTTGTTCTGCAAAAGTGAAGTAGTTTCTGTTATAGGTTCAAGAAAAGTTGTGATTATATAGATACTGCTTTTTCTTGCTTTCTAGAATCTAAACAGAAGCCAAAACAGTGATTCATATTCGAATGAGTTTGTCTCTGTGTGTAATACCTTCAGAATCCTTAATGCAAAACTATTCTTATATGAGTTTAAGCTTTTTTTTCTTTTGTTTCTATTGATTTTGATTTTTGTTTGGTTTTGTTTCCTGAGATAGAATCTCACTTATATCCCAGATTGGCTTAGAATTTATTCATTTCACTCCAGGGTGAGTGTACATTTAAGATCCTTCTGCCCCTGCCTCTCCAAATCAAGAAATGTTAAAACACAACTCTTTAGTTGAGTCTTGGCAGCTAGTATTGCTTGTTTGTTTGTTTATTATTCACAGTGATTTCCTTGGAGATGTGTTTTGCCTTCCAGGGTACCTGGTACCTGTTGTTTTGACTTATTGCTGTGACTTGTATATGTCAGTTGCTTCAATAATCATGGATCATAAAAACATTTCCATATGAAGAAACAGAAAGAATTTAGTAAAATTCTTAAAGAACATTTGGTCTAGACATCTTAGGTTTTTAAGAGATTACTGCAGTTGTTAACTTTCCATGGTCCCTCGGTGACCCAAGGGAATGACCTTTTCAGGAAATGTATTCCTATCCCTAAGGAAGTAACTGGTAATTGACTAAATAGACTCAATTTTTCTAATGCTTTATTTTTTTTTCATCATCTGCATTTTTATTTAGAGTTTTGGAGGCTGGAAAGGCAAATGTCATTTTACCAAAAAATTCTCCAAGTGGGATAACTCATGTGATTGCCAGTAATGCAAGGATCAGTGCTGAGCAAGAGCAAAAGAACTTTAAGGCTCCGTTTTATCCAATTCAGTATTTAGGGGATTTTCTTTTAGAGGTAAGTACAATAAGTACTAGACATCTTAAAATGTTTGTTTTTATAAAGTATCAACAGAGTGAAATGAAGTCATTTCTATGTCGGTCCCAGAGGATAGAGTCTAGGCTGCCTCTTAGACACCAAAGTTTACAGATGCTAAGCTCTCAAACCCCTTTATGTAAAATAACAGAGGGTTTAACTGTCATCTGTATCCACCTTCTTGTACACCTTGAATTATCTCTAGATTACTACAAGCCTACATGTTTAGCACCAGTCAGATTTAAGCATTATAGGCCTGTTATCCAGCTGGGTTTGTCAATTTCATGGATTTAGAACAAGTAGAAATGGAGGGCTGAATATGTATATTAAAGTTGAGTTCTGAATTTTGAAAATGCAATAATTAGGAACATGAAATGGGATAGTTTAAGGCATTCTCAAATCCTTAAGCAGTCAAGCATGTGGGTATAGATTTGAGAGACACCTCAGTTAAACTTGTCTCAGTGTCTGCTTACACCAGGAGTGCTTTAGTGCTATATGAGGAAAGTAACTTTAGTTATTTTACCACACATTATAGTAAAATAGCAGAGAATGCATGACATAGAAATTTGAGATTGCTGTCTCTCTTTGAAAAGAGAGAATTGTTTCTAAGATCTAGAAATAATTTCCTGCCCCCTTCTTCCTTTGTCATATAAATACCAATTCTCAAGTTTTTGAACAGGGACCAAACTCCAGATAAAACTCGTAATAGATAAGTGAAGAATTTATGACTCACTCATGGGGTAAGAGAAAGCTCTGAGTGTTCATAAATAACTTCATCATGAACAGTCATACTTCTTCCATTCTATCTCATTTCAGTGGATACCATGAAATGATCCCTGTTAACTTGTACATAGTGCCAGGGACCTAGAGTCATTTTTCAAAACCTTCCTTCCCTGAGTTCTTGTACCCAGTCATTACTAAGTCATATCGATTTTATTCCACATGTCTCTTGATTCAAACTGCTTCTCTTTTTTTCTAAAATCATACTAACATTAAATCTTTTCTTTGTGTACTTAGAATAAATTTCTACCTAATAATATTCTACTTTTAACTTTGTGTTTTCCATAGTATGTCCTGATCACCTCACACAGACCTGGAACATGGATTTTCATTTCATATTCGTTAGATTAGCAGAATTGTGAAAGCCTTCTGAATCTTCTGAGAGTACACATTAATATGTCTTTCCATACTCACCTTTTCCTGGTGTGCCATAGCAATGTAAACTTGGAAAATTGGATTTAGTTCATGGGATGTATCATTTGAACTATAGGAAATGTCATTGTCCTTGACAGTGATTGATCTAGGAATGATCACGTGGTCAGATCTTTGGGGCAGTGAGAAGTGTAAGAGTTAAAATATTTCCTCCTCAGTCTAGCCTTGATAAGAAGACAACCATATAGACAACTGAAGGAAGGAAGAATCCAGACACTTACCATAGCCCTAGAGGTAGGCACCTACAATTCCAGAACTTCAGAATAATGGAGCAAAAGGATCATGAATTCAGGCTCACCTGGGCTCTGTAGCAGTACTGTGTCACAGGCAAAAACAGAAAGTCTCAACCCTTGCTAATCCCTGAGTTTCTGGATTTCTCACTCTCAAAACGAGTTCTTTCATTGACCCTCATTGCCATTCTGAGAATTAATACTTGTGTTGAGTTGTTTCAGTTGATTTTCTAGTACTTGCCACCAGCGATGGAAAGTCATTCTTAAAGTATATCTGAATTATATATTTTCTGTGAAGATGAATGGTTGGAGTATATTATATAATAACCATACAATCCTAATATATAATAAAACTATGACAATATTAAGATTTAGCTGCTGAAGTATTAAAGAACAGCAAACATTATGTCAACCAAAAGTAGCAGATAGCATCTAGTTTATATCCTGAGTTTAAAGTACATTGTTTTGTGAGTTCTGGGTCAGACAGAAGTGCACAGCTGGTCTAAGTGAGAAAAACCACGTTGTGATTATTTCTAGGAAAAATGAGGAAGTTAATTTTGTCTCACTCTTTTCTTCCAGTTCTGTGGCATAGGACACTCTGTGCACCTCACATACTTCCTTTAAAGTATTATCTAGGAAGAGGTGCTGTGGAAACTGAGTTTAAAATGGCGATCACAAAAACTCTTGTGTTTAATGTTCCTAAACTTCTTAGAAAGCTGAGGGGCAGATTTGGGTTAATATTTAGTCTAGGTTTATAGGTCTCTATGGAAGACTTGCTGTGCAATGCATTAGAGATACGAAATGAATAACATCAGATATCCATCTTTGAGGTACTTTACTATTTAGTAATGAAGAACGAACATGGAAATTATTAATTTCAATTTCTAGTAAAATGCAGGTTAGTAAAAAATTTTGCAAAGTAAAGGAACACAAAGGGGCAAAATTACTAATATGTGTTCATTGTTGATCTGTGTGTCAGATTTTACAGAAAGGAGAAGTTGTTTTGGAATGCTTAAACTTCTTTGGACTGTGAACTAAAGGAAACTAAGAGATCTGGGGTGATGGTTCCATGAGCAAAGTGTGAGGACCTGAGTTCAGAGCTCTAGAACCCGTGTAAAGCCCAGCATGGTAGCACACATCTGTGATCCCAGAGTCCTGTGGCGAGATGGGCAATGAAGACTAGCATACACAGGAGCAGGCGATAAGAGGCCCTGTCTCAAACACGGAGGAAAGTGAAGACGACACCCACACTTGTCCTCTAACCTCTACCCCTGGCACACGTGCATATACAGGCGTGCATGCTCACACACATCATATGCACACAGAAATTTTTTTAAAAGAAGGAAATTAAAATGAGTTGAAGGACACGTACAACAGGGGCAGCATAAAGACTTTCTAAGTTAAATCAACTAATTTTACCTAGATTTCTGCTTTACTTGTTCTGAGATATCATGAAGTCATTTTGTTCTATGCCATAGTACATGCAGTAGTCTGTCCCTGGGTGTGTTAAAGTCCATTCCTAATCTTACTGTGATTGTGAGAATTACTAGAACTGCTGCTCCGTGCCGACAGTGATCACTGTGTACACTATGCTAATCACTTTACACTCTCTTTCTTATTTAAACCTCTATTTCTATGCCATCCCACTTCAAGTTGATGAAATTGAGGTACAATGAATTAAATAAATTGCCTGACTTCCCATAACTGTCATATTATAAGGGTAAAGCACCACTCAGTGAATTCTGTTTTCTTTAGTAAAATCTACCCCCATTTGCCACACCTCTCATTTGGGTTATTTTTAGGTTTCATTCACTAACTTTTTCTGTAAGTAATTAAAATTTTGTAATGGCGTTAAATATCACAAGATAGTAGTTAATTATGAAATTTCCAAGTAAGAGTCAAAGAAAAATCTTTATAAAAACTGTTCTTATACCTAAGTTTCAGGGAACCTGAGGAAGAGAGAGTGGGAGGATTCTAAGACCCAGAAGATGAGGGAGTTTTCCTTGAGATCCTCTCTTCTGCTACTGTCAGAAGTTGTGCCATAGTCTCACCAGCATGACTGCCTAACATAGATCACCACCAGAGTGCATGGAGAAAGCCCACAGAGAACTACAGCCACCTAAGGAATGCTGAGAATGGGAGAGTCATTCTTCTCCAGGGAAGAGCCCAATTATTTATTCAATTCCAAATGGGCAGCCCTGAAAATATGAAAACATACAAGAGCATTATACAAACTGAGCAGGTTGTAGTTAGGACATGTACTTATACATACACATATACATATGTGCATGTAACAACAAATAGTGGGGAAAAAGAGCCATGAATGTGAAAACAAGCAAGGATGGTTTGGTGGGATGAGAGAAAAGCAAAATAACTGTTTTATAATCTCAAAAATAAAAGAAAAAGACCCACCCCCACCCCTGGCCTAAAAAATATCAAGGTATAGTCAAGCATAGTGTTACACATCGATAATCCCAGCACTTGGGAAACTGTAGCAACAGATCACAAATCCAAGACCAGTAAAAACTACATAGTGATTTCCAGCCCATTTGAACTGGATGAGCTACATACTGATGAGCCCTATTTTTGTTGTTTTGTTTTTTCAAAGGCTATAGTCTGTGTTAAGAACTGAGTAGCATTTTAAGCACTGTTGTTTGCTACTTGATTTCTCAGGTTCATAATCTTGTTATTAATCCCAAGTCCAGTCTCATGAATTATTTTATTCAAATTGTGTGACAAATACCTTCGCAGGATATTAGAATTAGACTTGAGAGTAGAGTATTTACACCTGATCCAAGACAGACACTAAGTTAAACATCTGAAAGAAACAAGGTAGGCTAACTAGGATTTCCACTGCTGTATTCCTAGGTAATAGACTTTATAAATCAGTGGACTTTTAGTTACACACTGACATATAGCACTATACTGCATAATATAGACTAGATGTGAACTTCTTTCCACATAACAGATGTGGAGAAAAGCCTTACAATGCTTAAAACCTAGTTGGTGCTAAACAATATTTGTAAAGTAAGGAATTTTAAAAAAAAAAAAAAGAATATTTACTGTGGTGATATTGTGTTCCCCAAAATATTGTGCACCCTAATAAACTTATCTGGGGTCAGAGAACAGAACAGCCACTAGATATAGAGGCCAGAAAATGTTGGCACATACACCTTTAATCCTAGCATTCCAGAGGCAGAGAGGTCTGCCTGTCCTCTGAGTTCAAGGACACACTGGAAACAGCCAGGCATAGTAACACACACCTTTAATCCCAGGAAGTGATAGCAGAAAGCAGAAAGGTATTTAAGGCGTGATGACAAGGAACTAGAGCTGATTAAGCTTTTAGGCTTTTGAGCAGCAGTTCAGCAGAGATCCATTTGGATAAGGACTCAGAGGCTCCAGTCTGAGCAAACAGGATCAGCTGAGGAACTGGCAAGGTGAGGTAGCTGTGGCTTGTTCTGTTTCTCTGGTCTTTCAGTGTTCACCCCAATACCTGGCTCTGTGTTTGTTTTTATGAATAAGACCCTTTAAGATTCATGCTACAATTTACATTTAAAATAACTTCTATAAATCTAATAGTAATAAATTGAAGAAAATATTGGTATTTTAGTTTAGAGAAGGGTTTATGTTAACATTCTTTTTAAATAATATTTTTATTATTTCTTTGAGTTAATGATGTATTTTGATCATATTCACTCTGACCTCCCTACCTACCCTACTTTATGCACTTTGTTTCACAGTTCCCTCTCCCTTCCCCTTCCTCTTTACCCACCCCCTTTTCTTTCTTCCCTTCCTTCCTCTCTCAGTCCCTGGAGTCCAGTTTGCTATAGGTGTTGGGCTTGCCATGAAGTATGGTTGATGTGCCAGAAAAGTGGTCCTGCTTTTCTCAGCAGCTAGTAATTGCTAGTAGCTCTTCAGCTAAGCATGGGACTACATGCCCACTCTCACCCCAGTACTGAGATATTGTCTGGCTTGAGCTTGGACAGATCTTGTACACGTGTGTGTGTGTGTGTGTGTGTGTGTGTGTGTGTGTGTGTGTGTGTGTGTTCACACATGTATTTGGATGTGGGCAAGAGATCATCTTCAGATGTTGTCCCTCAGGAAGCCACATTTATGTGTGGCTCCTGGGATTTGGAATTCACTGGAGACATCAAGGGAACGAAGAAATGATGGACACAGGAAAGCTGGGGCTTGGGTGCTCTCAGCTTTCAGATGAAGAAGCCTTAAGCTCAGCATATTTATTATATATAATTGAATAGAATTTGCATACAGCTGTACCAGGAGGCAGGGTTATTACGTACAGATAAGCATGGAGGCAAGGTTTGTTGTTTATAGCTGGATCAAGGGGACAGGTTTAGCTAATCTCTGTAGGGCCACTCTCTGTAGGGGAGCAGTGTTCAGGGTATTAATATCAGGAAGGGGAAGTCTATGGTTTACATTTTCTGTACCCACTGTCCCTACTTGTATTTGGTATCCAGAGAGACTTTGCCATCCCTGAGCCTGTGAGTTCTTGACATGTCTGTGCCCATGTCAACAGCACACATTTACTCAGGATTTTACTCACTCAGGATTTCCTCTGCTCCCTACATCAAAAGTCATCTGCCTTGCTTTTTGGAGTCAGGGTTCCTTTCTGGATTTGCGGATAGCTGAATATGCTGGGCTTGCTAACTAGCAAACTCTGTAGATTAGCCTGCCTGTTTCTCACCAGTGCTGGGATGTACTGGCCAGATTTATGTGAACTTGACATAAGCTAAGGGTCATCTAAAAGGAGGGGGACTCAATCGAGAAAATGCCTCCAGAAGATCCATTTGTAGAGCATTTCTTAATTAGTGATGGGAATGAGATTCAGTTCATTGTGACAGTACCATCCTTGTGCTGATGTTCCTGGGTTCTATAAAAAAGCAGGGTGAACAAGCCATGATGAGCAGGCCACCAAGCAGCACCCTTCCATGGCCTGTGCATCAGCTCCTACCTCCATGGTTCCTGCCCTGCTTGAGTTCCTGCCCTCACTGCTTTTGATGATGAACTGTTGTTATATGGAAGTGTGAGTGAAATAAACCCCTCTCCTCCCCATGTAGCTTTTTGTCATGGTGTTTCATCAGAGCAATAGTCACCCTAAGACAAGTTGGTACCAGTGGTGGGGTATTGTTGTGACAGACCTGACCATGCTGGTTTTGGGAGGATTGTGGAAGGACTTTGGAACTTGGGGCTAGAAAAACCATTGAGTGTTGAGCTCAATGAGCTTGGAAGGTAAGAATGTTGAGAGCAGTGCAGATAATGGAGTCCTGGCTTGTGAAGTTTCAGAGGAAAGCAAAGACCCAACCAAGCTTTTTGCTTGAAGAATATATAGTGCCTGGTCATCTGGAGCTGAAGATATGGCTGTGATTAACAAGGAACTTGAACCTAAAGTAAAACCTTCACTTTATTGAGACAATGGATGCTAGGGGCTGAAGAATCAGCTGTGATTAAGAAGAGGCCAGTGCTATTGAGGTGAAGTCTTATGGGAAGTGTTAACTCAGAGTCAAACACAGAACCTGTGGTCCAGAGGCAGCCAAGGTCTTACCTTCTGCTGGTGGCTCAGCTAGTTATTGTAAGAGTCACCCAGGTAGTACTGGTTTTGAAGGCATGAAGGGGTAATGGAGAGTAACTGAGGCTTGGGACTGGATGGCATGGATCAGATTCCTGAAGAAAGTCCAGGAGAGGCTATGGAGGAAGGTGAAGACCAGTTGCAGCACTGGAGCCCAGTGTTTTGGAGATGCAGCAGCAGTGGTGTGGAACCAGCACAGCCACCATGGCTGCCCCTGGGAGTGGAATTCATAGCCTTATCTTTCTCTGTGTAATGAAACATTTTTTCCATTTAAGTTTTTCACATGTCACACTTTATGTATCAGTGTCTAATTCTTAAATCCTTAACTTAGAGTACTTGTATAATGCACCCCAATGTATAGATCTCTTGTGTAGCTCCTGAAAAGGATAAAAAGTAAACGTTTCTGGTCTTTTTGCTAATGATAATAAATGTTCCTTTGCATTCTTTTTAACTGAAATCTTTGTAGAATTAGCCCTGATATTAACCATTTATTTGTCCAGGCTAGGGGTTTATCTTCTTTCAAGCATGTGAGGTTAAAAAACAAACTATTTTTCCTGCTATAAATTCTTCCAAATAGAAATTGTTTGTATATTTAAGATGATTCTTTAAAAGGGAGAAAGAGAAGTTCTTATTCTTATAAATTTTTATCGTTAATTCTGAGTTGATGTAGAAATTCCATCATTTGCTCTCAAGGGTTATTCTGGGGCTACAAAATTGCCACCTGCTGAAGAGGGACTTTTTTGCCTGAAGAGGGAGTCCCCACAAGTAAGGGAAGCAGTGTGACAGACAGTTTAGGTTCCCTTGTAATTATTGCCTAAGATGTTGGTCTTCCACTTTTCTGTGCAAATGTGAATATGTGGACACAGAGATATGTTGGGAACCATTATGAGCTCACCTTTACTTTTAGCTTGTTTTCTTGCCCCTACATTATATGTATAATTACATGGATATTTTATAAAGACTTAGAAAATGGTTTATGAACTCAATTCAGATTTTTTTTCAAGATTGTTTGCAATAGCAGAAGGTAAAGGTGCTGTTCTGTAACATAGGTGCTGAATTATCTTGCAAATGAAAAATCTTACCAGTGAAAGACTGAAAGGTAAACAGTCTATCCACAACTTGACAAATTTTAAGTCTAGATTGTAGTTTGTGTGGAGGTATGTATATATGCACTCAGGTACACTTTCAAGTGTAGAGGCCACCTTGTGAGGAGTTAGCTGTTAGCCTTAGATATCATTCCTTGAGAACAGTCCACTTTATTTTTTGGTTGTTGTTTATTTTGTGGATTTTGTTTTTATTTGCATTTTCTGTTTTTTCTTTCTTTGATATTTGTTTCTTGAGACAGGATTTCTGGAGCTTGCCATGTAAACTATGGCAGATAGCCAGCAAGCCCCAAGGATCTACCTGTCTCTACCTCCCATATGTTGGATTCTAAGTGTGTGTCAGCAAACAAAGCTGTTTTATTTGTCTGGGTTCTAGGGATTGAATGCAGGCCTTCATGCTTACATGGTAGACAGGTTACTGACTGAGCTCTCACCAGCCCTGAATTGTAACTTTAATCTGCATAGGGCTGTGTATAAAATGTTTTGGTCCTAGATGCCTCATAGATAGGATTGTTACTAGACAAGGAAGTCTGACCATAAATGGACAATTTTTAGTATCTAGGATTTATTCTTAATGTTTATAAGGCTATATAAAATATTTTTGTCCTTGATTCCTCAATAAATAGCAGTTACTAGACAAAGCATTCACTTTTTGTATGTATGTATGTGACATACAGAAATCACTACTATTTAGAAAGTTTGCTGTAAGCATTGGTTCCTTGAAATATTTTACCAGTTTTTTATAACCTTTCTTTTAGGAAGACTTGATCAGACAGCATATGCAATTATATATTAAGTTGAAGTCCATAAAATATATATAATAAATATGCATAATAACATTATTATACTTAGTTAATGGCCTAAACTTTTTTATTCACATACAGAAAGAAATTCAGAATGATGAAGATTCCCAAACCAGTTCTGGTTGGACCAAATACAGCAATCAAAAAAAAAGCAAAGATCTTAAGAAAGACACAGGATTTCTTGAAATGAAAGCTGCTGGAGAGAGAATGTATAGAACCCAGGTAAAATTTTATGTATTAATATTCTCTGATCTTTTCCTAAAGAATTATAGAAGAGAGCCCATTCTTGGTATATATATATATATATAAAGTAAATCTTGGGATCTGAAATCGATGAGTTGGGTACAAGTTTTTCTAAGTCTATGTTTTAGGACTCTTTGAAATAATGCATATGTGCCTAGAGAATTCTTTTCCTCATCCCTGAACACTCTGTTCATAGCGGTCTAAAGTCAGACATGTAACTAAGTGAACAGAACAGAGCTTAACACTAATTTGTATTAACATGAAGAACAAGACAACAGAAAAAAACAACAAAATGGGAAGACCAAAGCTGTTGTGCAGCAGTGTGTCACAGACATTAGTCATAAACAACAACGACAAAGCCTCATTGGTTCTGCTGTAGAAAAGCTAATGTTCAGTTCATGCTATGTGTAATAGGTCTGTTTGTTAGTTTATCAAATCAATCACTCAGCAACTATTAGTCTAAACTAAAACATTTTTATATGTAAACAGAAACTTGTATTCATGCTAGGAACAATTTGGAAGTTTTTAAAATTTGTAGTTTCTTAAATCACATGACAAGTTTTACTAAGATTAAAATACTTTAGCCTTTTTGCTCCTACTCCTGAATACAGTGCTATTTGTGCCTTTTACAACTCCCTTCTATAATCATATGCACATCTTTAGTGAGGCCTTTTGAATTGATGTGTCTAAAATAATGCATTCTAAATGCAGTATGAACAGGAGGTTATCAAAATAGATTTCATGTTATTAAATATATAAAAATAGATAATTTGTAAAATATAAGGAAATTATTAAAATAAAGTTAGGAGGTTGTCCATAAAATTAGCATAGAAATTTCTCGTGCCTCAAAGAAAAGAGATTGTAATACTTCTTACTCTGAATAATAAGCAGGTTAACTGAGTATTTCTGGTAACTTACTGTTTGTAAAACATGGGATACTAAAGCATTTGTTTTCTAGCCCTTTTTGTAGAACTGGGATGTATTAAAAATCACTTTGCATTTTGAATTTAATCTCGTGTGTTATAAAAAGCCTGTCTTTCTGAAGTTTTCTGTGTCTTCCATTGGTTCTGTTGAAGCTGTACTAACCCAGAGTATAATTAATTTTATAAACATGTAGAACAAAATGGAAAATCGTGATGAAAATGTTAATGATAGATTTGCTCTGAGTCAACATCACAAAAAAGAAAAATTCAGAGACTGCAGAAAAGATATGAAATCTATTAAAAAGAGAAATACATTCAGAAGACATACACATGAGAATCAGGTAAATTTTCACCAAAAAATTCATTTTAGCTTATAAATCCTTTCTAAATTTACTAAATACAATGTGTCATGAAATTTCTTGTGAAGTACATTTATAGAAGTGTTATATGACATTTATGCCATGTTTCTAAAGGAAGAAAAAAAAAAAATGCCACTTTATGAACTCATTGGCCAGGGAAAGAATCAGTCTTAACAATTTTTAAGCCAACTTTGTATCATTTTCTAACTGTAACTTTTCCATTTTACCTGGAAGTGTTCCTTATTTTACAACTTACATTATTTTTCCTTTTTTCTTTTTTTTTTTTTTTCATTTTAAAATGGCATTTAGTTTTGCTTGTAAATGAACATTTGTAGGTCACACTATTTTTGGACATTTTCCTCACCTATATGTTTGGTTGTTCATTTGTGTTGCATTTTTAAACTTCATCCATTTTTTTGTTGTTGCTGTTCATAGGCATTTGGTTTTCTTTTTGTTTCTGTAAGTATTTGATTGGTTGTTTTGAGATTATCAAACAGTTCTGCTATGAACAAGTGGCTCTTGGTACACATGTTCCAGGATTTCCTAGCTGAGAATGTATTCCTAGGAATGAAGTTATTATCGTCGGGACAATGTGTGTTTTCCCAAATGTTTTTTCCTAATGTATACACACTAGCATGTGGGTGAGCTTTTCCTGTGCGTAGAGCTCTGTTGATCAATGTGTTAATGTACTTGAAAGCCTCTCCCCCAACACACACATACTTTTTTAAAGCTTATTTGGATTTTGTAGCATTTAATACATATTCTGCTTTGTTTAATTGTGGTCAAAATACAGAAAGAAACTAAGAAAAAAGTTAAAAATATCCAAAGGACTTACATTTTGAGGAAAAAGAACAAAAAAGAAGGTTATTGCAAAACTGATGATGAGCATGACACACTTAGAAGTCCTTTTCAAAAGCACGTGCATTACAGAGTACAGGTGAGGTGATAGGATGTGTGTTTTGAAGTTTTCCTTTATAATCTAGAAAGGCAATGTGACTATTAAAGGTGTTTGCTATATTAAATTCTGTTTCCATATATTATTTTACTTATTATACATACATTTATTAGATACAATATAATATAATTAAGTGTGGTCTATCATAAAACTTTTTATATGGATACATAAGGAAATTTGGGCTAATTATGATTCTAAAATTAAGTTTTTCATAAAAAGAAAAAAGAGATCTGGAAAAGAGGTAAATCTCTTTTTTAACATTTAAAAATTTTGAAATTACAACATTTTTTCTTTTCCTCCCTATATACCCTTCCCCATTCTCCTCCAAATTTATGACCTCTTTTTTCACTAATTATTTACTAATAATCACACACATATGTATCTGCATGAACATATATATTCCTAACTCTAACCTGTTTAGTCCATATAATGTTACTTATTGCATATATGCTTTTAGGGCTGACCTGTTGGCACTGGACAACCAAGAGCTGTGTGTTTGCCTGGGGAAGAATGCCTCTTCCACTCCCAGCTTTTCTCAGTTGCCTAAAGTTCTTTCTGTAGGACTGAGGCCTCATAGGCTTTCCCCATCCATTCTGGCATGCCCATTGGTGTCTTCCTTGTTCAGCTCATGCTTAGACAGTCATGTTGGTGAGACTATGGATGTAGCTTCTGATGTTACTAGGAGACACACAATCTCACATAAACTCCCTGATCCCTCTTACTTTTAAAATCTTTCCGGCCCCTCTTCCTTCAGGTTCCCTGAGCCTTAGATGCAGTCTACAAGTCTACATATGGATTGAATGTGGTTTTCTGTAATGGTCCCTGTCTGTTGCAAAGAGAAGTTTCCTTGATGTAGGGTGAAGGACTACCCTTGTATGTGGGTATTAAGAACAAATATAGATTGCTCTTAGGGATTATGCTGACATAGTAACTTAGAAGTATAGATTCTCCTCCAATAACCCTGACTTCATTAGCACTATGTAGGTTTCTAGAACCATGCACAATTTTCCTCTTGTTGAGTGGGTCTTAAATCCAATTAGAAAACAGTTGTTTCCTGCCATGCTCTGCATGCCACTACTGCATCCTTAAGATTATCGTGCCATGCTGTTCTTTGATGTTGTTCATGGGTTTCATGGCTGGATAGGCCTGTTGGTTGCCTCCTTACCTGTGAAGCTTGCATAGAATTTCTGAAGTGTATGGCGTCTTCAGCAATAGGGACTTACCATCCACCTCTCAGAGGATACAGGTGACAAGGTCAGTAGGAGTAGGCTGTATGTTTGGGAGTCCCCTGGACAGCCCTGGTCAACAACTCCGAAGAGGGCTTCTCGTGTCTGGTTTTGGTGTTCTTTGGCTCTTGGTAGGAGCACCCTTGGGGCAGATTTTTCTTTTTCTTTTTTTTTTAAAGTGGAAAACACCACAGTAAACTACATCTGTTTATAGTTCATAAAATCTCTTCAAATGTGAATATTGTTTCTAATTTTGTTCTTTGGTAGAATACAGACCATTTATAATAAAATTATCTCCCTTTTCAAACAGATTTTTCTTAGATAAGCTTTTCCTAAAATGTAACTTTATTTTATGTTCCAAATATATAGATTGAACATTCTAAATCCAAAAATCAAAAGGCTGAAACACTTGAGAACAAGTCCTTCTCAGTGGCACATGATGTTGAAAATTTCTAATGTAAAGTAGAAAATCTATGCTTCATCTTATGTTATGGACCAAGGAAAACAGGCTAGGTACACTTAAGTTGTGTATAAAGTTACCTTCAGGTTATGTATAGAAAAAGTATAAAAGACTTTGGTTTTATGATAGGTTCAAATGAAAATTTTTACAGTATCTAAATTTCTTTACATGTATATAGAAAGAACTGAAGAGTTCTCTTCTTACTGATTATGCCAATGAATCAAAAACCAAGGATCTCAAGACAAATATGGATCTCACGGAAGTAAAAAATGCCTTAAAGAAGCAGATATACAGAGATATATATAGAGCTCAGGTAATGCTTATCACACTAAAACTCTTCCTTTAGTAAGCTGTAAGTTACTGGGAAGTCTGTTTGAATTATGGATTGTTTGAATCCAGATACTTGGTGGTATTTAGGGAATATTGTGTGTTGGTGGATACTTGAAATCTGATACTTCAGGCTGGCTTATTGTGCTTTGCATCTTTGATGAGCTTAAGAAAGGGGTTAAGAACAGGTGATTTACTTTTATCTTGTTAAAGTAGGAGCCCTCTTTTTCTAACTTTACATTTCTAGAATAGAAGCCAGACAATTATCATTTGAATTTACAACTTTTTAGTAACAAAATTCAATGCATCTTATAGCTTCACTAGCAGTTTGTGTATTGCTTTGCCAATTTTTTGTCTTGTTTTCTATTGGCTTGCTTATTGAATATCTTTGTAGAACTTTCCTGAATCAGGATGTTATCTTTTATATTTGCTGCAGGTATTTTTCACTATAATCTTTTCTAAAAATTTACAAGTACAGGTATTTTAAAACAATACAAGAGGTTTTTATGTGTGGTTGTTGAGAAAACGTGACTCATTTTCCCCCCATTGGACTTATATATAAAATGTTCTCTGCATTTATATTTTTAATTATAAAGTACTAAGGAGAATAGATAACTTCAGATCTCTAAAGTGAAAATGACCTGAAGTTATTTTAATTGAGGAAGAGACAATAGAACTGGTCTATTCATGAGAATGCTATTACCCTAAAATGATGATAGTTACTAATTTGAGACAGAATGAGTATCAGATTAATTATAGTTATTAATGTGTTCCTGAAGCTATTTTGAATGTTTGGCCAAGGTTTTGTGCTTTGTAAGCTGAAATATAGTTTTCAACTTAAACTGTTAAATTTAATTATATGGTTGTTGTTTTGTAGGCTGTTCGATACAACTGCATCACAATAGATAAACAGCCTGTATACAATGTAGAGGTAAGGGGCTTGGAGATGGATGGTGATTTGGGTCAAAAAAGAAATGTAATTTTTCGTCATTTTGATTTAAGGTAATGTATTACTTATAATCAGATATGGGGTAGGGAAGAATTATTCTCTTGCAAAAAAATTTTCAACCCAGCTATCAATAGTGCTGAGGAAAAAAAAAAATGTACCTAGTGCTCATAGATGAAGTATATACTTTTTTCATATTTCATAACTTTTATAATTACTACTTTTGTGTTAAATTCTTGATCCAAAACTTCTAAAATATTTTCTTTTATTTATCACCATTCATTCTTTTTAAATGGATTATTTTCTTCCATGTGGTCTTTAGAATGGTTCCAGTCCATAACAGTTACCCTCAGGTTTGTAAGACAAACATTGCCTCTTAAAGACTTTCTTTCAGAGAAATAGTTTATCTTACCTCTTCAGGCAATGAAAAATAATAAAGAAACAGCTAATAACGCTTTCACATGCCTTCTAGTTTTTGTTGTTTGGTTTTTTGAGAGCCTTCTAGTTATGAAACACAGTAATACATGTTACTTGCTTGGGACGAGAAAAGTTCAAACGTCGTGCAGTCTGTCAAGTAGTAAGGACAGGAGTCACCTACTTATAGAGGAGGAAACAGAAGCTCTTTACTCATTCAAGATCTGATCTCAGAGGTAAACTTTTCTTCTTTCAGTCATAAAATTATTTTTTCTTAGGTTAAAAATGCAGAGCTCCCCAGAGGGATATTAAACTTAATTGAAAGCCTCATAGAGGGACAGTTCTTTAAAGAAGCCATTGAAGAGCTTTCCTCTTTGCAAGCCCATTATGTCCCTCCTGTGTGCCTCCTCCATGCCCTTCTAGAGAATGTTCTGCAGGTAAGGACACCTTGTGCACTTGAATTATTTTTTTAAGGAGTGCTAAAATGTGACTTTATTAATTGTGATTTTTCTTTACATCCCATTTTACTAGAAAGTGAAGTACCCATTTGTTATCACTTTTTCTATTTTTAACAATATTTACCTACTATAAATGACTTAACCTATTACAAAAAAAGGATGGTCGAAATATAAAAAAAAATTACTCAATTAAAAAAGATAAGATGTTACCTATTTTTGCTGTGGCATAAATGTCTGATTATGGTATCAGATTGCTATAATGCTTTCAGTAATAGTCATTTTATTTGTGGTATACAGGTTAAGTGAATGTAGTTGGTAAAAACAGTTAGTTAGATCTATGGAGTAGCCTTCTATCGTGTTGAACAGGGTGCTGGCTTTATACCATAACAGGGATAAACTATGCTGTGGTAATGTTGAATACATGTAAGGATGGAACATGAAGAGTTTCCACCTTTGCTTCCTTTAAATGTTCTTAATCTCACTATCATCCTATCTGAAAATGCTACCCCTGATACTTAACATTTTCTGATGTATAGAGCTCCATGATAACCTTCCCTGTTATTTCAAACAGATATAATTGTCTAAACACAAGAGTAGGCTAGAGTCATTGTCTAGTTTTAAACTAAATTACCTGATGAACTATTTTAGCTACATTGTTTTCTTTTGTTTCTTTTTAAATAATAGGATAGCATAGATACCTTCTCTGGTCGGTACTTTCATATATTGTCAGCTCTTCTCCATCTGCACCCTCCTTGGAAGTCGCCAGCCATGCTAAGGTACTACTTAGAGCTCTTTCAGTGTCCAGCCTGTAGGGGAGGAGCCTGGTCTCTGGTGGAAGTGCTAATCAGGTAAGTTGTTTCTCATATAAGGATGCATAATTGTCTAATAGTTGTTTGACTGTTTTTTAGAACTTGATTTTAAAAAGTATATTTGTATTTTTAAAAAAATATGAATGCTTGTGTTTTGTATGAAAAGGACAAACTTTATATTGATCAGGTTTGTCAATATTTTTAAAAACTAAGTATAATAAATAGAATAGTACCAAATTTTAAATTTGTTTCCAAAATTATGAATTTATACATATTTGTAAGAAAAATTATTGAATACCAGCATCAAATTTTAGTCATAGAAAGCAAAAATATTTGTCAATCTATGCAGTATCTATTTTAGGGGTTGATATTATTAGAATTAGAATTAGAGTTTCAGCCAGCACTTATTGTCTCCCAGATATGTCATTACTTTACTGTGTCATCTCCCCGGGCCTTTCTTGTTTTCTGAGTGTCTCCAGAAGTCCCTGGTTTTTTGTTTTTTTTTTTCTCATCTAGCTAAACTAACTATTGTTTAATGATATGTAGTATAACTTTAATAGTTTTCCTTGGTTGGAAAGAGTTTTTCATTTATATATCCACAAATATCCTTCAAATAAGGAAGAAAAGACACTTGAGTAGCTAGGCAAAGGTGAGATATTTTTAAGTTTCTTGAGAACATACCCAGGTTTTGTTGCAAACTAACTGGGACCAAGTGTGTTTTAAACTCTAGACTATGGGTCAATAAAGTGCCTGCCACATGAGCATGGGACCTGTGTTCAGTCCCCTGAACTTTCATTTTGAGAAGCATACTGATATGGTGACAGTATGCTTTGAATCTTGGCACTGGGGAGACAGACACAGACTTGCTGACCAGTGACTAGTTTTGCTGCATTAGTGAGTTCATTTTACTGGGTGTGGGGGTTCACTCCTTTAATCCCAGTACTCAAGAGACAAAGCAGGTGGATCTCAGAGTTCAAGACCAGCCTGATCTACAAAGAGAGTTCCGGGACAGCCAGGGCTACAAAGAAACCCCATCTTGAGGGGAGTGAGGGAGAAGGGGAAGAGTCTATTTTAAAAATGAGGTGGCAAGCGATTGAGGAAGATGCCTGACATCAGCCTCTAGTCTCCACGTGCACACAAACATGTATGCACATAAACAGACTCACAAAGTCAAGGACACTGGAGGCAGAAATAAAATGCAACAGATACATTTTTGATATTATTAATAAGAAAATTTTGAGTTAAATAATGAATACTGTTGCCTAACTTCTGTCTCTGTAAGTCTTAGAATTTATTAGTGGTCTTACTTTCTCTGTAAAACTACATTGCAGGGCTGGAGAGATGGCTTAGGGGTTCATACACTTTTTGCTCCCAGGTTCCATTCCTAGCATCCAAGTGGTAGCTCATGACTCTCTGTACTTCAGTTCCACGGGATCCAATGCCCTTACCTTCTTCTGACCTCTGCTAACACTAGATACATATGGGGCATAGGCATACATGCATGCAGAAACATCCACACATAAAAAATGTAACAAACTTGTTTACTTAGCGCCCGTGTGCGTGCGTGCATGCATGTACACCATAGAACTGTGCTCTTTCCTCATATGCACAAGCCAAATTCAAGTGCATAGTAGAACACAACAATTATCATTTAAAGTTCTGTTGTACATGGTTATGACAAGATAAATATGCAGTCATGTATCCCCATTTATTAAGGAGGTGGAAATGAAAATAATCATGGGTAAGGAAGCATACTATAATTAGTATTATAAACTGAAATCGTAGTGGATCAAAAGGACTTGATGAAATTCCTGTGTCTTTGTTCTTACCAGTGAAATCAAGTGGACAAGGAGAATACTGATAGTTGCTAGATATTATATTGAGACCAGAGAAATAGATTTGTGTTAAGACCTAAATGCAGGTGTATATCTGTGAGTTCAAGGCCAGCCTGGTCTACAAAGGGAGTTCTAGTCCAGCCAGGGCAAAACAGAAATCCTGTCTTAAAAAACAAACAATAAAATAAAACAGAAACAAAAAAGAACTAAATCTTCTGTATTTGACAAGATTGAAATATAAAGAAAATTTTTATTGAGCTTACCTTAAATTTGTTGAAGATTTTGATAAAATTGTGAT
Organism: Onychomys torridus; assembly: GCF_903995425.1. NCBI lineage: Eukaryota > Metazoa > Chordata > Mammalia > Rodentia > Cricetidae > Onychomys > Onychomys torridus. The sequence goes on along the minus strand of NC_050457.1, from coordinate 2,311,219 downwards.
CTTAAAAAAAGAAATATTTTGTCCACAATTTATTCAGTACCTTTAATTTTATGAAATACATTGTTGGGTTCATACTTTTCAGGTCTTGCCTTTTCAATGAAGGTTTCTGTCATCAAATATCAGAAAATATTGGTTCTAAGGTGGTCCATCTTACATTGCTCAAGTTTTTCTTTAATTTACTTGAAAGTGAAGTACGACATTTGAGTCAAAAGTAAGTGTTAATCACAAGAAATATTTTCTATGTTTCTAATTATATATGTATCTGTCTTTAAGAAGTCTCTATGTTTCTGTGTAAGTTTTGTTTCAGTTTTCAAATACAACCCACTGGCAGTGATGATTTGCTTATTACATTCTTTTTCTTTCTAATTCCTAAATGCCCTGTATACATTACTGATTTGTATCTAACTGAGACCATTTTTTTCTGTGCACATTCATTTTATATGTATATTTATATGGAGAGAGAGAGAGAGAATCAGTGCACGTGTGTGCGTGTATACAGAGACCAAAGGCTCAACCTGAGAGTCATTCCTCAGGAATATTGACAGTTATTTTGAGACAGCGGTCTTTCTTTCTCCTGTAGCTCACAAGGTAGTGACCAGTGGCTCCAGAAACCCTCTTTTTCTTCCCCAGCACTGGGACTGCCTGCTTAATGTGACGTACCCAGTTTGTGAAGCTATTTTTTAACATTTTGTCCTTTACTGTCATTTCTCAAAAATTGGTAACATTCTTGTCCTATTAAAAATAGGTGTGATGACTACCATGGTTATATTGGCATAATAATTTATCTTTTGTTTATATTTTAATTAGGTTGTGTGACTGGTCCCATTCTCAGAGTCTAAAGGTAACAGAAAAAGCAATTCTTCTTGAAATCTTTTGGTCAGGAAGTGAAACTTCAGGACTTTTGACAAAACCAGTAAATATGCTTTTGGAATGGACTATATATTCTCACAAGGAAAAATGCAAGTCTAATGATGTAAGTTGGAGTACTTTACAAAAGAATATAATCTATAGAAAAAGCAGTTTGCTCTCCTTATCTATAGGTTTCCCAAAGTGCATATAGGAAATATTTAGGAAAAGTTTCGTCTCTACAGAACATTTACAGACTGTCTTAGTATTATTACCTCAACAGTATGGTATAACAGTCATGTGCATATGTTTAGATTGTGTTAGTTATTGGTGATCTATAGATGATCGGAAGCATATGGGAGGATATAAAGTATATATGTAGGCATCAAAGTATTTTATGCAAGATCTTGAGCATCCATAGATTTTGGGATCTGTACATTGTGAAATCTGTGGTCTGTCCTGAAAATAATCCAGGAAGGAGATACTGAGGGATTTTCATGCTTAGAAGTAGCATATGTTTTCCTTCCTTTTATACTTTGAACTCCTTGAAAGAATTTGAACCCAGGTATGTTAGTTACTGTGCTACATAGTTGATCTACTTTTATACTAACAATCCTGAGAGGGCAGATTGTACTTCATCTCTCATTTAGACATGGCATCCAGGAAGAGTTATGTGTTCAGTATTGTGAAGTCTGTAGTTATCATGCTAAATGTTTTATTTTTTTTTGGTATATTTTTTTTAATTAATATTATTATATTTGTGTTTTAATTTTACACATCAGCTATGGGTTCCCCATCCCCTCCCCTCCATTCCCATCTCCTCCAGGGCCAAGACTCCCCTGGGGATTCAATTCATCCTGGTGGATTCAGTACAGGCAGGTCCAGTCGTTGCCTTCCAGGCTGAGCAAAGTGTCCCTGTGTAAGCCCAAGGTTCCAAACACCCAGCTCATGCACTAAGGACAGGTCCTGGCCCCACAGCCTGAATGCCTCCCAAACAGTTCAAGCTATTCAATTGTCTCACTTACCCAGAGGGCCTGATCCAGCTGGGGGCTCCACAGCCTTTGGTTCACAATTCATGTGCTTCCATCTGTTCGGCTATTTGTCCCTGCGCTTTTTGCAATCTTGGTCTCAAAAATTCACGCTCCCACAGTCCCTCCTCTCTCTCTCGACAACTGGACACCTGGAGCTCCACCTGGGGCCTGGCCGAGGATCTCTGCATCCACCTCCATCAGTTATTGGATGAGAGTTCCAGCACGACTGTTAGGGTATTAGGCTATCCCATCACCAGACCACGTCAGATCATGCGTTCTCTCAACCATTGCCAGCAGTCTACAGAGGATGTATCATTGTGGATTTCTGGAGACCTCTCGAGCACTCTGCCTATTCCTGTTCTCATGTGGTCTTCGTTTATCATGGTCTGCTATTCCTCGTTCTCCCTTTCTGTTCTTGATCCAGCTGGGATCTCCTGCTCCCCTAAGATTTCTTTCCCTCAAACCTTGCCCTTCATTACTCCCACTGTCGTCCAGGTTGTTCATGCAGATCTCATCCATTTCTCTGTCATTGGGTGATCCCTGTGTCTTTCCTAGGGTCCCATTTCCTAAGTAGCCTCCCTGGAGTTGTGTAGCAGTCTAGTCATCTTTGTTTTACATCTAGTATCCTCCTATGAGTGAGTACATACCATGTTTGTCCTTCTGAGTCTGGGTTACCTCACTCAGGATGATTTTTTCTAGATCCATCCATTTGCCTGCAAACCTCATGATGTCATTGTTTTTCTCTGCTGAGTAGTACTCCATTGTGTATATGTACCCTATATTCTTTATCCATTCTTCAGTTGAAGGGCATCTAGGGTGTTTCCAGGTTCTGGCTATTACAAACAATGCTGATATGAACATAGCTGAGCAAATGCCCTTGTGGTATGATTGAGCATTCCTTGGGTATATGCCCAAGAGTGCTATAGCTGGGTCTTGGGGGAGATGGATTCCCAATTTTCTAAGGAAGCGCCATATTGATTTCCAAAGTGGCTGTACAAGCTTGCATTCCCACCAGCAGTGGAGGAGAATTCCCCTTGCTCCACATCCTCTCCAGCATAAGCTGTCTTCTGTGGTTTTGATATTAGCCATTCTGACAGGTGTAAGGTGGTATCTCAGAGTCGTTTTGATTTGCATTTCCTGGATAATTAGGGATGTTGAGCAATTCCTTAAATGTCTTTCAGCCATTTGAACTTCCTCTGTGGAGAATTCTCTGTTTAGTTCTATAGCCCATTTCTTAATTGGACTGTTGGGCATTTTGATGTCTAATTTCTTGAGTTCTTTATATATTCTGGATATCAGCCCTCTGTCAGATATGGGGTTGGTGAAGACCTTTTCCCATTCTGTAGGCTGTCGCTTTGTCTTGTTGACCGTGTCCTTTGCTCTACAAAAGCTTCTCAGTTTCATTAGGTCCCATTGATTGATTGTTTCTCTCAGTGTCTGTGCAACTGGTATATTTAGAAAGTGATCTCCGGTGCCAGTGCGTTCAAGAGTACTTCCTACTTTCTCTTCTATCAGGTTCAGAATAACTGGATTTATGTTGAACTCTTTGATCCACTTGGACTTAAGTTTTGTGCACAGTCACAGATATGGATATATTTGCAGCCTTCTACACATTAACATCCAGTTATGCCATTTGTTGAAGATGCTTTCTTTTTTCCATAGTACATTTTTGGCTTCTTTGTCAAAACTTGTATGTTCATAGGTGTGCGGATTAATGTCAGGGTCTTCAATTCGATTCCATTGGTCCACATGTCGGTTTTTGTGCCAGTACCAAGCTGTTTTTATTACAGTAGCTCTATAGTGGAGCTTGAGGTCGGGGATCGTGATGCCTCCAGAGGTTGTTTTGGCTATCCTGGGTTTTTTGTTTTTCCATATGAAGTTGAGTATTATTCTTTCCAGGTCTATGAAGAATCGTGTTGGTAATTTGATGGGGATTGCGTTGAATCTGTAGATTGCTTTTGGTAAGATCGCCATTTTTACTATGTTAATCCTGCCTATCCATGAGCATGGGACGTCTTTCCATTTTCTGACATCTTCTTCAATATCTTTTTTCAGAGACTTAAAGTTCTTGTCATATAGGTTCTTCACATGCTTAGTTAGAGTAACCCCAAGGTATTTTATATCATTTGTGGCTATTGTAAAGGGTGATGTATCTCTGATTTCCTTCTCAACCTGTTTGTCTATTGTATATAGGAGGGCTACTGATTTTTTTCAATTGATCTTGTATCCTGCTATGTTGCTGAAGGTTTTTATTAGGTGTATCATTTCCTTGATTGAATTTTTGGGGTCACTCATATATACGATCATGTCATCTGCAAATAGGGAAAGCTTGAGTTCTTCCTTTCCAATTTGTATCCCCTTAATCTTTTTATGTTGTCTTATAGCTGTGGCTAGAACTTCAAGTACTATATTGAATAAGTAGGGGGAGAGGGGACAGCCTTGCCTTGTTCCTGATTTTAGTGGTATTGCTTTGAGTTTCTCTCCACTTAATTTGATGTTGGCTGTTGGCTTGCTGTAGATTGCCTTTATTATGTTTAGGTATGTTCCCTGTATTCCTGATCGCTCCAAGACCTTTATCATGAAGGGGTGTTGGATTTTGTCAAATGCCTTTTCTGCATCTAGTGAGATGATCATGTGGTTTTTTTCCTTGAGTTTGTTTATATGGTGTATTACATTGATGGACTTTCGTATGTTGAACCACCCTTGCATCCCTGGGATGAAGCCTACTTAATCATGGTGGATAATTGTTTTGATGTGCTCTTGGAGTCTGTTTGCCAGTATTTTATTGAGTATTTTTGCATCAATGTTCATGAGGGAGATCGGTCTGTAGTTCTCTTTCTTTGTTGCATCCTTGTTTGGTTTAGGAATCAGGGTAATTGTAGCCTCATAGTAGTTTGGTAATATTCCTTCTGCTTCTATTGTGTGGAACAATTTAAAGAGTATTGGTATTAAGTCTTCTTTAAAGATGTGGTAGAATTCTGCACTGAAACCATCTGGTCCTGGGCTTTTTTGGTTGGGAGACTTTTAATGACTGATTCTATTTCCTTAGGGGTTATTGGACTATTTAAATGGTTTATCTGGTCTTGATTTAACTTAGGTATGTGGTACCTATCCAGAAAATTATCCATTTCTTTTAGATTTTCCAGTTTTGTGGAGTAGAGGTTTTTGAAGTATGACTTGATGATTCTCTGGATTTCCTCATTGTCTGTTGTTATGTCCCCCTTTTCATTTCTGATTTTGTTAATTTGGATGCTCTCTGTCTGTCTTTTGGTTAGTTTGGATAAGGGCTTGTCTATCTTGTTGATCTTCTCAAAGAACCACCTCTTTCTCTCATTAATCCTTTGTATTGTTCTCTTTATTTCTTTTTTATTGATTTCAGCTCTCAATTTGATAATTTCCTGGTGTCTGTTCCTCCTGGGAGACTTTGCTTCTTCCTGTTCAAGGGCTTTCAGGTGTGTTGTCAAGTCACTAGCATGAGATTTCTCCAGCTTCTTTATGTGGGCATTTAGTGCTATGAATTTCCCTCTTAGAACTGCTTTCATAGTGTCCTATAAGTTTGGGTATGTGGTGTATTCATTTTCATTGATCTCTAGGAAATCTTTAATTTCTTCCTTAACCCATTGGTGATTCAGTTGAGCATTATTTAGTTTCCATGAGATTGTAGGATTTCTGTAGTTTTCTCTGTTGTTGAAATCTAACTTTAAACCAGGGTGGTCCGATAGAACACAGGTTATTCCAATTGTTTTGTATCTGTTGAGATTTGCTTTGTGGCCAAGTATGTGGTCGATTTTAGAAAAGGTTCCTTGGGGTGCTGAGAAGAAGGTGTATTCTTTTTTGTTCGGGTGGAATGTTCTGTAGATATCGATTAATTCCATTTGAGCCATAACATCAGTTAAGACCATTATGTCTCTGTTAAGTTTCAATTTGGCCAATCTGTCCAGAGTTGAAAGTGGGGTGTTGAAGTCTCTATTAATGTGTGGGGTTTTATATGTGATTTAAGCTTTAGTAATGTTTCTTTTACATATGTGGGTGCCCTTGTGTTTGGGGCATAAATGTTCAGAATTGAGACTTCATCTTGGTGGATCTTTCCTGCGATGAGTATGTCCTTCATCATCTCTTTTGATTGATTTAAGTTTGAAGTCTATCTTGCTGGATATTAAGATGGCTACACCAGCTTGCTTCTTAAGACCATTTGATTGGAAAGTCTTTTCCCAGCCTTTTATTCTTAGGAGGTGTCTGTCTTTGAATTTGAGGTGTGTTTCTTGTATGCAGCAGAAAGATGGGTCCTGTTTCGTATCCATTCTGTTAGTCTGTGTCTTTTTATAGGTGAATTAAGTCCATTGATATTAAGGGATATTAATGACCAGTGATTGTTTGTTCCTGTTGTTATTTTTATTTTTTGGTGGTAGTGTGTGTGTACTTCTCTTCTTTGGGGTTTACTTCTGTGGTGTTATCTATTGCCTGTGTTTTCATGGGTGTATCTGTCTTCCTTAGGTTGGAATTTTCCTTCTAGTGCTTTCTGTAGGGCTGGGTTTGTGGATAAGTATTGTTTAAATCTGGTTTTGTCTTGGAAGGTCTTGTTCACTCCATCTATGATGATTGAAAGTTTTGCTGTGTATATTACTCTAGGCTGGCATCCATGGTCTCTTAGTGTCTGCATTATATCTGTCCAGGTCCTTCTGGCTTTCAAAGTCTCCATTGAGAAATCGGGTGTTATTCTGATGAGTTTGCCTTTATAAGTCACTTGGCCTTTTTCCTTTGCTGCCCTTAATATTCTTTCTTTATTCTGTACATTTAGTTGTTTAATTATTATGTGGCGAGGGGGCTTTTGGGGGGGAGGGTCTAGTCTGTTTGGTGTTCTATAGGCTTCATGTATCTTCATAGGCATTTCGTTCTTTAAGTTGGGAAAGTTTTCTTCTATGATCTTGTTAAACATATTTTCTGTGCCTTTGAGTTGGTATTCTTCTCCTTCCTCTATCCCTATTATTTATATAGGTTTGGTCTTTTCATGGTGTCCCAACTTTCTTGGACATTTTGGGTCATGACTTTGTTGGTTTTAGTGTTTTCTTTGACTGATGAATCTATTTCTTCTACCGTATCTTCAACACCACAGATCCTCTCTTCCATCTCTTGCATTCTGTTGGTTATACTTGCCTCTTGAAGTTCCTGTTTGTTTACTCAGATTTTCTATTTCCAGCATTCCTTCTGCTAGTGTCTTCTTCATTTTTTTCTTTCTTCCCATTTTTTGTTTGTCTGTTCCTCCACTTTATTTTTGATTTCTTCTATATAAGGCTCTAGCCTCTTCATGATGTTACTTATAAGGTTGTTTTCTTCTTCTTCTTCCATTCCATGATGTTCAGGTCTAGCTGTTGGAGAAGGGCTAGGTTCTGGTGATGCTGTATTGGTCTTTATTTTGTTGTGTGTACTTCTGCCTTGACGTCTGTCCATCTCCTCATGGGTTTGTTCTTGGTCTTATCAGTGTACTTGGTCCAGTCAGAGCTGACAGATTTAGGGAGCCTCTCTCTGGTCCAGATGGGAGCTCTGGGCCAGATGGGAGCTCTGGGCCAGATGAGAGTGCTGGCCAAATAGGAGCTGGGGGGCTGGACTCTGAGTCTCAGGAAGTCGTCCCTGGGGTCTCCTTATTTTGTCCAGATGGGAGCTCCTCTTGTCCAGATGGGAGTTCTGGGGCGGATGGTAGCTGGGGGCTGGTCTCTGAGTCTCAGGAAGTGGCTGGGGTCTGGAGCAAATGGGTGTGGTGGCAGGGTGTGGAGATTGCAGTCTTGGAAAAGGGGAGCCTTCCCACAGGGCCTGAGGAATGGCTGGAAACTGGGTCCAAGTTGGGCAGGTCCTCCCCGGATGGCTGGTGCCCAGGGGTGGGACCCAGAGGTGGTTGCCTCCCTGACTACAACCCCATGAACTCACCTCTGATCCAGATGGGAGTTCCGGGGCAGGATGGAAGCTGGGGGCTGGTTTCTAAGTCTCAGGAAGTGGCTGGGGTCCTGGGCAGATGGGTGTGGGGGCAGGGCGTGGAGGTTGTAGGGTTCACCAGAGGATCTTGGAGGGGGAGAACCTTTCTGGTGGGGTTGGAGGGTCCTGCCCAATGGCCAGAACCTGGGGCCCAGTTTGGCAGGTCTTCCCAGGAGTGGCTGGTGCCCTGGGCTGTGACCCAGGTGCAGGCCTCTCTGGGTGTGACCCCAGGCACTCACCTCTGGTCCAGGTGGGAGTTCCAGGGCAGGATGGAAGCTGGGGGCTGGTCTCTGAGTCTCAGGAAGTGGCTGGGGTCTCAGGCAAATGGGTGTGGGGCAGGGTGTGAAGACTGCAGGGTCTGCCTTCATTCTTGGAAAAGGGGAGCCTTCCTGCAGGGCCTGCCGATTGGCCGGAAACTGGGCCAAGTTGGGCAGGTCCCCCAGGATGGCTGGTATCCAGGGAAGGGACCCAGGAGCTGTTGCCTCTCTGACTATAATCCCAGGCACTCACCTCTGGTCCAGACGGGAGTTCTGGGGTGGATGGGAGCTGGGGGCTCCGCCTAAATGTTTTATTTTTAGACGTTCCATTTTTTGTGGAAATTATGCTTTAAAGAAATCAGTCTCTGCAGTTTTGGAGAGCCCCACGTTAAAAAGTTTTGTTTTTGTTTAAAACTTAATAGATGTTCATAATTTACTGAAACTTTTCTTCATGAGTAGATTTTACCTGCATTGAAATTCCAAACACATTAATTAGAGTGTATTACCTATTCAGAATATCCTGAAACTATAAACCAAGTGGGAAATGAAAACCAATTAAATGGCAACCTGTTATCTTTAAATGTTGAATGTATGCACTAAAGTTTATGAAAATTTAAAAATGAATGACATTTTTATTCTTATCACTTATACTATCCTTGCTACTCTAGTAAACACTATTACACATTTTCTCATATTCCCTCTTATAGCCGATGAAGTGGACTATTGTTCTTATGCTATTGTAAGAACAGTAAGGCACAAAAGCTGAGTAAAATTTTCAGTTTTTTTATTTTGAAAACCCAGGATCATCTTTACCACGGTGTCTATTTTCTTAACTGAATTGGACTATTGTTCCCTCATATACAAGTCATTTATTGTCATGTTGGTTAGAATGTATAGAGAAAGATTTCAGTCTCATCCACAAGATGGAAGTTTTGAAATACGTTTAAAGTACAGTACTCACATTCTACGTCGGTAGTTGTTGCTGTATAGATGGACACATAGTGGTGTGTTATGGAAGTGTGTCTAGTGATGTGAGAACCGGAGGAGCATGCTTCTCTTAGTCAACAATGAAATGATAGCTTCCTTTAATATACTGGATAATTGTATAACAGATTAATTCAGTCCAGATTAATTAACAAGGAGCAATACCATTACATATTGTTCTCTAAGGTGGGTGGAGAAGGAATATGCAGAGTATTTTGTATACTAAAATTGTGTGAGGGTATAAAGAAAAAAAAAACAGGTAATATTTTGAGTGCATCGTAGTAAATATTAGTTGCCTTTCACCTTTCAGAATAGGTCCTCATTGCCTAATTTTCTTTTATTATGTCATTAGTTTCACACTTTTTAATTATTTCTTTTGTTCTCTCATCTGTCTTCTCTAATGTTGGGATCTTTTTCTTTTTAGTTTTTGTTTCTAATACTTGGGTTTAGCAGAAATTACTTTTGGAGTACAACTTGACCTTCATTTCATATCTTTAATCTAGGGAATGATTATTTTTTAAATAATCATAGTATTTTAAATAGTATTTTATTTTGTTAAGTTTGATTTCTCCTTTCATGCATCATACTATGGATTGAAGCCAGGACCTTCTTTTCTTGCATGCCAAGCAGTCTTACCACCAAGAAATATCGCCAGCCCTAAGAGATATGTGTTTTAAGATTTATAAGTTGATGGTGGTGTGTTATTGTGAATGAGTTTTGTTTGTTTGGCTGTCCTTGTCTAATAATTTCTAGTAGGAAGTTATAGTGAAAGGCTGTGATTTTCTGCTTTCTGGAATTTACTGACATTTGGGGTTGGAGGCTAAAGAAAATCAGGTTACAAGAATGGTTTTTGCTATAGAGTATGGTGTTCTCAGTCACCTACTAGGTCAAGCTTAATCAGCTTTGTAGGTTTTCTTCCTCTTTTTAATACCATCCTAACTAGTAGTTATTATGCCATAGCCAGCAGTTAGGCAAGACATTCTTTGGGAGCTGTAGTTTGTTAAGTCAGAGAGCTCTGGTGGCAAACTAATATAAAGCCAATTCCTTCTTAAAGAATGAAATCCCATATAGTTTCCAATTTCTTTTAAGCATTTCCTGAGGTCCGTTTATTGCTGTTTGTTAGACTTATGGTACTTCTTGTCATGCATTTTTATGGGGGGGGGGTGCTGCTGTACTTTTCTGTACTTGTAAAATTACTATTATGGTGTTTCCATCAACTCTTCGGTTTACCAATTCTTTTCAGTTGTGTCTAGCATGTTCTAAACATTTTTACTGTATTTTAATTTCTGTCCTTCCCAGTTGTAGATCTTTTCTGTCTCCTGCTGGGTTGGGATTTTTTTGTGTGTGATTTATAATACACTACAAAAATTTTACTTTTTTCCTTTGAACATTACAGCAATAATTCTTTTGTGATCTATGCCAGTTCTGCATATTTCCATATGTGAGGTCCTTTTGGATTTTCCTATATTATTATTTCCCTGGTCTCCTATCTATGTGTTTTTCCCTCTATGTCTTTTATTTTCTCTCCTGGACTAATTATCATTTATGACCTGTTTTAATTTCCATTTTAATAACTATTTGTAGAAACAGTTTGTCAAAAACCAAAATACCTTTTCTACAGAAAGTATTCTTTAGTTCTGCCTAGAGCCTGAGTATTCTACCAGTGAAGGACCAACCTGAACCCAGTGTCCATGTCTGAGGGACTCTGCATAGCCCAAATGAAATAAGACTCACATATTTGTAGCACTGTTTTATGCATTCTCATTCTCAGAGTGAAACCCCCCAGGCCTTGGTCTGTTGTGAATTAAGCCTTTGGCTATAGCCCCTTTTTCACCAGTTTCCCCTAGATTACAGAACCCACAGTTTGTCTCTGTACCCCTCAGAATCACCAAAATTGATCAGGACAAAGGTAGTCCTGATTAATTTTTTAAGTCTTTCTTGACTTTTACCAAACTTTTGGTTATCTTTTTTTTAAAGATTTATTTATTTATTATGTATACAGCATGTATGACTAGACTGCTACTCACAACTCCAGGGAGGCTACCTAGAAAACAGGACCATAAGAAAGACACAGGTATTGCCCAATGACAGAGAAATGGATGAGATCTGCATGAGCAAAGTGGATGTGATGGGGGTGGGGGTTATAATGAAGGGCAAGGGTCAAGGGAAAGAGAGCTTAGGGGAGATGGAGATACCAGAACAGAGAGGGAGAACAAGGAAAAAGAGACCATGATAAATGAAGACCCAATGGGAATAGGAAGAAGCAAAGTGCTAGAGAGGTCCCCAGAAATCCACAAAGATAGCTCTATAATAGACTACTGGCAATGGTCGAGAGAAAACCTGAACTGACCTACTCTGGTGATCAGATGACCAAACACCCTAACTGTCATGCTAGAAATCTCATCCAATGACTGAGAGAAACCGATGCAGAGATCCTCAGCCAGGTCCCAGGTGGAGCTCCAGGAATCCAGTAGGCAAGAAAGAGGAGGGATTGTATGAGCAAGAATTGTTGAGACCACGATTGGAAAAAGTACAGGGACAAATAGCCAAACTAGTAGAAACACATGAACTATGAACCAATAGCTGAGGAGCCTCCAACTGGATCAGGCCCTCTGGATAAGTGAGACAGTTAGCTTGAACTGTTTGGGAGGCACCCAGGCAGTGGGACCAGGACCTGTCCTTAGTGCATGAGCTGGCTGTTTGGAACCTGGGGCCTATGCTGGGACACTTTGCTCAGCCTGGGAGGAGGGGACTGGACCTGCTGGACTGAATCTACCAGGTTGAGCTGAATCCCCAGGGGAGTCCTTGCCCTGGAGGAGATAGGAATGGGGGGAGAGCGGGGTTGGGGGGTGGAGGGAGGACAGAGGAATCCGTGGCTGATATGTAAAATTTATAAAATAAAAAATAAAAGTATTTATTTATTTATTTATTTATTTATTTATTTATTTATTTATTTATTTATTTATTGTGTGTACAGCATATATGACTGCAGATCAGAAGAGGGCACCAGGTCTCATTACAGATGGTTGTGAGCCACCATATGGTTGCTGGGAATTGAACTCAGGACCTCTGGAAGAGCAGTCAGTACTCTTAACCTCTGAGCCATCTCTCTAGCCCCACTTTTGGTTATCTTGATGTAACATTTCTTATAACTTACTACTTATTTTAAAAGATGTTTTATGTATTTCAGCTGACATTTTTAGTTTTCAAAAACTGTTCATCAGAATTCCCAGGCTTCCTTTAACACAAGCACTGAATTTTAAAAATAAGAGAAAAATCTTAAGCCAGGCTTCATGGTATCTATATGAATTGTATGTAAGAGGTAGAAACGGGAAAATCAGGAGTTCAGGTTATCCTCAGCTATATGACAAGTCAGCCTGGCCCAATTGGACCTAATTGTGTTAGGTTCCCTGCAGATACAACCAACAAATGTTTGTTTGCCCCAGACAGAGCACCAACTACAAATCAAAGTAACTGCCACACAAATCAACCTTGATGAGTAGGTGACTTTAATTGGAGTTATAACAGGAGCAGGAATGAGCAGAGGAAGCTTACAGACTACTGTCAAGTGGAAGAAAAGCTTCCCCACCCATCACTCACACAAGTATTACTGTGTGTAAACACTGGGGGGAGCAGGGATCCGGGCATCTGGTACACTGCCATTTGGGGCTCTTCCTCCCCTCTGTGAGATGATGGTAGTGCAGCACTCACAGCTACTCTGATCTCAAGAAGACAGAGCCCATGTTATGCCCAGAGGACAAAGTTCACAATACCCTGTTTAAAACAATCACAAACAGTAAAATTCTTCCTAGGTATGGCTGGACTTCTTGGTCACCAAGTAATCCTATTGTGTGAGTGTATCTATTTTTTAGTTAACTGCCTTTTTATTTTGTGTACATGTGTGTGAATATACAGATGCTACAGATAGAAGCCAGAGGACAGTTTGCTGAAGTTGGTTTTCTCTTTCTACTTTGTAGATAACTGGGAGCAAATTCAGGTTGTTAGGCTTGGTGGCAAGCGCATTTATCCACAAAGCTATCCCACTGGCCCCAAGTATCTGATTTTAATGAAAGTGTAACCATGCAAATGCATAGAAATTTAAAATACTCAACTAAGTAATTGTATCTTACTGACATTTCAGTATAGAATATATAATCTTAAGTTTATTGTTATAAATTACTGTTTATCTTTTTCTTTTTACTCAATATAATCACTTAGAATAGAAAATATACTTAATAGAATTCCTTTTATTTGTTTGATTATGTAAGTGATTTTGCTCATATAAAACTGAAAATGATAAAACTAATGTTTTCACTATTTTACTAAAGCACCAATCATCTACAGATAAAAGGTTACTCAAACATATAAGTAAACAGAAACTGGTTTTAAATTTTGCTAGTTAGTATTATATGTAACATTTAAATTTCTTGAATTCACTAATTTACTTTTTTATTGTAAATACCTTTCTGTTAGGAATCATTCTTATACTTAATTAAATCTTTTTTGGTACTTTCCAATTTCAAGAATTCCGTGCATGTTCACAGACATCATTTTCTGTACTGTAAAGCATTTGTTTCTTGATTTGCTGAGTCGAAGCATTCAATTTGAGTCATTAGCTAAACAGAAGTCCTCAGTTTATGCTAATATTGTTTTGTCATAATGTCAGTCAGTAAGTATTGCAGAGTGACAGAATGGCAGTGAATTTCATTGTTGTTAATCTGAGAAAGCTTTGGGTTTTCCTTGGCAAAGAGCAGAGGTGAGCCATGTCAAGGTTATGGAGGAGGTACCCATTTTCTTAAGCTTTGCTGGTTAGTCCCACTTGTCCTTGCAATATCCTTAGGTAGAAATGGATGCCGGTTTGTATTTCAGGTAACTGAAGTTGAGTTAAAGAGTTTAAGTTGTTTACTGACAGCGTGACAGCCGGTTGGGCGTCGAGGTCAGGCTTACTGCAGGCAGCTTTCGCATATCTGGAAATATGCGACCAGAGTGGAAGACAGGAAGAGGCGTCCCGTGTGCATTCTGGTCACTTCTTTCCAACAGACTGGTTTGTAAAGGATAGTGGTAGCAGTCAGAAGGAGCCAAAGGCAAAATTGGTAGTTTGTTCTAAATTACAGAGTAGTCAACTTTTGGTAGATTTGGAAGGTTAATAAACAGATTTTTTTTATACTAATAGAGAAAGGAGAATTATATAGACAGAATGTATAGTAATAGAGTTTTACATGTTAGAACGTTTTTTTAATGGTGCGTGTGTGATGCAAATCATGTCTTTGTTTCTTTGCTAGTTCTTGGGGCAGTTCATATTCTCCTTTTTAGCTTGTGCACACATTTCAGTATTCCAAACAGGCCTTTTATCCCCCCTCCCTTTGATGGTTTACTTGCCATTTTCTTAATAATCAGTTTCCAAAGCATACCATCCCAGAAAACTACCATCCCAGAAAACTGTAGCACTGGGCTCAGCAAGATGACTCAGCCGGAAAAGGCATTTGCCACCAAAGCCTCATGACCTGAGTTCCATCTCCAGGACCCACAAAACAACACTCCATGCCATGTTTAGCTGTCACACAGTAAAATAACTACAGAGGTTATTCCTCAAAGTCAGTGCAAGAGACCTTTACCCATATCTGTACTCCTTAATATATTAATGCTGAGGTAAATTATAAATTAAGAAATGCTAATTTTAAGGCTGGAAGGTTAAGTCATCAGTTAAAGCACTTGTTACTTATGCTGAGGACTCAGTTTCTATTCACCGAACCACTCCAGTCTCAGGGAATCAATGCCCTCCTCTGACATCAGTGGTTACCAGTCACACATGACATGCAGGCAAAACACTCATACAAATAAGAAAAAAGATAAATATTTATTTTAAGTTAAGGTTTCAGATATAGATATATATTGACTTATGTAAAATTAAGGGAAAGTCCCAACTGGTTGTTGTTTTGTTTTGTTTTATTTTGTTTGTTATTGATAGAGTGCTAGATTGTGATTTTCTAGGCAGTATACCTCCATAGAATAACATTTATTTTCTACTCAACAGTTTTAGTATCTGGGGCTTAGGTGATCCTCAGTTATTCTACTTGAGACATATTTTTAGATATCAAAATACACTGATTTCTCTTCTAAGTACTGTTATTACTAATATTCCAAAATGCAGTGTTTGAAGCAACATTTTATAATATGTATAAGTGGGATCAATTTCATATCCCTTTGCTAACTTGAATGATATGAAAGAACTAGTTTAATGTGTTCAGTCACATCTGCATATCAGCTTTACAAAGAATAGAATTGTTTTTCTGCAAAGTTACAAGGGATTGGCACTACCCTTTAGTTCCTCAGGTCATGCAAGGGGTTCCATTGATACTACTGTTACAGTCAGTCTAGCTGCAAGCTTCCCATGCCATACAGCTGCAACTGTCAGATTTGGACCAAACTTCTGAGTCCAGGTGGGAAGAAATAACAGTGTTTGCATGCAGGAACTCTGACCTAATAGCATCGATCTACCTGTTGTAACCCCAAATTATATCAGAAATGCCTTGCTTGTTGTAATTGCTAACTAACCATGCAGTATAAAATCACTTCAGGCCAGTGCTTCAGGATCTTTCTCTTAGATGTAATATGCTGCCAGCTTGCAGTTTACTTCCCCATGGTACAGAACACACCACATCTTCACACCGGCTATTGATCTTGACTTTTGGATTTCCTTCTTTGTCATTCACTGTTTTATAGCACAGGTGTGTGTACCACTTGACCATTTGTTTCCATGTGTTTGCAGGGCAAACCGGAAATAAAACTTTCATTCTACAATTTTTTTTTTTACTCTATGTATTTCTTAGATACATTATTACTTTATACCATTTATTTCTTCAGTGTTCCAAAGTCATCTCTACATGTTTATAAACATAAATCTTCCTTGTTCTAATTTCTCTAATACATGTGTATAATTTCACAAAATGGAATTACACTTTCTGGTTCAGTATACTTTTATTTTATTGAAAATAGATTCTTCTTTTGTACTGTACATCCCAACCACAGTTTTGCCTCCCTCCATTCCTCCCAGCCCTCTCCCCTGGGTTCATTCGCCCTCTGTCTCTCATTAGAAAAGAGCAGGCCTCTGAGAGATAACATGCAAACATGACAAAACAAAATGCATTAAGACATAGCAAGACAGGCTAGACAAGGCAACCCAACAGGAGGGAAGAGTCTCAAGAGCAGGCAAAAGAGTCAGAGACCTACCCACTCTCATAGTTAGAAGTCCCAGTGTAGCAGAATAGTTAGAAGTTCTTATTAATAAAATCAAACCTGAGGCCAGTTATTGGGGAGAATTCTGGAAGATCAGAGACACAGAACAAACAAGCCACAGCTACCTCACCTCACCAGTTCCTCAGCTGGTCTTGTTTCCTCAGACTGGATGCCTCTGAGTCCTCATCCAGGATGAATCCCAGCTGAACTGTGTTGCTCCAAAGCCTAAAGGCTTAACCAGCCAAATGCTGCTAGTTTCTAGTCTTCGTGCCTTATTTAATCTTTCTACTTTCTACCATCACTCCCTGGGATTAAAGGCTGGATTTCTGGGATTAAAGGCATGTTTCACCATGCCTGGCAATTGCTAATGTGGCCTTGAACTCAGAGATCCAGAGGTAGTTCTGTCTCTGAAATGCTAGGATCAAAGGCCCGTGCTACTACTGCCTATCCTCATGTTTAATATTGTGGCTGTCCTGTTCTCTGACCCCAGATAAGATTATTTCAGGACCACAATACCACCACATTTCCCTTGTTTTTGTCTAAAATTTTAAAAAGCTTATAACTAATACAAGAAAAATCATATCCAATAAGTATATACAATATACACAGTCAAGATTACATTAATGATGTCTAGTCCATTAACATTTGACAGATACAGGCGAAAAACTCCATTATATATAAAACAATGTCCAGTCCAGTAACATTTGATAAACTCAGGCAAAAATATTTTCATTACTTATCCTATTTAGAATAAGTTCCTTTTTAAATGTAGATTAAGTAGTCTACCTTTTGTCATTTTTTATATCTTCCCCTTTTTTCTTTTTAGAGTAGATTCAATTATCTACCTATTTATCTTATTATTCCTTTATCTTTTTTTCTCAGGGTAGATTCATTGATCTACCTCATATCTATATTCACCTCTTTCTTTTTTAAACAAAAACTCTGAATTTAGTCTCCTTGTTTAGCTTTTTTCCTGACCGTTAACAATTAACAACTTGTAACCAATCATCATAAACAATAACAATATCCATAACTCATTAAACGACTGAAAACCTCCCATCCTGGGAATGTGGGCATTGTTTTCTTAAAATTACTTACTGCTTTCTGGGGTGAAGATATCTTTAGGAGATTCTGAAAAGAAAATTTTTGGGTTAATTGTCAAGTCCTGTATTATTTGTCCAGCCGTTGCCTAATGAGAAAGTGCAGGGCTTGTTTCAAGTCCTTGTTCAAGTAGTCTGTCAGGCTGGATCATCTCAGCTAGCCATCTCAAATTGTCCTGAGTAGTTTGTAGTCCAAAGCCGATCTTTCCATGGTGTTGATCAGCTTAATGGCTTTACCATAGTCCTTGTGAAATCATCTTTGTGCAGCCCCATCATCCTTTTGAAGATTCCAAAGTCACTTGCTGTTAGGCGTGGTCATGGTTCCCTTTAGTTTTTTTGTTGTTGTTGTTGTTTTTTTTTGAGCAATCACAGTCTCATGTCTGTCTGTTTTTAAAAACCATGGACATTCTTCCCTAGAAGAGAAAATCTTCACAGCAATTTCTCCCCACCATTTGTCTTGCCAAACCTTTTCAAACTGACCTTTGCCAATGATTTCCTGTAACACGATGGTCCTGGCAATTCTTCTCTGAACAAGTAGTGGTAAAGCCTTTGTCCCAGGTAACAGCATCACTGAAGTCACCAACACAATGAGAAACAGCCGGCAACTCGGAGCAGCAGCCGCTGCCTCCATGGTCCCACTGCCACCGTTTGTGTCTGGGCCCCAGCCAAAGCTTCTCCTTAGCAAGCCTCCTAGGCTGCCAACCTCAACTCTGGATCCTCCTGCCTTTGCCTTCAGTAAATCCTACCGGCGTATGCCACCACAACCGGCCAAGTGTAGCTTGGGCCTGACTTAGTGCCCACAAGGCCACAGGCAAGAGGTTTTTTCGTGAATTCGATGTAACCATCTTGTTAAATAAGAAACACAGAGCCAATTGCAGAGTTAAAAGCCAAGAGGTCAGAGCAATAGCTGAGAGATAACAAGCAAACATGACAAAACAAAATACATTAAGACATAGCAAGACAGGCCAGACAAGGCAACCCAACAGTAGGGAAGAGTCTCAAGAGCAGGCAAAAGAGTCAGAGACCTACCCACTCTCATAGAAGTCCCAAAAGAACACCAAGCTAACAGCCACAACATACATGCAGAGGACCTGGTGCAGATCCATGGAGGCCCTGAGCCCTTGTGAGCCCTGCTTGGTTGATTAAGTGGGCTGTGTTCTCCTGGTGTCCTTCATGCCCTCTGACTCTTAAAATCTTTCCATCCCCTCTTCTGCAGTATTCTCTGAGCTGTGAGAGGAAGAAACCAGTGGAGACCTCCAGTTTAGACTCTTTCCACATAATGTCTGGCTGTGGGTTTCTGTATGCATTCTCATCTGCTGCAGGAGGAAGCCTTTTGATGATTGGAGAAGGCCTTGATCTATGACAATATCATAAGGAATCACTTTGATTTTTTTTGTTTTTGTTTTGTTTTAGAACAGTTGTGTTTGGTTGTACCCTAGGTCTCTGTGCTGTCCAGTTTCTAGTTCCTAGCCACTCAAGCAGTGTGGGAACATAGGTCCCTCTTGCAGACGGAGTCAAAATCAGATACTAGTTGGCCACTCCCACAAATCCTGTACCACCATTTCCCCAACAATCAGCAGGACAGATTGTAGGTCAAAGGTTCTGTGGCTGGGTTGGTGTCTATGTATGCTAAGAAATGCTTTCCTAATAAAATATGTATACTTAAAAGAAATTTGCAAGGGCAGGAGAAATAAGCTTACTTTTCTCTGAGGGTTCAAAATGTCTAGACATTACTCACATCAGCTATAATGTGATGACTAAACACAGCAGTTATAATCTATTCAGATACAACATTGATTTTAAACATATCTAGGAAACAAACAATACGAATCTAGGTATTTCAACGAGTTTTAATGTCATTTGTGGGGGACCAGCCCCACTTTTACAACCAGAGTACTCTTGAGCAGGAAGAGGTGAGGAATGTTTAGATAGAAAGAGATACCTCAATGACGAGACGAAAGACAAACACAGGCCCTTGGGAGGGCCTGGGTCAATATCCAATGGGCCAGAACTCTATTCAAAAGAGCTTTTTATAACAATGCCAAGGAGAGGGGCAAAAGACCTCCCCATTGGTAGATACCACCAAGTGTAGACCCTTCCAAACACCTGGCACTCAGGCCCATGGTCCAATCATCCCCTTATGCAGGTCCTGCTGGGTAAAGTCACTAGGAAACCTTGGTGGGCTACAGCATCATTTTAGAAAAGTGTCTATATTAAAATGTTTTTAAAATACTTTTTTCTCACATCTTTATCTTCATATTTTATATTGACATTTGTAGATTTAGAGAAATGTTTTTACGAAAAACTGGGTTAAAACATGCAAGGTTTTAAATCCCTTGACATAACTCTTATAGGAATTTAATATTTAGTTTAAAAGTGACAATATAAAAAATACTTTCAAAACTGATCTCTATATCTCTGATTTTGTTCATTTTTGCATACCTAAATAGAACATGGGTTAGTCTATTTCGTTATAACAGATTTGTCATTGGTTTTATCCTTTGATACTGCTACTTGAAATGAAAAGAGCTCTAACAATGGCTCAGGGGTAAAGGTACTTGCCGCACAAGCCTGAATTACTGAGTCCAGTCCCTGGAATCCATGGTGGAAGGAGAAAACTGACTATATAGTATTGTCCACTGACCTCCACATAGGCATCATGGAGCATGCACACACAACATATGGACACACAATATGCACACATAATAATAGTGATTAAAGTCTTTTAGAAATGCAAATAAGTATATTTGATTTATAAAAATAGCAAATCTGTCTTTTATATATGACATATATATTCCTATTAAGTAATATTCACAGAAGCCTGGAAATTCCTCATGGTTTTGAATAAAAATAGTGCTTGACTAGAAGACCTGATCACTTCAGGTCAAATTTTTTTGTTGTTATAAGCTATTGCTCAAAGCTAGATTGAACATTGTTAATCCAGAATCCTAAATGCCCCCCAAATCCCAAAGTTATTGGCCACCATTATTCCACATTTGGAACGTTCTATACCTGACCTTATATAACAGGTCTCAAACAAGATGTTACTGTATTAAAAATACTATGAAATTATTTCTAGGATATGTACATGAGGTATGTATGAACAGATGAGTTCTGTATTTGGATTTCTTACCATTCTCAGAGTATTATTTCATATCTGTAGATAATTCCAAACTCAAAACACACTATCTAAAACCTAAAACACTTAAACATTTCCAAAACTGTGGTGTGTGTAGTGAGAGTGGCATAGAATGGACAGAAAAAGAGACAGTTTGCTAGTATTCTTTTATTGTTTGCATACCCTGTATTCTTAGCAATTATTGTCTCAAGAAGTAGTAAAAGGAAACATTAGAAAAGTCTTGTAGTTTTACTTTTTTTATAATATTTTTCCTATCTTAATGCTAGGTCTTCAAACATGAGCTAGCTTACTTACTGACTGGGATTCTTGGAGCAGCAATAGATTATTGGATCTTCCTTGGTATTCAGATGGGTAGAAATGTGATCCGACACATGTCTGATGACTTAGGAAGTTATATCTCCCTTTCCTGTGATGGTAAGTTTCTTTATTATGGTTTCATTTTAATCACTCTGAAAATCAGTTTCGAGTTTCTTTCAAGAAGTCTATTCTTTACTGTATATTCATGTGAAGATATCTTTGAAATAATACACAGATGTGTACCTATAGAGACAATATAAAAAGAAATAGAAATTTTTTCTTTAATGCTTCCATCCAGAGAGCTTCTATCTTCTTTTTATCTGAGAATTTACATTGTTGAACTTGTATTACATATAATATTTTTGAACATTTATTAATATAATTTATTTGCTTTTATGTGTATTAGTGTGAGGGTGTCAGATTTCCTGGAAATGGAGTTACAGATAGTTGTGAGCTGCCATGTGGGTACTGGGAATTGAAACAGGGTCCTCTGGAAGGGCAGCCAGTGCTCTTAACCTCTGAGCCATAAACATTTATGTTTTAGTAGTTTTTGAGAATTTCGGTGTGTGTGTATATATGTACGCTTACACACACATATTCATACATATGTGTTGTAGGATTAAATCAGGGCTCATCCAGGGAGAAGACTTTCTTAGCAGGCATTAATGACCTGTATTTCTTTTCCTAGGGGGTACAACCTCTTGAGATTCCTCCCATCCACATTGGGACGTCAGCTGGTGTTCTCATGTTGCTGGTCTTGATTAGGGGACCGTATTGTTATGCTTTCATGGGTGCAGCTCCCTGTCATATATAGAGGATATATATATGTGTGTATGTGTGTGTGTGTGTGTGTGTGTGTGTGTGTGTGTGTGTGTGTGTGTGTCTCATAGAAGACATTACCAGGCTATTAAATTCTTTCTGCACCCTTTTCCATGGTGTTCTCTGTCTGAGCCTTTGCTGTAGACGTTAGGTTGTAAATGTATTGATTGGGAATGGGCTCCCTGATTTTAACCAAATATGGATTTCTGTGATAGTCTCTGTTTTTTGAAGAGAATAACAAAGCTCTTTGATGAAGGATGGAAGCTATACTTATCTGTGGATGTAAGAGTAGGCATTTTGAATACACTCATGAATTACACTGGTCAGGGAACATGGTAGTTATAAGTTTTCCTCTAGGGTCCATTACCTCACCAACCACAGGTAATTAAGTTAGCAGTCACCAGGCATGTATTCTCTCCTATTAAACTTGCCTAAGGATAATTTAGATGGATGTTGGTTACCCTCTGAGTTATTAAGTACAGTAACCAAACTTTTTAATTGAGCATCTTGGATTTTTTTCCAAAGGCCTTTTCTGCATCTATTGAGATGTCCATTTGATTTTTTTTTTTTTTTTTGCCAAATCTATTTGTGATTTTTTTTTTTTTACATTTATTGACTTACATATATTGAACCATCCTAGCATCTCCACAATAAGGCTAGCTTTATTTGAGTAGATGATCTTTTTAATAAGCAGGTGAAAATTTATATTCTTTTTCTCTAAACATTGCACACTTTTTCTAAATATTTTTGATAGTTTCATATAATGTGAATATTTAGATGATAGTGTAGAAAATACTACCAGTAAATACATTATTGTTTGGCTGTATATGCATCATATATAAAAAAAAAATGTTGTTTTTCTAGTCCTATAACTAAAAATTATGGAACATTATAATTTACACATTTAAAATCAGTTCCTTCCTGTTTAATTGTGATGGTGTGGTAACTGGAGCCTAAAATCCCACACACAAAGACCTGCACAATGACACCACCAAATGACATGCCAGTGGGAATCTCACAAGGCATACCTTAAATGAAGAACTACTGGATGTTAATGGCTGCTGATAAAGGGAGAATCAGTTTTCTGTAAAGAATAGCCCCTTAGCAGATTATCCAGTCACTCTTGATTTTAACAGAGGATGTAGAGAAAAGGGGGGATTTTGCTCTAAGGAGAAGTTGATAGTCACAACTGAGGAAGAAGATGTTAACTGGCACTGATGGACAGAATTTAAGGAGGCTACAGATATCAGGAATAGCCTCCTGTACCAAACAGTTCCCCAGTGAAAACCCTAGTACACCTTGGTATTTGACAAATGAATCAATGACTCATAATAATTCATACTAGAAAGTTAAGATAAAACAAGCCTTAAAATACTTACAGGTCATGTCAGTCACCTTGGGAAATGTCATAACCAACTTTTGGGTCTGCAGAACGGGAAGGCTTTCCTAAAACTTACATTACCTGACTGCATAACCAGCTTCAGAAGTTCATTCTTTCCTCCTTCATACCTATCGCCTTTAGTTTCTAACTTTTCAGCTACAGGAGCTATGTGGACCCCACGTCAAGAACATGTTTTCTTACATACCAAGTTGTCTGTTGTTTGGACTGCCAGATAAACAATTTTGCACATGTTTTGTAGTACATCTTGGTATGTTAAATTTCTTGATTTAGTTGAATCTTTAAAAAAGATTCTGTAATAGGAATGCAGTTTATTATAACTGGATTCACAATTTATTCAATGATACTGCCTGTAAAGAGAGGTTTCTTTATTCTACCAAAGTTAGAAAATTTTTATCATTTAATCTACTTCCTGTGTCTCTTTCATTGAGCTTAGGAGGTGGTTACTGTTCCTTTTTTAGAATAGATGTCATTTGTTGAGTGGCTTTTTAACATTTCTTAGCTCAAATTCAATCTTACCTTAAAGCTTTTATCATTTCTTTCCAATCACTTCTTCTAGGTGGTCTAGTGGTTTGTAAAAATCAAAGTTTTGGCATAATTTGCTAAAATGCCAGGGAATTTAGTTAACAATTCCTTGTTTTCATTCAATGATGAAAATATTAGCATCAGCATTACAGACTGTCAATATAGTTGTATGTGTTGTTGCCAATGTCTAATAGTTGCCTTTATTGAAATCTAACTTATACTTCAGCCAAATGCATGAAAAAATAACCCTTGCATTAGTGGAGATCTGTAGGTATGCTACTGTGTCAATGCTTTCTGCATTCTTATTCTGGATGGCTCTTCACTCCAAAGTAAGGCATTTGCTGTGCCTTACTTACTTGGAAAGTTACTCTATTCTCTCATGACAGATTTAAACCCTAGCAGTTGGAACCTGTGACTGATGACTGATTTGAGCTAAAAATTTAGCATTAATATCACTCTTTTTTTAATTTATTATATGTGTGTTTTGATTTTACACATCAGCTATGGGTTCCCCTGTCCTCCCCCCTCCTGCCCCCCCCCCCACCTTCCCCCCAGCCCCTCCCCTCCATTCTCATGTCCTCCAGGGCCAAGACTCCAGGCCCTCTGAATAAGAGAGACAGTTGAATAGCTTGAACTGTTTGGGGGGCATCCAGGCTGTGGGAGGACCTGTCCTTAGTGCATGAGCTGGCTATTTGGAACCTTGGGCTTACACAGGGACACATGCTCAGCCTGGAAGGAGGGGACTGGACCTGCTTGTACTGAATCCACCAGGTTTAAATATCACTCTTAATACTGTGAGCACCATCATTAATTTGGTGACAGGGATTCATCTTTGTTCACCAATTTAAAACTCTAGATGAAGTTGAAATTAAGCCATTATTTGAAGTGAATTTCCTTACTCTTTGCTTGCTTTTCTCAGTGTGCACAGCAGCAGTATAGCTCAATGGGCAAACGCATTTGCTGCTAGCCTGGGTAACTTGAATTTCATTCTTAGGATCCACATGATAGAAGGGGAAATCCAATTCTACAACATAATCCTTTGGCCTCTGTGTACGTGCCTGCATGTGAACACACACACGGAGAGTCTGATAAGAAGCTGCAGTGAAAACACACACACACATATATAGAATTGATTCCATAGGTTTCAAATTATGGAGTGGGTAAACCATTTAAAAATTTTTGACATATATTTCTAAACATAATCCAAATTAGTATCTTCCTATGTTTTTGCTCAAGAGAGCTTAATGTTTAAGGTTTGTCAAAAGACAGGAGTAAAGTAAATAGGTTAATCTTAAGACAGAAGCAACCTTTCTGTATTCAAAATACAGTTGAAATATTCATCTATCGTGGAAGCTTTGGAACACCAGACTTTCCCATGTATTTTAATAATGTCTTTTTTGTTCAAATCTTTATGAAGAAATTTGAAAATCATTTTTCTTTTGTTGTTGTTGCTGTTATATTTTGGTGGATATTCCTGCCTGTTTTGTTTGGGTATGTTTTGTTTTTTACCTCAGTTCAGCTATTCTCCTCTGTATTTTCTGACTCACTGGTAAGATGGTAGATTTGGCTGTTGTATCATTTTCATTTGAAGATATCAACTCACCTTGCTAATTTATGTTCAGTATAATTGCTGAAGTTTACAATTATTTTATGAGAATTAAGGCAGTATATTTCAGAAGACAGGTGTAATCCTTCTTTTCATTAGATCTCATGCCCATCACTTTTACATCAGAGCTATAGTATTGTTTTGTTTTGTTTTTTCACAACACTTCAGACAGAATTTCCTTTCTGTATGTTTAACTATCTGAATTTCATTTTTATCCTAACTGAAACTCTTGAGAAACTAGCTTCAGATGGGGATTAGATTTTTCATTTATGTAAAAAATCAGGGTAAATTTCTTGCTCTGTAGGCCTAGAAACTGTCTTGGTAAAACCACCTTACACAAAGGTAAATGATGGTGGTGTGTTTTAGTAACACTGCTCATATTCCTTTGCCTATCTATTGGTTTTGATGAGAAAAAACATGTGTCACATGTTCCAACAGTCCCATGGCCATACAAATGGATCCAGTTAAATTGGTGGCTGTGGGAGCATAGACTTCTACCTGGGCCTTTATTCCACTGATCTCTGTATCACAGCTTCTTATACTGTTCTCTATTGTTCAGCTTTAGCTCTTTTAGTATTCTGTTGGTTGGTCTCGTCCTTTGTCATTGTAGTGTGTTCTTTATGCTGCTATGTATGTAGAAAGTTTAGTAGAAAGTTACATCATTAAATAGATGACATGAAAATCAGTTACCTTAGTAGTTGATCTCCATCAATTAATCTGTCTGTATATTAGTGAAGTTTTGGATAGAAAAGATTTAAGGATATTTGTGGGTTTTGTTATTTTTCATAAATTAAAATTACCTCATTGTAGAATGGGTGCAAATTTTAATGAAGTCTTCACATATTTGTTTTATACATTTCTTCTTTACTTGTATATGTCCTCTAACTTGTCAGTGATAAAAATCAATGAGTAAATCAACGGAAACTTCTTACCATCAGCTCAAGACTGAATGTTACAAATTTGTTACATGTGTGCTTTTTAAATAAAACTAAGGGCTCTTGATACCTCCCTGTAATCCTAGCACTTGAGAAGTGGAGGAGGAGAATAAATAGTACAGGATCATTCTCAGCAACATAGAGAATTCAGAGGGCCACAGAAGACCCTCTCTTAAAATCAATAAATAAAAATACATACTCTGTTATTGGCCATGGCACATCTCTGCCCTCAGAGACAGACAAACAGAGAGATTGTGAGTAAGGCCAGCCTGGATTTCACAAGATTGTGAGACCTTGTGTCAAGAGAAAATTTAATCAGTTCATTTTTTTTAATTAAATAAATTAATTAAAACTAAGAACTAGTTTTCCAAAAAGGATCCAACTTGAGATTGTTAATGTTAATTGGAAACTCAAAGGTAAAGTCTCCCATATTGATAGAATGATGTAGCCATGTACTCTGTTCTACATACATGGTTTTGTTGTTTTGGTTTTTAGACAAGTTCTCACTATGTAGCTAAGGCTGCCATAGAACTATGTAAATTAGGTTAATTTGAATTCACAGAGGTCCCTGTTTTTGCTTACTGAATGCTAGGATAGGCATGCACTAGCATATCTGACACTCTCTATATATATGATTTTAAGACTTTTAATTAAAGTGATAAAGTTTGTTTTTCAAGTGCTAGCATATGTACCATAAAATTTCTCCTGAAAAGCAAGAATATGTATGTAATGTGTATAATATATTATGCACACACACACACACACACACACACACACACACACACACACACACACCATCCATAGTGTTCAAAATTATAACTAAAGTTTACTGGCTTAGGAAATAACACTCATTTGAGTAGCAAAACTGAGGAAAATGTATAAGGTGGAGTAGTAACTGTATTTACTTGTTGTTACAGATTTTTCTTCACAAGAACTAGAGACCCTCATTTGTTCTTTCTCGTCTTCCTGGCTTCAGATGTTTGTTGCAGAAGCCATCTTCAAGAAGCTGTGCTTACAGGGCCCCACCAGTGCTTGCGCCGCCGAGCCTCTCTCTCTCCAGAAAATAGTAAGCACTGCCCTATTCAGGTTCTTTTTTTCCTAAGAAGTGAATTCATAAGTTCAATTTCAATTCTTAGTTATTTCTCATAAATAATAAACGTGTTCTGTGGACAGAACACAACTCATAAATCTTCCAACACATTAAAGAGCTGGTATTTTCTATCTCAAAAACAGAGTAGTAGGGCTGGAGAGGTGGCTCAGTGTTCTTCCAGGGACCAAGTACAGTTCCTACCATGTACAGACCTTCTAATCTGAGGCACACGTGCATACACACACCCCTCCAGATACACTCACAAATAAATAATAAAAACATGTTTTTTCAGAGATAGATTAGTAAGTAGAAATTTTGATTATTTGGGGGGAATAAGTAGAAAAAAGTATTCCTTGAGATTTGCCATAATACATAATACTTTGAAACTACATCCAACATTTTTTTGTACTTGACATTTAAAAATGAAAACTTGGAAAGTATCATATGTACATACACATATATAAGCGGTGCTTGCTCCCATTTTCTCTTGTCTTAGCCATGTTAGATACTAAGGTCTAAAGCTCTGGAAGCTTCTTCAACAAACACCAATTCCCTTTGTTCATTAAAATGCTGGGCAAATTGCTTTGCAACAGGACATGCTTGAAGGATATTTTCACTCCTTATTCCATTTACTCTGGAATTACCTTTCTGTTGAAGAAAACCATCAGCAAAATTGAAATAACAAAATACCTGTTGTCTATAAGTCTTAGGTACGAAAATATGTAAATCATTATAAGTTGGATATGAGACTTAATCAAAAGAACTTTTCTAAATGTATATTAAGATTGAACTAGAAAATGTAATTATTTTATAAAGGTATCTTCATCTGTAAGATATTGACAAAATAATTCCATAGATAATTACACAGAAATGGCAGTTTTAGTATTTAGTCATGCTTAGAGAAGATAATGTGGCAATGTTGTTGTGAGATCAAAAAAAAAATAAAACCAGACTTGTTAGTAAAATGATCAAGTAATTTATTTTACTGCTCTTTGTAGTTACAGTAATAATATAATCTTACTTTGTAACAGATAGACTCCTATTTGCCTGTTTTGGGAGAAATGGACATACATGGAGCTGGAAAGATGCAGTTGCCAAAAAAAATCGGCCAGCGGCCTTGCCTAGAGTCTCAGAGAGCGTTACTAATGCTGAATGGTGCAAAGCAAAAACAAGTTGAAGGTCGGCCAGAATTTCCGTAAGTAATGCTGTTGCTACAGCTGTACTTTGTTTTGGAATATGGCATTTTCTCTGAACTTTCTTGAACTTTAAGTTATCTGGGGTATTGTCTGCGTTATATTGATTGGAAGAAAACTCAATTTTAGACCTATAAGATCAGCACTTTCTTTTACTGTAATGCAAAGACCACACTTCCCTCCTGCTAAGTGCATCCCAAAAGAAATGAAACTATTAATCAAGTCTGTTTCATACAAATGTTTTTCTGAAACATGTAGTACTACTTAGTTTTGTAATATAAATGAGGTTTTTGGATAAGGAGCCCTGCATTCTTATTTAGCTTTCAGCTTTATTTTCTCTACCAAATGTGATTTACTTGGTTTCTTCTTTGCCCAACATTCTATACTCATTACCTTTTTAGTGAGCAGTTGGAGGTATAGACTAATAAAGTGAAAATTAATGCATCAAAATTCGTTTCTATATAGCTGACATCATTTTAAAAATTGGAAAGCAATGTGATTGAATGAGTAAGTGGTTTAAGGGAAAAGAAGGAAGAAACCTACTATCTTATGTATGCTGGCATGCCTTACTGAAAAACAAGCTTCCCTTGGTTTTCTTTCTCTTCAGAGAGTTGAACCGTGCTAAATGTTCCTCATCATTGAAAAAATTGAAGAAGAAGTCAGAAGGAGAATTGTCATGTTCCAAGGAGAATTGCCCCTCTTTGATTACAAAGATGAATTTTCACAAAACTAATCTAAAAGGTATCCCAAGGATCTGAGTTAACTTATGCTAAGAACTTTTCATGGTTGTAGTCAGTACTTGCAAATCTCACACATTTGCCCTGATGAATGTTTTCACTTAAATACTGGCATAGGTCCAGGAAATACCTTCATGGATAGTGTATCATTTTCTTGAACTCATTTATGCAAACCAAGTGGTCATGCAGCACCTGGTTAATAGAATGTCCCTCCCTTTCTTTCTCCCCCTGCCTTGCCAGACACTCACTGGTGTGTTACTCTCATTGAGCTCATTCCAGACTTGCCCTCCTTACCCTGCTATTCCACATCAACCTGTGCTGCTTAGGATCAGTGTCTTCTGATTTGAAAGTATAATTCATTCTTCCTCTCTTTTCAATCCTACACATTTTGTGAACAGAGAATGAGGAGTAGGCTACGTTACAAAGCCGTGTTAGGCATATGGGCTCTTTTCTTCTAGGCACTGAGCCCAGACTGCAATGTGTCTGGCTTTTGGTTCTCACTGTACTGGAGCCTAAGTGCCTAATGGATGGAATTTCAGGAATAGTGCTGTGATCTAGCACTAGCACCTCTTTACTTAGGTAGCTCATAACTGAAGATATGTTGTCCACAAGGATCTCTTCTTAGATAAACTAAGTCGCCAGATTTACAAATTGTTCTTACTTACAAACTGTACCATATGTATTAACTCATGATATGTATTAGCTCCTGAAAACAGTGACAGCAAAGCTTTTACGATCTTCCTGTGTGATAGTTTATAACTGCCCATTTAGCTCGAAATATGAAGACTATTAGATGAGAACTCGGATATTCACTTCAAAGATTAGTGCTTATTTTCTTTATTTTATTGTTTCAAAATGGAAAATGAATATGAATGACTTTAGGCGAACAGCAGAAGGAGTTTGGAGAGGAAGAAAATTGAGAAATACAGAAAAACTTAAAGAGACTTCCTTTGCTTGTAGAAGGAATGCTCAGTAGAAGTTGCAGAGATAATCTGTAAAACTGAGCACTATAAAAATGTGCTACTCAGTATTTTATAGCAGGAACAAATTATGTCCGTGTTTCATTTTGTTTCCTGCAGTCACTGACAAGTATTTAACCATTTTTCTTAATGTCAAATTATGACTTACATTTTACTATTCTTAGTTATAAGAATAGATCATTTTGACCAGCAGCTACTTACTACATTCCTCCAAGCAAAAATTGTGCCATTCTATGTGCTAGTGTTATTTACCTTTAAGTGGTACATAAGGATCTCTCTCTCTCTCTCTCTCTCTCTCTTTCTCTCTCTCTCTCTCTCTGCGTGTGTGTGTGTGTGTGTGTGTGGTGTTTATATTAAGATTTTTCCATTTCTCCCTGTGTGCTGCTGTAGCCAAGCCAGACAGCCTATTGAGAAGCAGCAAACCATCTGTTAATGGATTTGAAGTTCTGAATTATACTTGAGTATGTGGAGGCACTCGTGCTTAGCCAGGAACAGTCATTTGAATTAAGCTATAAATGCTGTATAAAAAAGAGCCCTACATTTAGCAGAGGTTCATGAATAAATTTAAGAAAGGGCAATTGT